>NC_051209.1:24115944-24453119 GCF_015220075.1 Falco rusticolus | reverse complement strand
GCACTCCCTGCCCCCCCCCCCCCGATTGCCTGTTGCCTCCCTCGGCGCATATGCTGACAGTTCAACAGGGGACTGCGGGAAGGTGGGACCAGTCGCCCTTCCCGTCGCCGCCCTCTTCGAATCCCTCAGCCCCTCCGTCGGGGAATGATGACGTAAGCGAGGACATAGACCGTAAAAACCCGGTAGAGAGTAGGGAATGTACGAATCCTTTTGCAGAATGTCTTCAGGTTGCCCAAAATAGGCAAAAGGTCTGGAAGCAGATAGCAGAAAGCACTATGCTTGAGGGTGAACGCGATTTTGCCGCAGGAATCGTGCATGAGGCTTTCCCAGTCACATATTCACAGCCAGATGCGCAGGGGAATATCACGGTTTCTATCACTACCTTAGATTGGAAATTATTAACTCAGCTACGGGCTACGGTGAGTGAGTCAGGTTTGAAAGGGGAACCAACCAGGCAAATGTTAGTGTGGATAACTGGCTAGCTGAAAAAGGTCACATAGACATAGTCCAGCTGGCTGGACAAAAATGCACATCGCTCTCAGCTTATCTGAAGTAAAGCAAAATACACTGTCTTTGGCTGTCCTTGTTACACAATAACAGGAAGATTTTGGTGGGAAAAGAATGTTGCAGGTGGGAACAGAAAACTACAGAAGAGAAACTAGGGGCGGGCTTGGTATTTAGGCAACTAACCAATAATGAGCTTAACTTTTGTAATATGTACGAGCTAATTATAACAAGGCATAAAAGGTGACTGTAAGGTACAATAAACGAAGTCTGCTGATCACTCATATTGAGCGACTGTGTCTTCCCTCCGTCGCGACAAATGGCGCCCGAACAGGGACCCTAGAGAGGGCTGAACCTGCGAGCCACGGTTCGACGGAGATTCGGGTACCGGTCCTGAAAGCAGCGCAGGAGGCGGAAGGGCACAGTCCCCGCGCCCGGGAGCACCTACAGAGGGTCCCGCCGGCCACGCGTCGCCGAAGTCTCGCAAAGGCTGCAACAGCGCTGACGAAGGTATGGAGAGACAAGCGACGTACGATTCGCTCATATGCTTTTTAGAAAAGCGGAGCGTTCGGGACATAGATTGTAAAAAGGAATTACTCGGGTTATTAGCGTATGGGATAGCATCCGGGACCCCCGCGGCAGCGGCGAGCGGCGGCGCAGCCCGGCAGGCCCCTTCCCGGCCGCGGTTTCTCTCCGAGGCTGCACCCCCCCCCTCCACCCCCCCCCCTCCGATCGGCGCCATGGCGATGCAAGCGGCCAAGCGAGCTGACATCTGGCTGCCCCCAGAGGTCAATCGGATCCTTTATATTCGGAACCTGCCGTATAAAATCACAGCGGAGGAAATGTATGATATCTTTGGGAAATATGGACCTAGTCGACAAATCAGAGTTGGAAACACTCCTGAAACAAGAGGAACAGCTTAAGCTTCTCAAGGAAAAATACGGACTTGATTACAATCCCACCAAAAAAAAAAAAAAAAAAAAAAAAAAAAAAAAAAAGCTTCAGATGTCACCTACAAGAAATAGGTTTCTGCCTTGAACTAGCAAACATTTCTGTGTTTAAAAAGAAGCCTTTTTGCCTTGATGGAGATAATTTATTCTGTATTCTGTATTTATGCTGTATTCTGAATGTGGAAATTGGTTGGGACTAGGAGGCTGGCTTAAAGGCATTTTGCAAATGGGATTATTATTTTTGATCATTATTGTAATAATAGTTTCTTGATCAAAACCAGCCAAAATTATTTGTAAGCATTAGGCATATCTGGAAGAGAATGCCTTTATTTGAATCAGCAGTTAAGGTGTAGTTTAATCTGAGGCTGTGGTTTTATCTGCTTCTGGTGAATTTTTGAAGTGATGAAATCAGAGATACAAGGTATACTAAGAGTTATGAGGTAATAAGGTAATAATCTAAGTAAGGGTGCTGTCTTTTATATCTACAAGTGCAATATGCTTTTATGTAGCAGAGAGAAACTTTAACAATAATGTTGCTTGAGCAAGATGTGCATGTGACAACTTGGGAAAAGGGATATCACAACTGGAGTGCAACAGTGTTTCTATGTCTGGCAGAGTGAAATCTTTCAAGACCTGAGTTTAGACAGTCTAAAATAAATTGTTAGTATTCAGAAAACCCATCTTAGGCCTCTTTTGCTTACATAGTGTTATGGAAGTCAACTGCTATTGTAGAGAATTAATGATTTTTTTAATACATATTAACAAATACTACTATTTTAACTTGAGGCAGTTGAGTGAGAAATACTCACGTGTAGCATTTGAGGGAATGTCAGCATAAATCGTACTTACAGTAAGACTGCATTTTTAATCACTGTACTCGTTAAGATTCGATGATACCATAAGGCTAAGGCCTTTTATCACAGATTGGTTCTGAACTAAAAGGTGTGTGCACATGCAGATATGCACATTTGTGTTATTTTCCTTAATTGGCTATAAAATAATATAATTAGGTTGGGGACTAGGTCTTGGGAATTTGTCTATTATACTTCTGTTTGTTAAGGAACGTGCATAACATACAGCACCCATGTAGGCTTGGCTTGTGGCACAGTTGTCAAATTTAGCATAGACATTCAGACAGATAAGCAACGTACTATTCTTGTGTGTATGACCTACAAGCCATTATGGCTTAGTGTGTAAATCTGTATGTAACTATTGAAAAAAACACTTATGAATGTATATAGCTTAGAACTAATTTTTCCCCTTTGTTAATTCTTTGATATCAATGAGGTATTCTTCAGAAAATGTATGGACTGGTTGGTTGCATAAGGGCAGTTGTTATTTGGACAGAAAATTGTTAATGGTCAGGGATTTTCCACTAAAATATTTGCAAATATTCCTATTCAAACATCAGTTTGGTTTCTTTTTCGGGTTTGAGCTTGCATTAGTCCATGTTCAGAACTTTAAAATTACCTTTGAATTTTTTAAACTTTTTATATCACTGGAACAGAAAGAGCATCTAAATTAAAGCTTCAAGCTAACTTTATTTTTCAAGTATTTCAGGAATTATACTTCTGAACTGAGATTTTATAAGTTGGCTGTGTATTTTCCTGTGTTAACACGCTGTTATTGAAAATGGTCGACCAAGCCTATGTCGCCCAAAATAAAAACAGGGGAATTGTGGATAACTGGCTAGCTGAAAAGGGTCACATAGACATAGTCCAGCTGGCTGGACAAAAATGCACATCGCTCTCAGCTTATCTGAAGTAAAGCAAAATACACTGTCTTTGGCTGTCCTTGTTACACAATAACAGGAAGATTTTGGTGGGAAAAGAATGTTGCAGGTGGGAACAGAAAACTACAGAAGAGAAACTAGGGGTGGGCTTGGTATTTAGGCAACTAACCAATAATGAGCTTAACTTTTGTAATATGTACGAGCTAATTATAACAAGGCATAAAAGGTGACTGTAAGGTACAATAAACGAAGTCTGCTGATCACTCATATTGAGCGACTGTGTCTTCCCTCCGTCGCAACATGTTAGATTATATTTGGGGAACTAATATCTTACTCCCGAGTGACATACGCAGTATAATGAAGTTAATCTTGAGCCAACATCGGCAGCTTCTGTTTAACGCTCATTGGCAGGCTGCTTGTCAGGAATCGATAGCAGTGGTTAGACAGCCAGGGGACCCACTGCATGGGGTTACTCTACAGGAGCTGATGGGTTTAGGACCCTATTTTCGAACCGAAGCTCAGGCACTGATGGGACCGGATAAGGCAAAGGAAGCGATGAGGCTAGCTAGACTAGCGCTTGACCGTATAAAGGAACCTGGGGGAATCCCTTCATATATGGGAATCAAGCAGGGAAGAGAGGAGCCATTTGGGTTATTTATCGATCGTGTAGCAAACGCCATACAGGTGGCTGGGGTGCAAGACTATCTCAAAGGCTCCATTTTAAAGCAGTGTGCCATAAAGAATTGTAACCCAGCCACACGTAACATCCTAGCTACGCTACCAGGGACATGGACCATAGAAGAAGCTTTGGAAAGAATGGCACAAGTGCCAGTCAGGCCCCAGGCTATGTTAGTCGAGGCAATAAAAGAACTAGGGAGTGCTTTAAAGGAGCAGGCGCAGGCTACCCAAAGTCAGGTCTTGGCAGCCCTTGCTCCTTTGCAAGCCTTTGCTGGGTGATCAAATGCCCGCGGCCCATCTCGTCTACGGTGCTTCCGTTGCGGTGTCACCGGACATATGAGACGGGACTGCAATGTCAACTCCGTATGGTGTCGAAACTGCCGCTCAGACACTCACAACGAAGCTGCTTGATGTTGATTGGGAAATGGGCGACCCAGCGGGAAGAGCCGCCCCGTGCCGACACAAAAAGCGGCTGCTTACCCAGCAGCATAAAATCCTTTCCTCTCCGACCCGCAACCAGCGGAAGCCTCGGCTTGGACCTGGCAACAACAGTAGATTGTACCCTCTTGGACTCAAAGCCTACAAAACTTGCTACTGGCATACAAGGACCAATTTGTATAAGCGGACAAGCTGTTGGAGCATTACTCATAGGGCGTTCATCAGCCACCATGTTGGGACTCAATGTTTTGGTGGGACTGATTGATAAGGACTTTCACGGAGAAATTCATATTATGGCTCAGACGCTGTTTCCCCCACTCTTTATTGTTGCGACGGAGGGAAGACACAGTCGCTCAATATGAGTGATCAGCAGACTTCGTTTATTGTCCCTTACAGTCACCTTTTATGCCTTGTTATAATTAGCTCATACATATTACAAAAGTTAAGCTCATTATTGGTTAGTTGCCTAAATACCAAGCCCGCCCCTCTCTTCTGTAGTTATCTGTTCCCACCTGCAACATTCTTTTCCCACCAAAATCTTCCTGTTATTGTGTAACAAGAACAGCCAAAGACAGTTATTTTTGCTTTACTTCAGATAAGCTGAGAGCAATGTGCATTTTTGTCCAGCCAGCTGGACTATGTCTATGTGACCCTTTTCAGCTAGTCAGTTATCCACACTTTATACCTAAGGGGACCAAGATAGCCCAGTTGATTCCACTACCGCATCTTGCAGGCACCCTCCAACCATTGCAAGAACAACCTCGAGGACAAGGTAACTTTGGGTCTACGGGACAAATGGCTTTATTGACTATTGGCTTGGGTCAACGACCACGGCGATCGGTAACAGTGCAGTATGGAGACCAGACACTCTCGATTACTGCGCTGTTGGATACTGGCGCTGATGTCTCTATAATCAGTGCACACAAATGGCTGGCGCATTGGCCAACCTGTACGACCAATGCCACAGTTGCAGGAGTAGGAGGATTGACCCTCGCTCGCAAATCCCCCCTTCTACGATGGACTATAGCTGACAAAGTTATCAATTGTTGTGTCTCAATTATTCCACTGCCTGAGGGGGTGCATGCTTTGGTAGGCCGTGATATCTTGGCCCAAATGGGGATGGTCCTCACTTCAGACCTCCCTTTCTAGGAGCGGCCATTGCTTGGACTTTCCTGATCCCACTCCGATGGAAGACAGAAGAACCAGTGTGGATAGAGCAGTGGCCATTAAAAAGGGAAAGCCTAGAACAGGCGCATGAACTGGTTAAAGAGCAGTATCAACAAGGTCATTTGCGTCTGTCAACGAGCCCGAGAAGCCCATTCGATCTTCCATCAAAACGCGAAGGGGCTGGCACGAGCCTACAAACTCTCTATGGAGGAGGCTCGGGACATTGTGAAGGCTTGCCCTATATGTAGTCACCATAACTCAGGCTTAGGGCTCGGTTGCGGGGTCAACCCGCGAGGACTAAAGTCTAATGATGTTTGGCAGATGGATGTTACTCATGTTCCTGCATTCGGTCGATTGAAATATGTGCATGTTACTATAGACACCTATAGCCATATGTTATGGGCCACACCACAGCCCGGGGAAAAGGTCCGGGACGTGCGCCGGCATTTAACTAGTTGCTTTGCTGTTTTAGGGGTGCCTATTACTATTAAAACTGATAACGGTCCTGCATATGGTAGCGGACTACTTAAACGCTTTATGCAAATGTGGAATATTAAACATGTTACTGCAATCCCTCATTCTCCAACTTGACAAGCAATCGTAGAGCGGGCTAACGGGACACTAAAACGTTATATAGAAAAGTTCAAAGAGATTCAGGATGTAAGAGAAAGGGTAGAGAAGGCTCTTTTTGTGCTTAATCATTTGTGTGTATTTGGGGACAGTAATGAGCCACCTATAATAAGGCACCACGCTGGCTCAGAACCCCCCAGGCCACCACACATGAAAGTACTGTATAAGGATGCAAAACCAGGACAATGGGTAGGTCCTGTGGAGGTGATTTATGTGGGGCATGGTTATGTCTGTATTTCTACCGATTCAGGTACTATTTGGGTTCCCAGCCATTGGATAAAACCTGCTGTAGAGCACGCTGGAGGAGCTCGACGCGAGAACGCTGCTTCAGCTGCACCTTGCGATAGGCCCTGTTCTGGAACCTATTCGACATCTGTTCCGATCCCACATACAGGGGACCACGCGTGAAAAACTCGAACTTTTGACAGCAAAGATACAATCTCATAGCAAACGGGATTATTATTTTTGATCATTATTGTAATAGTTTTAGTAGTGCTTAGCTGTGTATTTTCCTGTATTAAAACGCTGTTATTGAAAATGGTCAACCAAGCCTATGTCGCCCAAAATAAAAACGGGGGAATTGTGGATAACTGGCTAGCTGAAAAAGTTCACATAGGCATAGTCCAGCTGGCTGGACAAAAATGCACATCGCTCTCAGCTTATCTGAAGTAAAGCAAAAATACATTATCCGTGGCTGTTCTTGTTACACAATAACAGGAAGATTGCGGTGGGAAAAGAATGTTGCAGGTGGGAACAGATAACTACAGAAGAGAAACTAGGGGCGGGCTTGGTATTTAGGCAACTAACCAATAATGAGCTTAACTTTTGTAATATGTATGAGCTAATTATAACAAGGCATAAAAGGTGACTGTAAGGCACAATAAACGAAGTCTGCTGCTCACTCATATTGAGTGACTGTGTCTTCCCTCCGTCGCGACAAAAACTTAGTCTCAGAACAACTGTCCAAAGGACACATTGTACCCTCTACTAGCCCATGGAATTCACCTGTTTTTGTTATTAAAAAAGAAACTGGCAAGTGGCGCTTGCTCCATGATCTCAGAAAAATTAATGACGCTATGGAAGATATGGGAGCCCTCCAACCCGGGCTCCCGTCCCCAACTATGATCCCTCGACACTGGCATCTAACTGTCATAGATCTTAAAGATTGTTTTTTCAGTATCCCGTTGCATCCAGATGATGCCCCCAAATTTGCCTTTTCAATTCCAAGCATCAACATGCAAGCTCCGTTGCAGAGATATCAGTGGGTTGTACTGCTACAAGGTATGAAAAATAGCCCTACAATGTGTCAATGGTATGTTGCGAAAATACTCAGTCCTGTCCGAAATGCTATGCCTACTGTGTTATTGTATCACTATATGGATGACCTTTTAGTGGCAGCACAACATCATGAAGTCATGGAGAAAGCTGTAGCCCTTGTCACAGATGCCGTGAATTCAGCAGGTCTCTGTATAGCACCAGAAAAGGTCCAGAAGTTTCCCCCTTGGAAATATCTGGGCTGGCGAATAAGAGCACAAACTATTGTTCCTCAACCATTGCAGATCAATACCAATGTAAGGAACCTGCATGATGCAGAAAAATTACTGGGAACAATAAATTGGGTTCGACCATTATTGGGAATTTCTAATACAGACTTGGGTCCTTTGTTTGACCTACTAAAAGGGGACACTAATCTTTGCTCTCCACGTAATCTTAACTCTGAAGCAGATACATCTTTACAAAAGGTTGCCTCAGCTATCACTTCTCGACAGGCCCACCGATGGGCCCCTGAACTACCTTTTTACTTGATTATTTTAAACCCTGCTCGACAGCCTCATGCCCTGATATTTCAATGGGACCTTCAGAGCTCAGACCCCTTGTTAATTATTGAATGGATCTTTTTACCTAACCAGTCTACAAAAACTATTTTGACACAACATGAAATGTTTGCCTCTCTGATTGTTAAAGCTAGATCACGCCTGTTAACCTTATCAGGGAAGGATTTTGTCTGTATTTGTCTACCAATAACAACAGTATACTTACAATGGCTTTATCAGCAATCAGACACCTTTGTTATGGCACTTGCCGACTATACAGGTCAAATAACTTCTCATCCTCCTTCACACAAACTGTTTAATATTGACTTTCGTCTGATGTTAAAACCCAAAAGAAGCGATCAACCTCTACAGGCGCTTACTGTGTTTACAGATGGATCAGGCAAATCACATAAATCTGTTCTTCTATGGTGGGATGATCAACGGAGACAATGGGACTCGGACATAGAGACAGTCTCCAGTTCACCTCAAATAGTAGAACTGAATGCAGTTGTTCGCGTTTACCGAAAATGGAATGTACCACTCAACCTTGTTACTGATTCCGCTTATGTTGCAGATAACAACCCACCGATAGTTCGACATTTTACTGCAAATACCTCCTTCGAGGCACGGGTTAAAGCCCCAGTATTGGTCCGACATCCAGAAACAGCGCCTAGAACGAACACTATCACCCTGGATCAAACCACTTAACAAGGGTAATACGTTTGGACCAGACCAGATCCCCAATGCACTGACGGCACCACTAGCAGATATTATCTTCCCTTACATCGACTTTCAACGACACTGTCACGAACCAGATTGGACAGCATCTCGATTTCTACAGTTATGTTGCTATGAACATGGACCATTCTGTCGACCGTGGATCAAGATTCACTGTGAACTCTGTGATCAGGATCGCTGGCGAGTTGTAAGACTAAGGGACAGATGGGGTCATTGGATGTGTTCTGGGTGTTACAATCAACTATTAAGGTTTAATCAGATACAGTGGGCTGAATGTTTTATGGGAAAGCCTCTTTTGGAATTAGAGGGAGTTATAGGATTAGGTTCTGAGATTTTGCCAAACTTAGTTTTTGTAAATTTTTTATCATTGATTTAAAGCCTAGAAGTACGGGCTACTGCATGGTTGTTGTTTGATTATATTATATTAGCAAGCAGAATTTATATTATTAACAAGAATATTATTATAGGATTAGAGTGTGGACAATCAATTGCAGTGCCTCGGTCGTGGACAGTACGACCAGAAGAATGGCTGGCTGTAAAACGATGATGGAAAAAGAAAAGGAGAAACAAGCATTGTCATTAATATGGATAATGATGTTCACATCTGGACCTTGGCCTATTGAAGGTAGCTCTTATCCCCCTTTTCTACCAAAGGTAAAAGTTTGGGTCACGTTGGCGAACTTGACTGGACAGGATACTCTGTGTCTTGCTATGGCCACTCCGGATCAGCCTTTTTCCACATGTCTTGTGGGCTTACCATTAGATGAATGGCCTATACCTAGAAACCTTCAAAGTCTTTTTCCACCCAAAAACGTATCAAAAAATGTGACAGACAATTGGGATGTATGGACACCCCATCTCCCACTGGCCACTTTGGAACCACAAGAAATTGAACTTCTTGGTTCTGTAAAAATGGATTTTTGCATAAAATTTAACTACATGGGAAAGACTCAATCTAGGGCATGGGACGTTTCCCCTATTCATCCTGTTTTTAGAAATGCAAGTATCTGGTGTAATTACACTGCTAACAACTTGTCTAAATCTAGCAATGCTCTGCTCTCACTACCTGCTGGAGTATTTTTTATTTGTGGGGATCGAGCATGGCCTGTCATTCCTTCTCATATAAAAGGAGGTCCGTGTAGTTTAGGGCGACTTTCCGTCCTGACTCCTAACACATCTATGATTTTACAACATTGCTACTCTCGAAGGACAAAGCGTGGCACTCATGCATTTGCCCCCGATTGTGATGATAACATACAATTTTGGTCCTTTGGCCAACGCTTTACTGCATCTCTTTTGTTGCCTGGAGCTGCTGCAGGAAATGCTCTGCCAACATTAAATAAGCTTGGCTGTTGGCTTGCCAAACAAACTAATGCCACAAGCAGTGCCTTGTCTGGTCTTTTATTAGATGTTGATAGTGTTTGCCATGCGACATTACAAAATAGAGCTGCAATAGATTTTTTGCTTTTGTCACAAGGTCATGGTTGTGAAGAGTTTGAAGGGATGTGTTGCATGAACCTTTCAGATCATTCGGAATCAATTCATGCTAGCATCCAAAGATTGAAGGATGGAGTTTCTCATCTTCAACAAAGTGATACTTGGGATTGGTTAGATAAACTGTTTAGTGGTTGGGGTATTTCAGGATGGTTAAGAAGTTTAGTGAAGATGATTATATATGCTTTAGTTGCTTTTTTGTTTGTTCTATTACTTACACCTTGTTTTTACTCGTTCGGTTTCAAAGGTTCTTTTTGTGCAACAGGAAGGGGGAGATGCAGGAGCGGGCTGGAAACTAGGACCATGCGTGGCAATCAGTAGGCTGAGGGGAATGTGCTCCAGCTTGTCTAGACAACAATTAACATGATGAGACATGTTTACAGAGCACAGGGGAGTGGGAGACAGATGGCGCCTGGTGCCAAGGAAAGGTAACACCTTGCAGTTAATTGCTGGTAGTTAACCACCAATCAGGGATTGCCTAGTATGCAATGCTTAGCTTCAAGAACCAATCTGTTTAAAATGCGCAGCTTCTGAAAGTGTATAAAACCTCGTGCTTCCGTACAATAAATTGACATTTGCTTGCATCAAGCTGCGTCCCGTCTCTTCATTCGCCGCAAGATTTCTTCCTTGTCTTGAGTAAAACCTATCAGTTTTGGGTGGATACTGTAGGAGGAACCAAAAATATTAATGTTGATATTTAAGGTATTTTCAGAAACCACATTTTAAAGAAATTAGGGTCATACAGTTCCTAAAACCAGTGCTGTGGAACCATCCTGCGTTTACAAACCTCTTGGAGTATATCATAGTTCAAAGCACTTTCTAACTTTGCTGATGGTCACTGGAAGAGAGTAAGATGGCAGAAGAGAGGTGAGGGGACTCTGTGCAGCCTAAGCCACGCTGAGTGTTATGGGAATGAAATTCAAATAGAAACATAGCCCGGGACTGTAGGAAAATCTCCTTGCAGTGGAAATAGAGAGCTAGTTTTCCAAAGAAGTGGGAGAACATCCCTGGTATGTAATGCTGCTTTTCTTCTGAGGGAGATGTTGATTCTTTGGTCCTATACTGGCAAAGAGAGAGGTTATGTGACTGCAAATGCTACTTGTGCATGGGTCTAGCTGCAGTCCTATGAGAAAATAAGCTGAAGTCGGTGGACTGGAGCTACTCACTGCAGACAGCTAAAACACAACCAATTGGATATTTTTTTAATGCATTCTACTAATAATGCAATGGCTAATAATAAAACTCAAATTGTAAAACATAAGTGCGAATGGCTAACTTTTCCTTAAAGGGAGGGAAATACATGTAGCCTCACAGTTATTTACTGCTTGTGCTGGGAGGGTGGCTTCTTTACAGGCTGCAGCTGGGTCTTGTTTCTGGCTGGCAGCTTCCACAATGCAAACTTGGGCATTGCATCTCACCATTTAATTAAATCACAGCAATCATTCCCTTTAGATCTCAGTTATATTAAGAATTGCAGAATCTATCTCTATCCTTAACTGTCTTACTAATAAGAGAGGTTAGAGTCTAACAGGCTTTTAACAGCTGTGCTCAGTGGTAACTGAGTCAATTTAACTCCATTTGATTAATTAGGCTAATGGAGATGTAAAATTTTGGTTTTGGCACAGATGTGGTAACTGCACTGAGTGCTCAGAAATAGCTTAGTAAAGTTAAATAAAACTGATTCTATAAATGCTTAAACTTTGTTGCAAATGTTAGTGTGGTTGTTGAGCTTAAGGCCTTCTCCTGTGCTTAATGCCTGGGCAGAACTCCTAGCAGGTGCTGGCTAAGCAAGAACAAGTGGACTGAGCCCCTGAGACATACTTTGTAAGCTAATTATTTGTTGACAAACAGGTTTTCAAGCCCCTTGTGGGAAAATTGCTTGCAGGGGGGAAATTATAGACATAATAGAAGTTGTAGTATTATAACAACCTTTTTAGGGAAATATATAGTTGCCACTTTCAGATGGTTGGCATGCATGGAATCTACTCCACCATGGTTCCCTAGGCAACATGGCCTGCTGTCCTGGAGGAGCAGTGGAGGGTGGAGTGGAGTGGAGAAACCAAAGCCAGGCTCTGCTGTACTCCCTGCAGGACTGGGAACTTGATGGTACTATACAGCTGATAAGCTACATAGTGGCTGTCAAATGGAAAATAAATGAGATGATGTCTGTTGCTGGGCCAACAACTGTGGCGAAACTATTCTCCTTAGATGAACCTTGCTCACTATAATCTCATTATAATACTAATGCACACCTCCATCCCAAAGTTACCCACCTCCAAGGCACAACCACCCCTCACCGAGCATGTGCTTTATATTTCTTATCAACTATGTCTTTAAATGAAAGTGAGATAAGTTTACATTAATCAATAATGAAAGAATGTATGACTAGAATCACTCAAGCTCCACCTGAGAGTAAAGTATAAAAAGTGAATGAATGAGGGGAGAAGTTAGGGAAGACTCCATTGTAACTTCTAGGATCAGTTGATGGGCTGAACCTGTCTTCTCCCCCATAGGGATGTCTATTGGGTAGGAACTTTGACTTATGCATGCTAAATAACTAACTCATTCTAGCTGTCATTAGTAATTAAGGGTTTGGTTGTGTATCATTTCAAGCTTGTTTTTGCAGACAGTCCCTATCACCAGCAATCACTAATCATAACTTATCACAATTTTATAATAAAGAGTGTTATTCTGTAAACTGTTAGTGTGAGTCCTTTGTGGGCGCTATCAGTTGCTGGCAGCAGATAACACATTTAAACAAAGTGGGAAGACCCTCTGAGGGGTCCCCCTTATGCTGTTGGTTTGTTTCCCTGAACAAGTCAGTCAAATTGCCCTCTGATCCAGTGCGACTGTTCAGTGAAGGAACCCTGTAATGGGATGCTGACAGACTGGTCAAGCACAAGGGTCTTGGCTTTCCTGGGGTGCTGATAGACAGATCAGACACCTGGGGTTGAGAGGATTTCCTCCCCCCCCTTCATGTGACACCACTGTTGCAGAACAGATTATTTTTTTTTGTGCTTTGAAAATGTAGCTTAGAGGAAATGTAACCAATATGCAAACTTGGTTGAAGACAGCCTGTCCTGGACCCTGCTGTCATTGATTTATTTTTAACAACCCTAAGCTCTCTGCTGCTTTTGTCTTCCTCCTCTGCATGCAGTTGAACAGCACCTAGTTGTGCAATGTTGCAGTCAGCAGAAACTCCTATTTCCATTTCTTTCAAGCATGCTAAATATCCTCATTCCTATTTTATAAAAAAGTTAGGCAGCAAGATGGCTGGCCTGAGGTCAGCAAGCACTCATGTGACAGAAGAGTCCTGGTGTTCCCCTGGGACCCTGCTTCCTTCATGCTCTACCCCCCCTGAGCCCTGATGGACCTGTTCTGCTTCCACATCAGTCCCTCTGTAGCAGCCATGGAGCCTGGCATGGCTTTTGCTGCAGTTTTCACCATGCAGCTGAGCAGCCTGGCATCTGCAACCTGTTCTTCCCCACTGAGTGTGAGTGGGCACCTGCATATGGGGCTCTGGTGGCATGTTAGGGTTAGGTTTGTTTTCCTCCTATCGGCCCTCAGGCCCCCTCAGTTACTGACAGTGCTTCTGAGGACTAACAGAAAATAGCACCTGTCCAATGGGAACTGCTTTCCTATAGAGGATGTGCCACTTAATTCATAAGTATCTTTGGAGTGTTCAATAAAATCCCAAAAGCTTCAGCAGAGTTTATGAATTGGCCCAAAATTATGATGCATGCACATAAAAAGTAGAAAAATTCAGGTTTCACATCTTTATTACTCTTTTAAATGCAATCTTTAAATAATTTGGTTTCCTAACACAGGTAATTATGCAAGTAATGAGACTAACATGAGGCATCAGAAACTATTATAAAGATGGCATAAGGCATCATGTCCTTGTCAGCACAAATAGCCCACTGATCTTCAGGGTGTTCATGCAATATTTTCTTGCCTTTGGGCATTTTACTATGAGACTGATGGATTATGGCAGATGTCTTTTGTTTCTAGCTCCATGTAGAATTAATCATCTAAATAGGGAAAATATTTTGAAAGCACGTATTGTGTATTTTAAGGGAAATGTATGAAATTAATAGGTTTTAATTTTTGTGATAATGTAGAGATTAAAGTCTAGCTATAGGAAGATAGTTTACTAGTTAACTGGTTTATGTACCCACTGGAATATCCGAGTCTCTAACAACTGTGGTGACGTGAGCTGCTGTTACATGGTTCTGTCTCTCAGACCGTTCCTAGTTGATTTCCTTTTGCAGTGGGGAGGTCTCAGGATGCGTCTCTGTGCAGGGCTTACCTAAAAATGGCTCTGCAGGTAGCTGGTTTGTCTGGAATGAGTATGAGGCTGTTTTTATCTATTCGTTTAGTGATGACAAAAGACCAGTAAATGGGGAGAAAGTCCTAGAGTTCTGGAATATTTTTTTTTTAAATGAAGCAGTCTTTCCTCAAGAAGATCAGAGAGGTGTGGAATTTTTAGAGCCAAGTCTGGCTTAGGATGAGTGGTGAAATGGATGAAAGGGGAAGCAAAGTGGAGAAGGGGCTGATGCAAGAAAATATAGTAAGAAACCTAAAACTCTGCTGCAGACAGGAGCTGCATAGATAACAGAAACATCAACACAGGAGCAAGAGCCTCACTGTCTTTGAATGAAGGTCTGGAGCTCGGTCCACTCAGGACTTCAAGGAGGGACAGTTAGTACAGATGTAGATGAGCCCCACAAGAATGTAAATAAGGAGCCTTCTGACTAGGACATGCTAAAACAAACTACTGAAGTGATAAGATTCAAGGACACTATAGTAAAATAATTGTGGTAGTGGGAGATTGAGACCTCCTACTCAAATGCCGCCACCACCACCACCACCACCACCACCACCACCATCACCCCCCGAAGAGTATGGATCCCCTGCTCAGGGAGCATGTGTAGTGAATTTAAAATGAACTGTACCTTTAAATTGAGGTGAGAAAGCAACTAACCAATAATTAGTTAGTATGTGTAGACTTTGGGCGGAACTAACCAACCTCACTGTATAAATATGTATTATGAGTAAAATTAAGTGTGCAAGTTAGGAGGAGCAATCCCCCTTGCGCCGGGCACCACAATAAACATACCTGCTTTATAACTCTCCTCAAGTTGTAAAGTATGATTCCGAACGTCAGGGTCTGCCTGCCACCCAGGGGATGCTGCATTATCCAGGAGAGCGAAGTTGAATGATACCAAATGGGATGATGGGAAAGAAGGGTGTGGGAAGAGGAGCACTGGGGATTTGTCTTCCCAAGAAAAAGTTTGCTATACCCTCGCCAAACCAAAGAAAGACAGACATGGGGAAAGGGTGTGTGATTTTTAGTTTCCTAGATCAGGCAGCACCTGATTTGGGCCAGTGTTGAAGAGGCTGACAGGGTCGTTTGTCCACTGCAGGCACATGTGCACAGAAGGCGAGAGCGGTGGGAAGCGGAAGCTTTCCAGCACTTCCTTTTCTATGGTAACAGTTCAAAGTGAAGATAGTGGGATAACCTGCGAAACCAGCTCGAGCAGATATTTTACTCCCTGGGTGTCAGAAACTAGTACAGCTTCTAATTTTTACAGTATGGAAAGTTCACCAGTAGGTTCTCCTCCAGGAAAAGTGATCTTTAGTATGGATGAATGTAAGATTGTTTAGAAAAGGAAACGTAAATCTTTAAATAGGGTGATGATGCCTACAAATCTGATGGGAGGCCAGGGCAATAAAAAACGTGACTCTTCTGGAATGCAAAGGCAAGAACCAAGAACTGTTCTAGGAGAGGTGCAGAGCTCAGTGTTAAACGTTGAACAGATGGAAGCACAAGATACAGATGAGGAAATGTTGGATGACAAAGAAGGTCTAGAGACCACTGCAGAAGAGCCAGTAAAAATATCAATATTTAGAGAAAGCAGACTGAGAAAAGTAGGACTGATCCTTGGAGGACCATTACAAGCTGGAATCCAGCTGTTCAACTCAGTTTTTGGAGGGACTGGGCCAGCCCCTGAAACACTAGAGAAAACTAGAATCCAGAGAAGTAGCTCAGTTTTAGGAGATTCTGAACAGTTCCTTGAAGCATCAGCAAAAGAAAGATTGCAGAAGTTCAGTTCACTTTCAGAAGCAACACATCCAAAACCTTTCCAGAGAGCAAGTAGAAATTTTGAAACACCATCGGGGATAATGGAGCAAAGACAGCAACCTGCAGCACATTCAAATCAAAGCAATTTTTCACCAACAACGCCTCTTGATAACTGGCTTACTACTAAAGATGATGTTTCATTTGAAAATGTTAAACCCGTTAAAATGAAAAATAAACCAAGCAGTTTTTCAAGCTTTGGTGCAGAAACAGATCATCAGCATGAAGAAAGAAAAGACAGACCATCTCCTTTGGAGACTCCAAATCAGGTATTGGGACAGTCACTGAAGTCCTGCCTTCCTGAAGAAGCCAGGGAGCAGCAAAGTTATTCACCTGTGGCCAAAACAGCAATAACAGAACAATCAGCATCCACTTCATTAGAGTCTGATGATAAATCAGAAAAGCGAGTGCTGCTTCCTTCAGTTGAAACTGCAAACAAGAAACCAGACCAATCCCTGCTGACAGCATCAGATCTTCTGGATGAACTGATGGAGCAGGAAATTCAGCCCAATCCTGCACTACAGTCTGTTTCAGCAGATTTTGTTAATGAATTAGATAGACAAAGTACCTAACCTATTTTGCCAGATGTCAGAACATCCTGGGAGGGGGAAGCACAGAAGTCTTACTTGCCTAGTCCTCCATCAGCTAAATCCAAGTATTCCACTCTACCTGAAACAAGACAGGAGAATATTGTGGGAGAGGAGGACAGAGAATGTCTGAAGAGAGATATATGAGAGGAGGATGGAGAATGTCTGACCTGGCAGGAGATGAGAGAACAGTTGGGTATTCTGAAGGAGAGTAAGAAAGATAAACATGGTTATCTAGTAGCAAAAAGGTGTCTGCATGCTTGTAGTGATATATAGCTATGTAACTGCATGAATGGTTTCTGCCCTGAGCCTGGTGGTACATACAGCTGGAATTTGTATCTGGACTCAGAGGTATAAATATGACCTTCTCTGCACAATAAAGCGTCTCTGGTTGCACCACAACCTGAGTCCGTGCCTTCATATGCCACAGATTATTCCTCAGTCATCAGAAACTGCACAATCTGAGTCTGGTTACATGCTGTTACCACAGTCTGTATATGAAACAGAGAAGCAAAAAACTGAGTGCCACTCATCAAAACTGCATGGTCAGAAACTGAGCATTCAGCTCTATTTCATTCTGCTAAAAAAAGTGTGTCAAAATGCCCCACCACCAGAAACGCAAAATATGCACTTAGAGAAGCAAACAAAGTCTGAATGAGACTTTTCCTCCTCCCTTCAGGAAACAGAGGAGCAAAAATTAAACTAAATTCACTTATTCCTGAAAAGATAGATTCTAAATATTTTGGCATTTCATATCCTATTTGCACAGAAACACAAGAAACTCAGAAAACTTCAGATGTAAATAAAGCAGTAGATTTGGATCATCCTGATTTTTCCATTGAAAAAACCAAACAAGCAGAGAGTGCACAAATAGAGATAGAGTGTCCAGATTTCTCATATTCCAAAGAAGAAACAGAGGAATCGGAGAGTGCCCAACTGGAGACAGAGCAGCCAATTTTCTCATATTCCATGGAAAAAACCAGAAGAATTTGAGACTGCACAGCTGGAGACGGAGCATCCAGGTTTCTCATATTCCAGAGAAGAAATGGTGGAATCAAAGAATGCACAGCTGGAGATGGAACATCAGGAGTTTTTATTTTACAGGGGGGAAACAGAGAAACAAAAAATCTGTTCCTTTTGAACTGGAACAACCAGTCTTATTCCCCTGAAGAAGCAGAACAATAAGAAACAGCACAATAAGAAACAGCACAGCTTGCATTGGAACCTTCAGATTTATCATATTTGATTGAAGAAATAGAGAAAGAAAACACTACAGAACTCCAATTGGTACATCCAGATATATCTGATTCCTCTGGAAGAGGTGAGACACAGAAAACTGGGTATCTGGAAACAGCACATTCAGATTTACCATATCCCATGAATAAAAAAAACAGAGCAGCAAGAATTGGCACAAGTAGATTTGGACAATTCTATTATGTCATATTTTAGTGAGAAAGGAGAACGACCACAGCCTGTACAGCAGGATTCACAACCTGGAGTTAAGCTGTATTCCTGTGCCAAAGGAGTGCAAGAAGAAACTACTCAACTGCAGTCAGAGCATCCAGTTTTGTCATATTCTACTGGAAAATAACAGCAACATAAAACCTCACAGGGGAGGGTACAACAGCTGGATATATCATATTCCACTGGCAAAATTGAACAACAGGAAATATTGCAGCCAAAGTTGGAACAAGCAGATTTTCCATATTCCCATGGAGAAACAGCATAAGAAGCTGTACAAAAAGACTTAGAATGTCCAGAGCCATCATGTGTCATTAATGAAGCACAACAATATGAAAATGTACAACTAGCTTAAGAGAATGGGGATTTTTCATTTACCACTGGAGAAGTAATGCAAGAAAGAGCAGAGTCAGGATCTTTGGGTTCATCACATTTGATTGACAGAGAAAAGCCCTGGGAAATGGCACAAATGGAGCAGGAGCATTTGCTTCCCTCCTATTCCACTGCTGGTAGTCAGCAACAGGAAGCCACACTGCTGGGTTTGGCCCAGCCAGATATATCATATTCCTTTGGCAGATTGGAACAACAAGACATAGTACAAAGAGAGCTGGAACAGCAGTAAACAGCCCAATAAAAAGCTATGCAAATGGAATGGCAGTATTCAGATTTATCAGCAACGTAGGGGAAAGAGGAGCCACAGGATGTAGACCAAATGAATTTGGCACAGCAAGGAACAGCTCAGTCAATGCATCCATCTTTGCCACATTCTTTCAGTGAACAAATACAAGAAGAAATGCAAATGGAGCCAGCATATCCAGAATAGACATTTTATGTAAGTACAGAAATGCAGAAAATGACACAACACAAATCAGAGCAACCATTTCTTTCATATTTTACTGGCAAAACAGAGCAACAAGAAATAGTATGTTCAGAGCTGGAGCAAACATTTTTTCCATCTTCCAGTGGAAAAGAAGCTCCACTGGAAATGGGAATTAGTTCAGAATATCCAGATTTGTCATATTCTTTTCACAAAGCTGAACAACAAGAAAAGTTGGAACATCCAACCTTACCATTTAGTTTGAAGCAACAGGAAACTACACCACTGGTGATGGAACATCCAGATTTTCCATGTGATAGTGGTGAAGCAAAACCAGGCAACACTGTAGAGCAGGAGTCAGAACATCCAGAGCTGTCATACTCCATGGGAGAAACACAAGAATTGGAATATTTGGATTCACCAGGAACTCCAGGTGAGGCAGCACTAGATAAAAATATGGAAGTGGAATCTAAATACCCAAATTTGTCATGTTCTGATGGCCAAAAACCCCACCAAGAGACTACATAATTGAATTCAAAATATCCAGATTTATCATTTTTCTTTGGTAAAGCCAAAGAACAAGCAACTCGAGTTTGAGCCAAAACATTAAAAATTGCCTAAAGTGGCCAGAAAAAGAGCTTCTCAAGCAACTGCACAAATAGAATCAAAACATCTAGATTTGACATATTCCCTTGGCAAAGCAGATGAGCTGGAAATTGCACCATGGGAAATGAAATATCCTGATTTGTCACATTACACTGATGAGACAAACCAACAAGAAGTAGTACTGTTGGATCAGAAACACAAAAATTTCTGTTGACAGAGAAAAGCAGCAGCAAACCACAGAACAGCAGTTAGAGCAAGAAAAGTTATCATATTCTCCTAGAAAAACAGAGCAATTATAATATGTCTAAGAGAACTTGGAACAACCAGATTTATCATTTTCTATTGACAGGCCAGATGATGAAATGACCCCACCAGAGACAGAACACACTAATGTGATATATCCTCTGGAGAAAGCAGAGGTATGACAAAGAGTACAACAAGAATTGGAGCAAACAGGTTTAACTTCCCCCTTTGTAAAAGCAGAACAGAAAACAGTTCAGCCAGATGCGGTAATTCCACATTTGGCCCATTCTGTGGGTATGGCAGAACCAGGGCAGAGACATCCTGATTTGCCTTATTCTGTTTTAAAAGCAGGAAGAAGGAAGACTGTGTACCGCACAGCTGAAACCTGAATACCCTTTTCTAGCATGTTCCCTTGACAAAGTGCAGGAAACAACCCAGCAGAGGTTGGAACAGCTGGATGTGTTGTAAGTCCATGACAAAGCAGAACAACTCCCACCTGCCCAGCTGGAGCTAGGCCACACAGACTTGGCTGACAAAGTGGGACAGCAAGGGATGGAGCATACAGCCTTGGGACACCCTGATGAGGGACAGTCTGTCAGCAGAGCAGAGTATCTACAAACTGCAAAAGAGAAACTAGTACTTCCAGATGCATCATCTCATAATAGAAAAGCAGAGCAAAGACAAATGGCAGAACCAGAGCCAAAGCATCTTGATTTATCATATTCCATTGATAAAATACAGCCACAATTGCATTCCACTGGCACAGTACAGCAACAAGAAAAGGTTCAACCAGAGCTGGAACAGCCAGGTGAATTTTCATCATCTCTTGGTAAAGAGCAGCAATGGGAAAGTGCAGAAATGCAGGCAGAACACCCTGAGCTGCAGTGCTCTATGGAGAAAACAGAATGACTGCAAAATTCCCAAGCAAAATCAGAATATGCAGATTTGTCATTCTCTGTTGGCATGGCAGAAACTCATAAAACAACACAGCCACAGTTGCAAGAACGTATTTTGTTGCAATTTTTTTTTGTCAAAACAAAGCAATCACGGGCAGCCCCACTGGAGTCTGAGCATCCAGACATCAGATGCCATGAGCAAAGTACTGCACTCTGATTTGCCCTCTTCTGTTAGTGAAGAAAAACAATGTGCACAAATGGAGTTCAAACAGGAGAGGGGAAGCTATGCATTACACCCAGAGGAAACAGTACAAATAAAATTGGAATAGCTGATGTCAAGTTCTCATGGCACAGCAGAGCAACCAAATCGGGCTCCACTGGAAGGGGAATTCCCAGATTTCTTGTATACCTCTGGCAAAAAAGAGCAATGAGAAATGGAAAAACAAGAGTTAGAGCATTTAGATTTATCATATTCCACTGATAAAACACAGCAACAAGAAACCACACAACTTGGGTTAGGACAACCAGATTTATCATCTTGCCCTGGCAAGACAGTGCAACCACAAACTGTTCAAGTGGAAGCAGAACATCAGTTGCTGCATTTCACTGGCAAAACAGAACAGCAAGGAACAGCACAACCAGAGGTTGAGCATCTGGATTTGTCATATTCCAGTGGGAAATTAGAGCAGATGTAGGCTATGCAATGGAAATCAGAGCAGCCTGTAACACTCCATCCCATTGGAAAAACAGAGCAACAAGGAATAGCACGTCCAGAGCAGGAACTTCCCAATTTATCATATTCCATTTGCAAAACACTGTCACAAGAAACTACACAAATGGGCAAGCAACAAAAATGACAACAAAATTTAACATATGCCCTTGGTAAAACAGATGAAATACAACCTGTGCAAGGTGAACTGGAACATACAGGTTTGTTGTATTCTTCTGGCAAAAGAGAACAAGAAATGGTATTGCCAAAGTTGCAACATCCACGGCTATCTTCTCCTGTTAGAGAAATAAGACGAAGCTACACATCAGAAATCAAACTATCCAGATTTGTCATATTCTATTGGCCAACAAGAGCACCATGATATTGAACAACCAGAGGTGGAAGAAATGGATTTACCCTATCCGGCTGGGAAATCAGAGCACCCACAACCTGGCCAAATAGTACTGCAACAGCCAGAGCTTTCGGAGTCCTTTGGCAAATTAAAGGAAAAGAGAATGGCCCAGCCTGGCTTTTTGCACTCCCTTGGTGAAGAAAAGCATAACCAGCTTCACAGTTAGACAGTGCAACAAGGTTTATCACATTCACTTGGCAAAACAGAAAACCAGGAAACTGTACAAGCAGGGTTCATGCCTTCTGATTTTTCATATTCCACAGGAAAAGCAGAGCAGTTGCAAATGGAACGACTAAAATCAAAACATCCAGATTTGTCATATTCTCTTGGCAAACCAGAGACTTGCGGAATAAACCCACCAGATTTATTGTACTACTACAACAGAGTAAAGCAGCCACAGGCTGCCCAGATGGAGCACCCAGAAATGTCATACTTCGCAGATGAACTGGAGTGGGGGGATGGGGCCCAACCTTAACTGCAGTGTGTTAATTTGCAGTACTCTGTTGTTGAAACAGAGCTGCCAGAAACACCTGTATCATATACCTTTGGCAGGATCAAGAAGCAGGAAACTGCACAACCGGACTTTGAACAATCATATTTATCAAGTTCTACTGACAAAGCAAACAGCCCCACTGAGAGCAGGATGTTCAGAGAAGCAAGATAGTGGGGCTACTTCATCTCTAACTGCTCAGTTGGAAACTGAACAAGATTTATCCTTTTCCACTGAGGAAGCAGAGAGCCAAAAAATTAAACCATATTCATCTCTTCCTGAGCAAATAGTGTCTGTACCTTTGGGTGTTTCACATTCTGTTTCTGACACAAAAATAGAAGGAAGTCCAAAGTCTTCACCTGTAACTGGAGGCCTGTCCCCCAAGCACTTAGATTTATCTTATACCCATTGTAAAACAGAACAGTCAGAAACTGCCCAGCCTGAGTCAGGTTTCTTTTTTGCAAGAAAAGAAACAGAATACAAATGTTCATCCACATTTGCCTGTGGCTGCACAGTCAGAGGCTGAACATGTAATTTTACCTGAAACAGAGAGAGAAAAGAATCCACATTACTTCCACACAGCTATACAATTAGAATCTGAACAATTAAATTTATCATATTCTATAGATAAAGCAGAAACTCTAGAAAGTCAAGACTATTTAACTGTACCTTCAGAACTGGAGTCTGAACCTTCAGTCCTATTTTATTCAGCTGATGATACATGTCAACAAGAAATTCCACCTTATTCAAAACCTACCTCTCAGTATTTGGTTCCCACATGGTCCATTGCTGAACAAGAAAAGCAAAGCACGCAGCTACTTATTCCCCAGTCTGCACAATCAGAGTGTAAACATGTAATTCTACCACATGATGAAAAAGAATTGCAAAAAATTCAACAATATTCACCTAAACCAGCAAACTTGAAGACAGTGCAGTTGGAGAGTATGTCTTTAATGTGCACTCAAGACCAAGATGAGCAAGAATCTCAAGATCATTTGTTGGACACAGAATATTTGTCATCAGAGCAACTAAGAAGTCCCCCCAAATTCCCTACTGAGCAGGATAAACAAGAAATGCAATGTGATGTGCAGAAAGTACCAAGGTTGGTGACCACAGAGTCAAAAGTGACTGCTGTAGCAGACTGGCAAGCAGTGTTGTCAGACTCATTTGTACCTTTTCATACATTACCTGAAATGTCAGTATCAGTAGCTTTCACTGATGATGAAGAAAAACAAAATATTCCATCATCTTTATCTGATGTAGTAGGCATGCTTGGAAAGCAATCTAACATAGTTTCAGGCATTTATACTGAAGGAGAGTCATGAAATGCAACCACATTTTGCAGAGCAAAAGCACATATCCTCAGAGCATCTGGGAGCTGTTTCATCAGATATTTAGGAAACTGTGACACACCAAACTCAGTATTATTCTGGTGAATGGAGCAGCCTTTCTTCAGCAGAGATGAAATCTGTTTGCTCTAGTTCTGATGAAAAGCAGAACCCAGATATCCCATCTTTTGGGCTAGCTAGCTGGCTGGCAGAAGAGGTGAAAGCTTGCTCAATTAGTCCAGTAAAAGCTACAGAAACAGACAAGCAAGGAATTCAACTTTCTCCAAATGAAGCTTCTGATTTTGGATCAAAACAATTCCCACCTGGAAGCTGCACAGAACTTACAGTTCATGATTCTACAAATAAAAGAGATATGTTTAGAGTTTCTGATTCAGTGTCAAGTGAAATTTCCCACAGAGTGTCCTCAGAAACTAGTCACAGAGTGTAAAAGTATGATTTACCATCTCTGGGAGTAGATAATCCTGGTCCAGACAAAACTAGTACTGGAAATCCTATGAAAATGGAAGCAGTGCAACATCTGGAGGTAGACAAAGTGTCTAAAGTGCCTGAACATTACCTGAGAAGAGAAGAAGAAATGGAACATGAGCACTGTAGAAGACAGTCAGCATGCTCCAGAACCTACTGAACTATTTAATATTATTTCAAAAGGTTATGAAATACTCAGTATTCATGCTCCTACACATATTTCTTCTGTTGATCAAGAAGTAAACACATGTCAGATAAACTAGAATACTTGGAAACAAATCCTTCATTTAAAAGTGAATTAGCTGATGATGGCCATAGAGCCTTAGCTTCTGGAACAACCACAGAAATTTAAGAAAACTGTGTTGGGAAAGCCTGCAAACCATGAGCTAAAGTAATTGGTCAAAAATGATAATGCTGAGGAAACTGAAGAAACACAAGAAAATTTCATGTTGCCAGAAAACAATAATAATGCAGTATTGGATCCTAATAATGGTATGGCCAATATGGATTATTTTGAAAAATATACCTTGATTGATGACAAATCCCCAATTAAGCCACATTTTGAAAGACCAAATTCATCGTTTCCTGTGACAGAAAATCCCAATGAACCTGTGGAAGAAGCCACATCTTTTAAAGAAAGTGCTGAGGTAGATACTTTGGAAGAGGAGTTTTCCTTACTTGAGAATCCAGGTGAAGTCCTTTATGGTACTGTGAAAGGAGAAAGCAAAATGCAGTCCTATGCAGATACTCTAAAACCTTTACCTCTGCAGAAATCAATTGACATTAGCAGTAAAAAAGTTACAAATGTAGAAGATGGACAGAAGTCACCAGGGACCCCACTCTTTGATTCAGGAGTGCTAGAACAATCTCTGTTGTTTTCTACCACTGTTGCTGCAGTTAATCCAGAGCTTCTAGAGGAGCCACCTGCTCTGTCATTTTTATACAAGGACCTCTATGCAGAAGCAGTAGGAGAAAAGACAAAGGATGAGACTCCTTCTGATGAGGAAAGTGGTAATTCTAATGTGTCTTTCCCTAGTAGAAATTCAGACACAGATAATGAAATTGGAATATATTTTGAAAAATACATTCTTAAAGATGAAATTCCAAGTAAGTCCATAGGGCCTCAAAAGGATCAGATACCAGAAGATGAGTCTTTTAGTGGAGGAATTTCATTTCAGAGTTCAGAGGACAAACACAAGCAAGTGTCTGGTGATGTTTCACATGTCAGAACTGAGATTTTGCCAGAAAGGGGTGTTGTGGAGAGAAAGTCCAGACTGATGGTGACATTCAAGCAACAATTTGTAAACCAATGCATGCCATTCCTTTTGGAAGCAAAGTAATTCTTTCAGGTGCAAGAAGTGATACCACTGAACAAAGAGAAGAAAATGTACCTGTAGAAACAACTGAGGAATTGCCAGAGCAGTCAAGTCATCAAGAGTATAGTCAACTAGTGGATTATCAGGGAGCTGCATGTCAAGAAGCTGGTAATAAGCAGGAAGAACAGCATGAAATAACTGCAGTTCCTCAAATGGAAAAATATGTCCCATGTGTCAGGACTCCTGATGAAGATAGTGAAGATGATCAGTATACCCAGAAAAATCTTTCATGTGTCCCTACCATTCAGCAAACAGAGAAGCTAGACTTGTAAAGAGAGGAGCAGCACCCTGATGTTTATGAAGATCTCACTGAGTCAATGGACTACAATGTGATTACACAAGAAGAACTTTTACAAGATGTAATATCATCTGAATTCACACACAAGGAGCTATTATTTGAAGACAGGGACTTTTTTGAGCATGTTGGTGATAGTTATGAATTTGATACTGAGCCAGAGCAAAGAACACCTGTTGAGCTTGAAGATTCAGGCTTTGTGTTGTTGTATCCTGAAAAATTGGCAACAAACATTCCTCAAGTTGAGAGTGCACAAAGAGAACTGAAGAAAACACAAGCAGACACATATTGTTACCACTGCAAATGTCCAATATCTGTTATTGACAAGCTTTTTGGAGAACATAAAGACCATGAAGTCACAACATTAGATGCTGCTGCAACCAAGATGAAGGTAAAAATTAATTTGGGTGAGGGAAGGAGATACTGAGGCTAATTTCTTCAGGCCTCCTGTGTTGTCAGTTGAGAGGGTTCAGAGAGCAGTCCAGAAGCTAAGTCACAGAAACACCTGTGAGAGCTCTTGAAGGGAGACTATCTTATCATTAAGGTATTCTCTAGAGTCCTAGGCTTGTTAAACTGATATTTTTATTTGTTCAGAAGTTTGAATGACCTTGTTTCTATGTAGCTTTTACCAGACTTTCCATCTTTTAGCCTTCTTGTCTGTGTAAGTTTGTCTGATTTGTAAGTGTAGGGGGAGAAATGGGAAGAGTGTAATTTCTATGAAAAGAAATTTTTAGTAACAGCAGCTCATTTCACTTGACAAGGTACAAAAACCTCCATATGTGGGGACCAGTATCATTATAAAGTGTTTCCCATCCCAGTTATGTGTGTTCATTGCTCAGAGATGTTAGATTAGTTACACAGTTTACACTACACAGTTTTGTTGAAACTCCATTTTCTGTTCAGTTCATGTTCATCTGTGCCAGTAGCATGTGGTGGTGCACTTCTCCCCCTTCTCCGGGCTGTTCTATGACCCCAGTAGTTGCCGATTAGGCCTCAGTGCCTTGAGTAATGAGTTGAGCTGTTAAGCACCCCTTGACTATACCAGCAACTGTTACTTGGATAAGGCAGAGAATGGCACTGTCTGTACTGGAACTCCCATTGACTGGTCAAAGCAGGGAACAAGAATGGAGACAATCATTTATTCCCTGACAACCCCAGAACACTCCTGCCTGGATCATAGCCCAAGTGGTAACATGAGTAGAACGATACCATTGTTCCTGGAATTTTTGAGAAAATTATCAGCTTGGGTTGTGGCCAGGAAGGAAATTTACAGATGACTAAAGCCAATCATCTCACAGCCTTATAAACAGCAGTCCTAAAGTGAGACCCTTTTGAGATCTCCTGGACCACAGTGGGCTGCGACCAGCATCTCCCTCTGAGTGGGACACCACTTGGAACTTGCAAACTACCAAGTTTGCAATACTAGGGGGGACATTGCAAAAAGCCAATGACAGAGCCTGGGCTGATACCCCTGCTCCTTGAGGCTCAACCCTTCACCCATTGAGGAATGCAAAAAGCATTAGATGTATTTCACTGAACTTAAGGGGAACTATTAACAGGTATACCTTTGTCATAATAGGTATTACAGTCTTGAATCAATTAGGTTATTTTGTGATTTGAACAAATTCTATTGATTTGCTTTGTTGCTAAGATCCTATGGATAATTGTGAACTGTGAAAAAATTCTCTCTCTCTCTCTCACACACACCCACACCCTTTATATACAAGCTATTGCCCAAGTCTGAGACTAAGATCAGATCTAGCCACACCTAAGTTCCATGAGAATTTAGAAAGCAAGGAGGTCTACTGTGAACTTTGTGACTCAGCAGAAGGGTCTCCCTTATTCTTTATCACACTCTCTATATCTCTCCCATTAGACATAAACCATTGACCAAGTCTGAGATTAAGGTTGGATCTAGCCGCACCTAAATTCTATGAGAGTTTAAAAAGCAAGGGGGTTTGCTCTAAACCTCATGACTCAATGGGAGGATCTCCTTTACCCTCATGCTTTTGATCTTTATAAACTGTTTCCAACTCTATTCTGACTTGATTTCAATTTGATTAATCTCTGCATTTACTCCATGTAATAAGTAATAGAGTGAACCTTGCCATCGAATCTTGTGCAGTCGCATTTCCAAAGATTCTTATTAAACCTATTTTGCTTTGGTGGTGATTCTTTAAACAATCTGACCTAAACCACTCATTTTGCAACAAATTGGCATAATTGGCAGGATCCTAAATCAGGATTTGCAACATAGCGTTTTAGCTGTAGTGCAGATAATAGTTTAGCAAGTCCTACTTCTTCCTGCTATTTCTAAGCTGTACCACTCTAAAAGACAAAAATGTCCTCCATTTCAGTAGTATACTCCATTGATAGCAATATTAGTGAAAATACTTTTGTTTCTGTAGAAGCTGTTCTTCATTAAATTGCAGTTCTGCTTGTGAAAATGGCATGCATGTGATGTCTCACTTTTCCCATATCAGATTTGTTCATGTATAAGTATACAGATTTTCCTTTCTTGGTGACTGTGGCAATGTATTTGGAAGAAAAGGGACACCTGGCCTATCAAAAGTCGCTCTTGCTTTAGCAGCTTGATATGATTAAAAGCTTTATCTGCTCAGCAAGGCCGCAAGGTTGTGTGAGAAAGACACCTGGAACAAAGAAAACAGGATCTTTGGCAGTTAAGCAGGCAGAAAAACAGGAGCTGAGCTGGGAACTGATGACCGCAAGAATGTCAACAATTTTAATGAGACTAACCGCCTGTATGCTTTTAACACATTAGTATCTGTATAGCAGCGTGTGAACAGTGTATGTAACCAATAGAATTAAGGTGTGATGTGTGTATGAATATTAACATTGTATATAAGTTTGCAGAAACTTAAGTAAAGTGGCTTCAACTAGGATCATATTGATATGTCGTTGAGTCCGTGATTTTGCTCCTGCAGGCCAACACCTCAGTGAGTGGCAGAGAACAAAGGGATGCAGCACAGCTTATATACACTTATCAAATCATTAGTCAATGTCCGAAGTTTTTAGAAGTTTCCTTTGGTATTGTCACTTCTGTGAATACATCACCTAACTCTGTCCCAGTTGATCCATCTATTCAGTTCCAGCCTCTGCCTTGGCTCCAAGGTCCTCCTCGGATCATGATCTTCTTTCTGCCTGCTTTAACTCACACAATCCTTCAAGCACACTTAGTCTTTGAACAAACAATTCCTATGCACATATACTGATTTTTATACACATATACAGAAACATCTGTGTTTCTGAGAGCACCTGTGTACACAAATTGATCATCTATTGTTTCTCTATTCTCTCACTGATTAACTTGACTAAGTTTTTAACAAGCCTTGGATTAGGGCTATACAAGGGACGAGGCCCGATTCTGCCATTTAGCAGCTTCAGCACTTTAAATTTTTTAATTCAAAATACATTTTCTTTAACAATCTATAATAGAAGCAGAGGCTCAGTTCCACACAGGTATTTCTTTCCTCTGCTGTTTCAGTTGCAGACATTGGAAGAAACAGATGAACCCAGTCTATTAATAGATGGCTCCATGGCTGGTGTCACCACCAGAATTTTGGGGGTTTTGATAATGGGATGGTTTACACAGCACCAGGCCTGCTGGTTTCAGATGGGATTCATCTTTCTCAGTGGGGGAAGAGGGGTCCACAAGCTAGTGGAGCTGATTGACAGACCTTTAAACTAGACTTGAAGGGGGAAGGAGATAATATAACTCACCTGTGACAAGCCATGGGTTGACAAACCAAGGTTAGAGGGACGTGGTGCTAGTGAGGGCCCTTGGCCTGTTGCTCTGAGACTTTCTGGGTACAGTGGAGCACACTTGAAGTCTTATAGAGATGAGCCAGGGGCTCCTGAGGTAACAGGAGCCAAGAGGGGAACACTGGCGAAATACCTCAAAGGAATTAAGGGGTGTTCCTCTAAAAAGGTTACACAGCCAACGGCCCAGCTGAAGTATGTCTACACCAATGCACACAGCATGGGCAACAAACAGGAGGAGTTGGAAGCCTCTGTGCTGCTAGAAAGCTATGACCTAGTTTCCATTACTGAAATTTAGTGGGATGATTCCCATGACTGAGTGCAGCTATCGATGGCTACAGGCTGTTCAGAAGGGACAGGTGAGGAAGGAGGAGTGGAGGGGTTGCCCTCTGTGTCAAGAAATGGATAGACTGCGAAGAGCTGTCTGAAGAATAGCCACAAGCAGGTTGAAAGCTTATGGGCAAGAATTAGAGACCAAGGCAACAAAGGGAACTTTGTGGTTGGTGTCTACAACAGGCCGCCCAATCAAGGGGAGCCTATTGACGAAGCCTTCTTACTCCAGCTACAGGAGGCATCACGCTCTCAGGGTCTCTTCTGGCATGGGGACTTCAGCCACCCTGACATCTTCTGGAAAAGTAGCATGGCGAGCTGCAGGCAATCCAGGAGACTCCTGGAATGCATCAAGGATAACTTCTTAGACCAGGTAATAGACAGCCTTTACCAGAGGGGATGCATTACTGGACCTGTTGGTCACCAACACAAATGAGCTAATCAGAGACGTCGGGATTGGAGGCAGAATGGGCTGCAGTGATCGTGCATGCACTGGTGGAGTTCACAGTCCTGAGGGATATGGGACAGGTGAAGAGTAAAGTCAGGACCCTGAATTTGAAAGCAAACTTCCAGCTGTTCAAGGAGTTAGTCAATGGGACGCCCTGGGAAACTGCCCTCAGGGACAAGGGAGCAGAAAAGAGCTGGCAGATCTTCAAGGATGCTTTCCATAGAGTGCAAGAGCTCTTGATCCCCATGTGTAAGAAATCAGGAAAGGAAGGCACGAGTTCAGCATGGCTGAGTTGAGACCTGCTGGTCAAACCAAACAGCAAGAAGGAAATGCATAGGCAGTGGAAGTAGGGACAGGTATCCTGGGAAGAGTATAGGGACACTGCTTGGTTGTGTAGAGATGAGGTCAGCAAGGCCAAGGCATGGCTGGAACTGAACTTGGCAAGGGACGCAAAGAATAATAAGGAGAGTTTTTATAGGTATGTCAGCCAGAAAAGGAATGTCAAAGAAAGTATACACACACACACACACACACACACCCCCCAGTGAACAAGGCTGGCAAATCGGTAACAACAGGTGAGGAGAAAGCTGAGGTACTCAACAACTTTTTTGCCTCAGTCTTCACTGGCAATTCCTCTTCCCACACCTCTCAAGTGGATGGACCTCAAGGCAGGGACTGGGGGAACAAGGTCCCTCCCACTGTAAGAGAAGATCATGTTTGAGACCACCTGAGAAACCTGAACATACATAAGTCTATGGGACCTGACGAGATGCATCCCAGAGTCCTGAGGGAACTGGCTGATGTAGTTGCCAAGCTACTCTCCATGATATTTGAAATGTCATGGCAGTCAGGTGAAGTCCCTGGTGACTGGAAAAAAGGAAACATTGCACCCATTTTTCAAAAAGGGTAGAAAGGAGGACCCTGGGAACTACTGACCTGTCATCCTCACCTCTGTGCCTGGGAAGATCATGGAACAGATCCTCCTAGAAGCTATGCTAAGGCACACAGAGGACAGGGAGGTTATTCGAGACACCCAGCATGGCTTCACCAAGGGTAAATCCTGCCTGAACAACCTAGTGGCCTTCTATGATGGAGTGACTACATCAGTGGACAAGGGAAGAGCTATGGATGTCATCTATCTGGACTCCTGTAAGGCCTTTGACATGGTCCCCCACAACATCCTTCTCTCTAAATTGGAGCAATATGAATTTGATGGATGGACTGTTTGGTGGATCGGGAATTGTCTGGATGGTTGCATCCAGAGGGTAGTGGTCAACAGCTCAATGTCTGGATGGAGATCAGTGACGAGTGGTGTCCCTCAGTGGTCTGTATTGGGACTAGTACCATTTAATATCTTCATCATCAACGTGGTGAGATCAAGTTCACCCTCAGTAAATTTGCAGATGACAGTAAGCTGAGTGGTGCAGTTGACATGCCTGAGAGACAGGATGCCCTTCAGAGGGACCTTGACAAGCTCGAGTAGTAGGCTCACATGAACTTAATGTAGTTCAACAAGGCTACATGCAAGGTCCTGCATATGGGTTGGGGCAACCCTCAGTATCAATACAGGCTGGGAGATGAAGGGATTGAGAACAACCCTGCAGAGAAGGACTTGGGGGGATTTGTTGACACAGAAGACTCGAACACAACTTATACGACCAATGTGATCAAGTTAGTGCCACATTATTAAAAGACTTATAGCAATTTATACTCTCAGCAAAAGATACACACGATAAGTAGGCTTTGCTATGCAAAAAGTGATAGGTTAAAACCACTCGTTCACACACTTCTACATCCCTTATGATTGGTCCCGGCGTGGTGCCCACACGCTGCTCCCCCTTTGTGCAGGCATCCTGTTTTTTCTCATCTTTCTGTCCAACTCCCCCATCTCTGTGCAAACACACAGCCTCCCTATCTCCCCTGGCCTTGCACATGTCCTTCACAACACTTGCAGCTTGTTACAGCAGCAGCCTGTTATTACAACCAGGTTACTTGGTCTGGATTGCTCATAATATGTCCGTTGTCTTCCAGCCACTCCACAAATCCCCCTTTTTGTTTTTGAGAAATCCAGACCCCTTTTATCATTCGGTTCATCATTCTCATAAAGCAATTCCACACACAGCCCAATATCATTAAAAAGATTACAATGGCAATTAATACCGTTATCCCATGAAGAAACAAATCTTTTAACCATCCAGTAATTCCTAAACTCTGTAGCCAGTCCGTTAACTCATTCTCAATCTTTATAGCCTGTACATTTTTCTTAACTCAGCAAGCCGCTTATGAATACAGTTTGAGTGATCAGTCAAATTCATACAACACTTTCCTTAGCACTGTTCACTATAGGCTACTCTTTACTGTTCATGCTGTTTCCTTATCTTCTAGAGGTGAGATCACATTCCTCCTTTGTTTCTGTCTCACCCTAGTTTCTTCTCATACTCCCTCAAAGTTATTTTACTCTTTGCTGCAGGATCTCAGCTGCACATCATCAAAGCAAGGCCAAAGCTGCACATTATCAGTGTCAAAACAACCCACTGTCTCTGTTCCGTACAATTCTACATTTCCCCCTTTTTGTTTTTGAACAGCTAGTACCAGGTTTGTCATGTTCTGCAGGGCCCTTGCAAACATGACGGCAACCAAGGCAATAGCAAACAAACAATACTGCCAATTGAGTGAATGGATGCCAAAAAGGCTGACATAGTCTCAGATTTTGATAACATGTTGCTGCAATGGGGTGCCTAAAATCCATGCAGCACATACCATCAAAATCCTCACAGCCATGTTCTTGAGCTAACAACAAAAAAAAGCCAATAGTTGCTCTGTTTTGTATGTAATGGTGGCAAATTGGACTCACATTCTTAACTGCCTAATAAACAAGGTGATTTAACTCTTTAATGATTTCCCTGCTGTTACTCCGGATAAGAGAAGAACCGCTGCAATACGTTCCTATCAGTTCCATAAATCAACTATATCATTACATGCTTCATCCAAAGTTATATTGCATTTAAGTGCATTATGCTTATCAACATGTTCATGTGTTTATTTATGTGGGTGTCATGGTCCCATCATAGCCTCCTATTACATTAGCATCTACACAAAGACAACTATCGACATTCAAATTGCAAATAATATTGACTTCTTTTGGATTAACATTATACAGAGGTAATCAATTATCAAAAATATCAAGACTTTCAGTAAGATTCTTCATTTCCCGCATACATTCACTTTTTTGCAACAATGTCTGCAAGTCAGGAAGGACACACCAGACAAGGACTGGTTCAGTAAGGAGACCACACATTAGTTGTTGGGTTGACTGGCAGCAGCAGCGCTCCCACGGTCTGGCACGCTAAGCTCAGGCCGCACACAGCGAGCAGGTATCCATCGCGGACCTTCATCTGTAGAGACACAAGCATAACCTCTCCCCCAAGCTAACAATTCATGCGGTCCTGACCAATGCCTGGTACAAGGGTCTTTCATGCATACTAAGACACCTTGGTGCTTTTGCTGCTTGTCACCAATTGACACAAAATGTCACACAATCGGAGGCACTGCGTAGTTGGCAGAGATTTTCAGAAACTTCAGAACATAACATGCTTTCTCTATTTGTGCCTCTGGGGTCATTCCCTTCATTCCCCCTTTTTTTTTTTTTTTTTTTTTAAGCAACCAAAGACACTTTACCGTAACAGAGAAGCCCCTATTTACATCTCTGAGCTCAGACACAAACCTCAGATGCATGCACCACCAGGCTCAGGGCAGAAATCATTCATGCAGTTACATCGCTATATATCACTAGAAGCATGCAGACATCTATTTATCACTAAGCAAGTTAAGAGTGTGACCTACTCTACAGAAGAGATTAGAGAAGCAAAAAAAAAATAATAGATGTGTTATGCTGCATTCCAGAACTCAGCCTGAGAGTTATAGTCTGCTGTGAGTTCTGGGTTATAATCATTTGACACATGTTGGGGTTGCGATTGTGAAAGTTGCCCGTTTACAATTTTCCTTGGCATTATCATAGCTAGTTGTTTTAAAAGCAACCCTTGAGCTTCCTCATGTTCGACTTGTTGTTGCAAAATATTCTGAAGCTGATCAATAAAGTTAGTATATGACTCTTTAGGACCCTGCAAGACTGTGGCAAGACTCCCGCATCCGGACTGCCTTAATAGCCATCTCCTTCATTTGCAAACAGTTGTCCCTGGGATACCTTGCCTGAGTCACAGAATCAGCACAATTATTTTCTCCAGCCAACTGCTCATAGTTAACAGCAATTCCCCGATTAAGGTTTTCAGTCAAGGCCACTACACATAGCTCACAAAAATCAGATAACCACATCATATACTGTATCAGTTAGTACCATACAAAGCAATAACTTCCAATCATGCAGTGTGAGTGTATAAGGCTCTGCCATCACTTTAAGAAGGGACATAGCAAATGTATTATGAATCCTCCCTTCCTGCACTGCTTTGTTTAACTCTTTAAAAAGCCACATATTGCACAGGCGGCCATTCTGGAAGTTGATTTGTCTGACAAAATACTGAACATGCCATAGCGACTCCCAAATCCCCTCGCTTAAGCGCTTCCCACTTGCATTCCTGCCACCGACCCCTCAGACCCCCTTTCACCCTCCCCGAAAATACAGTCAATGCATCGAGAGAGATGCGGGGGGGAGGAGTGGGGGGGGGAAGGTCTAGCTCCTTTTCTGGATCTATAGGACCTGGATCAAAAGGTTTATCAGTGTCAATGGAATCATTGTCCGAGTTGTCCTGTTCCCATGCTTGGTCCTGTGTTGTGAGGGTCGCTGCAATCAGTGACAGAAGCTTTGGGGGTAGAGGAGGTGTGGACGAAATCGCCATCATTGACAGTGTGTTGAGAAGAGTTGCGCTGTCGGTGGAATTTACAGCTTCCTCTGGTTTAGCACCGTTAGTAGAATTAGTCCACACTTGGCAAAGAGTAGAATTTGCCGCCAAGGTCCTAAATGCATTCCCAACGTGGAGTCCCTCTCTGCGGCAGCATCATACAATCGTCTGCCGACCGCTTTCATTTATTTCAAAGTCTCTAAAATCAACCTCCACATTGTGGAGAATTTTGAACTTTCTTTAGAGCCTGAACTAATGTCCTCCTACAGTGCCGCACCGATCTTATCCCAAGTCATTAACTCAAAAGCCGCACTCACTGAGGGGATCAGTCCTCGCTGCCGAGCCCATGACAGCAACTTTCTCAGGCTTCCCTCATCATAAGATAACCCTCTCTTAGAAAGGATATGTTGGAGGAGCTTCACCACTACCACTTCTTCTTTGCTTAGCGTGGACCCCATCTCCTCTCCAACCGCTCACCTGATCAGGGTGAGATTCCAACGGTTGCGCACGCCTTCCCAGGCACCAGGGCAGTGCCTGCTACGGCCGGCTTCTTCCGCCCCCTCTGAGCCGTCTCTTCACTCCTAGAAGCATGGACAAGAGGGTTCCTGTTCGGGCGCCACTTGTTGACGCAGAAGGTTTGAACACAACTTATATGACCAATGTGATCAAGTTAGTGCCACTTTATTAAAACACTTACAGCAATTTATACTCTCAGCAAAAGATACACACGCTAAGTAGGCTTTGCTATGCAAAAACTGACAGGCTAAAACCACTTGTTCACACACTTCTACATCCCTTATGATTGGTCCCGGCGTGGTGCCCACACGCTGCTCCCCCCTTGTGCAGGCATCCTGTTTTTTCTCATCTTTCCATCCAACTCCCCCATCTCTGTGCAAACACACAGCCTCCCTATCTCCCCTGGCCTTGCACATGTACTTCACAACACCTGCAGCTTGTTACAGCAGCAGCCTGTTATTACAACCGAGTTATTTGGTCTAGATTGCTCACAATACGGCCGTTGTCTTCCAGCCACTCCACAGGTATTGGTGAAAGAAAAACTGTACATGAGCCAGCAATGTGTGCCTGTAGCCCAGAAAGCCAATCACATCCCTGGCTGCATAAAAAGGAACGTGGCCAGCAGGTCAAGGGAGGTGATTCTGCTCCTCTACTCTACTCTTGTGAGACCCCACCTGGACTATCATGTTCAGGTCTGGAGTCCTCAGCACAGGAAAGACATGGACCTGCTCAAGCAGGTGCAGAGGAGGGCCACAAAAGTGATCGGAGGGATGGAACACCTCTCCTATGAGGAAAGGCTGAGAGAGTTGGGGTTGTTCAGCCTGGAGAAGAGAAGGCTCTGGGGAGACCTTATTGTGGCCTTTCAATACTTAGAGGGGGCTTATAAGAAAGATGGGGACAGATGTTTTAGTAGGGACTGTAGCGATAGGACAAGGGGTAAGGGTTTTTAACTGAAAGAGAGTAGATTCAGACTAGATGTAAGGAAGAAACTCTTTACTGTGAGGGTGGTGAGCCACTGGAACAGGTTTTCCCAGAGAGGTGGTAGATGCCCCATCCCTGGAAGCATTCAAGGTCAGGTTGGCCGGGGCTCTGAGCAACCTGATCTAGTTGAAGATATCCTTGCTCATTGCAGAGGGATTGTACTAGATGATCTTTGGAGGTTCCTTCCAACCCAAACCATTCTATGATTCTATGATTTGAAGTCATTAGCAAAAAGGTCTCTGATACATCAGCTGCAATCGCTATCATAAAATGGAAACAATTATGCAACATTAAAGTTTCCGTTTGATGCTATTTGCAGTTTTATGAAACTTTTAGAGCTGAAGTACTCCAGGTTTAGGTGCTGTCTAAAGCTAAATAGTGCTGGAAAGTTTGGTCAAAGTAGCTCAACATTCAATAATTCAAGTAGAAAAAATGGAGAAAAAGTGTGTGAGCTGGCACAGGCAGAATGCAGGAACAACCACAAAACTGTTGTCTAAACTCCTGAATTACCAAATCATGTAGCCTCAAGAGGGGAAATGACATAAAATTATTAAAGAAATTATTAATAAAATCAATTGTATTGCTACAAGTTTGACTTTAAGACAATTGAAACAAATCAGTTGTTAATTCAAGTTATAAGTATTTTTGTATATATAGTGCCAAGCGCTTTGTTGAGCACCGATAAATCCTTTGTCCAAAAGAGTAACTTCAAAAGGAAGCACCCCCACAAGATAGATGAGCTGACTGGAAGTTCACCATGAGGAACGAGCTCAGCAAAAACTAGGGGAAAGGTAATTGTGGCAGTGGGAGATCAAATAGCCCTCCTGAAAGAGGGCAAAACCTCACTTGGGGAGCATGCGTAATTAGTAAAAAGTTTCAACAGTACTATCTGAGCATGCATACTAATCTGCATTAGAAGTGAGAAACTTGTAACCAATCCTGTGCATGAATGAAAATGAATATGTAATGTACTATGAATATGCAAGTACTCTACTGTATATACTGTGTACCCTCGAGTAACTTGGTGTGCATGTTAGGAGGAAAAATCCCCCATGCACCCAGCACTGCAATAAACCAATGTCAGCTTTCTAAACTAACATTTGGTTTGGAGGGTTTTCCAGGTTACAATTTTTGGCAACAAAACCATGGATTAAATGCAAATAGTAAATTTAATTTTTGTTATCTTGCCAACTTAGGGATCCCTGAAGTAACACCCAGGCAGAGGCACACAAGTAGGAATGCAGGTACCATGAAGCTCAGTCCATGCTAGAAGATCGCTGAACCTGCTATGTTCACCTGTATTTCAGGGTTTCACACAAGCATAGTTTACCACTGCGCAGCTTTTCTTTCCCACAGCAGGGCAGGAATCTCAAGCATGTTTGATAGGGTGCCTTAAAGTCTATCACAGGCCTATGTTATCTAAACATATGTTCTACTTGTCAAGCACACAAGACTAAACAATGATTAGTATGAGATATATATATATGTTTTCCTACACACCAGCTGCAAGTCGCTTGAGTGTGTTTACAGTCCTCCTCACCAATCTTCTGTGATTTTCCCACAAAACCTCTCTTCTTCTATGGAAACCTTTGTCTAATCTTAAAAAGTCTATAGACTGTTTTCTATATCTCTTAGCACTTAGACAAGACCTATGGGAACTGAGACAGGTGTATGTTTAGAATACGTTTTACCACAGCAAGCAGTCTTATGATAGAGCATTTGATACTACTTTTAAAAGTGTTACCTGATTAAGGGTGATTAAAAACACGTACTTGTGTAGTCATCCTTTCCCTAGTGGGAAATTATTCAACTTACTTGAAACATTTTGCAGTTCCAAAACCAGCTGTAGTGTATGAACATTTATTATGTTACTAGTCTTCAGGGCCAGGTCTGAAATAACAAAACTTGTATCAGTACAGTGCTTCGTTTTAAATATTCCATTTTCATACTTTGTACTGAGACGAAACGTGCCAAATATATTAAAATAAGAAATGTAACTCCAATTAAATAATTGGAGCTATAACAGGGATTAATATGGGGCAGGATCCACAGTGAAGATTGCAGCTTTTTAATCATGAAACCTATATGATATACTTTGCAGTTTGTTTAGAAATCAGGATATTCTGGGACAGAAGCCAAACCAGAGACTTTGGTTTAAAATAAATGTTATGTACTAGGCAAAAAGCAAATTTCCTCAGGAAAGCATTACAAGATTTTGCATAATAATACAAAGAACTTAAATCAAATGTACATTAAGAAACTAGGTGATCTTTAAGGTCCCTTCCAACCCAAACCATTCATATGCATATTAAAAAAGCACAAATCAATCACTAAAATTTGGCAGGTGTCCATGTAAATATCCAGCACATTAAAAGCAAGATTCAAAAGTTTAGCAAGTAAATACTGAAGGTAAAATTAATAACTTTCTTAATTAAACAAATTTCATCTTTTTTTTTTCCATTGTGCAACAGCCTAGTTCTGATGCTCAACATTCAGGCCTCACGGCATGTCTTTTCTCTGCCCTCATCTGTCATTATTTGCAAGTGTTTTGTCTGACAAAAGCCTAACGGCCTTTATGTACTGACAAAGTAATAAAACAAAGAGGTTACAACTCACAATGTTCCGCTGACAACCAATTCTGGCTAAAGCCCAAAGATAGAAACAACAGTACACTATTTTGCTTTCTAAAGTGGACTGATTGTAATTGAACTACAGTTCAGAAGTGTGTTGTAAAGATAATATTTTAATAACTAAGTTAGGATTTGTTTACCAGAAATCATAGGTGTGCTAAGATAAACCAGAACTCAAGAATGGGCTAAAATGCTTGCATCTTTAAGAATTGAGAGTTCAGAAGATATGAGCCAAATCAAGATTTGATTCCTTCCTCAGGAGAATCAAAATTGTTTAGGTTGGAAAAGACCTTTAAGACCATTGAGTCCAACTGTTAACCTAACACTACCAAGCCCACCACTAAACCATGTCCCTAAGTGCCATGTTGAACACATCTTTTAAATACCTCCAGGGATGGTGACTCAGTCACTTCCCTGGGCAGCCTGTTCCAATGCTTGACAACACTTTTGGTGAAGAAATTTTTCTTAACATCCAATCTAAGCCTCCCCTGGTGAAACTGAGGCCATTTCCTCTTGTCCTATCCCTTGGTACTTGGGAGAAGAGACTGACACCCACCTTGCTACAACTGCCTTTCAGGTAGCTGTAGAGAGTGATAAGGTCTCCCCTCAGCTTCCTTTTCTCCAGACTAGGACAAGGAAATTGTCCTTCTCCAGAACTCCAAATGAATTCTTGGCATTGAGTAGGTACAGAAATAATGAGTTTATGCATACACAGAGACACTGTTGAAGCTTCCATCTTTGAGAGGGAAGGGGTAAAGTGAGGGCTTGTTTTACACTTGGCAGAATGAGGAACATTTTTTATGTACCATAAAAACTTTGAAATAAAATGTTCTAGCATTTAAGAGGTTTTACTGAAGAAATCAGAACATTTTTGTTAACAAGTTTAAACTTTATAATATGTGTACATTTGTTTTCTTCAGGGCTTTTTTATGAAGCCTTAAAATAGGTATAACTAAAAACCCCCACTGTTTTTTATTTAGCATTTATGTAAAGCAGCCTATAGGGAGTTAGACCTATGTACTTTGGTTCTGAAAACCCAGGCCTCTCTCTCAAGTTCCTAGCATATATGTTACTAGCAAGTTATAAAAGTGACTTTCATTTTAAGATGCAGGCAGCCAAGAGATGGAGACATCTGTGTGCATGGAATACCCATACATACTCTTGCTGAAGGCAGTTACAGAAGTCTAATCAAAAGGTATAGGTTCAAAATTGGAACATTTCTATCTACTGCAGCAGTAATCCCCAGTGTTGCTTTTATTCACAGCCATCATTTTCCCAGATGTATTTGGTGTAAGTTCTTTAATGAGTTGTAATTCAAATAAACTATTTTTTCTCCATTTTACATTTGCAGACACCTTCTTGCCTTCAGTTTTAATCTGGCATTTTTCAGGCCAGATAGATTTTCAGCCAGTGTCATAGAGAAAATGAAACAGGGCTCCAAAGGTGATGCAATAACTTTAAAAAGAAAAAAAGAAAAGAACAAAAAAGTAAATATCTATAGTGAAAAACAAGAAAGGATTTGAAAAACAGAGGATGTCAGTTAAATTCTTACAGTTAACAAAATACAGTTAACAAGAAGTAACAAGACAAGCTCAAGCAGAACCAAATGGTCAATGAGACTAAACAGAAAATTACTTGAACTATTTGTAAACTATCCTAATTAGCATACTAAAAGATCCACCCTCGAGCAAAGAAAGCCCCCTACTAAAAAAGCCCCTTACTGAGGAATGTAGGCAGTGAAAAAAAAACAAACCCTGTACCTTTAAATGAAGACGAGGCTTGTAAGAACCAATAAGATTTAAGTGTGACTAAACATAATTGTAAACAATTGTTCAAAGTCTATAAAGTGGTTTACTATGTCTTAAGAGGTGTGCTAGCTTTTGGATTATCACCTAGCACCCATCTCTGCGCAGACAAGCAATAAAAGATATCTCGGCTCTGTGTGTGAGATTGGCTCTTTGGACACCAGGTAACAAACTCTATTTGTGAGACAACAGGTCTTTATCTGATCTCTGTTTCATTCTCGATTCACTGATTCCCACTCCTTTACCTGACATTTCTCTCTCTGGCCCTTAGTCATGGTTTCTGCTTGGACTTCTCACTCTTTTCCCATAATGTTAAAAGCTGGTCTGACTTTTTGTCAAGCTGGTTCCAGTCTCAAAGTCATCTCTCTTAAGCCTGAGCTGTAGAATGGCACTAGAGCAATATTTAGAGATTTGTAAGTAAATTTCCCAAGTGTGGTGTGTGTGAGAAATAATTATTTTTTCAAAGTTTAGCTTGGTGTAAACTGGACCAACATGCCAGAGGAATAGAAGAAGACTAAAAGTTGTGTGTGTGGGGGGGGGGAAGTTATTCAGAATATTTATGGCCAATTTTCAATTTTCTGCTTCACAGCATGAATACATTAGTGCTTCTCAAAGGAAGCTTAGGCAAAATTTTCTTACACACACAAAAAAATGATGTATATGCCAGGACTTCATTCTCAGCAATGGCTGAAGTCCAGATGCATGGAAACTCTGTGGAAATAGTTGAAAGTTCCAGATTTTCTTTATGGAAGGATTTACAGAAATATAGCATAATTTTCTCCAAATATGACTTTTTGAAAATCTCAGAAAAATTCATCTCTAAGAAGGAAAACTCAGGCAGAAAATTAAGCAGTTTCTTCAAATGTTCAGAGAGATTATATTGTTAGAATGTCTATGAAAATTTTAAAAAAAATAAGTAGGAAAGAAAAACTGCTAAAAACAGAAGCTAATTATTGTAAGGCAATCTTATATTCACTAGTGAATGAGTATTTCATATACTACAAGCTTTCAGACCCTGAGAAATAATCATAAAAATATTAACCTATTATTTCAAATATAGGAATAATAGGAAGAATGGATACAGAAATCATGGATAATGTTTGGAATTTGTTAGGAGTTCTACTAGAAATCAACTTGGTCTTGTGTGGTGAACACTTATTAAATTGATTACTGCTTATGAAAAAGCCTTTGTCTTTAATTAGGGATTGCTTAACTTGGACAGTGAACTCGGGGAGCTCAAGGACAACTCTAAAGAGCAGGTGATGTTTTTCTGAGCCCCCTGAACAAGCAAGATGTGAGCAGGACCATACAGACGTAAATATTATGTGCAGCTGTGTCCCAACAGTAACTCGACCACACTTAGGCATCTAGCCAATGTCCCTGGCGTGTGTGGATCTTAGGCATTGTGAGACAGTGCACACGCCTGCATTTGGCACAAACTTAGTTTGCATACACTAGGTGTGTAAACTGGTTTTGGTTTTGCTGAAGTATAAAGGCAGGCAAGCTCTGGGACTGGGCCAGAAGCCTCACCTACAGGTGGATGCACTGTGTAGGAATTTCCCAGTTACTGAGAGACTCCTGGCACAGGGTGTAATGGGGCTTCCCAGCCAAAGTGTGGGCCTGGATGATTTTATTAAGGTGGTAATTGTTGATGTATCCTTTTCTTAGTCTCTGTAACACTTTGCAGTAATGATTTGATGCTTCGCTCCTATTGCTCATATCATATTGTGCATAACAATTAGTACTGTTTCCTTTTAACATATTGCATGATATTTTCCTTTACTATATTGTAATATAATAAACTTAATTTATTCTCATATTTGATTTGGAGTCCATTTTTGCTTGGTATCCAGTCAATCAGCAAAACATCTTGTTTGGCAGGAATGATCAAAAATAAAAATGCCATATGATTGCTATGACTTACTCTATCTGAAAACACAGACCATATTGTCAATAATGTAAATATGACTGAAAAAGGTTTTTTATAAGTATGTAGTTTCTGAGATGTGATCTACAGAGGACAGACTAGAAAAGAAGACTGTATGCAAGTACAGTTTTGCCAATAAAGGAACGCTGTTGAAGAGGTTTCAGATCCACAATGCTGTTACTGCTACATTTCAAAACACATAAGTAAAATATACACTGATTTTTTAGAGTATTTTCAGCATCTTCAGATGAAACTACAAAAATATCTGCAAGGATTTGGGTAAGAAAAGCTGAGTAATGTACCTAGATAAATCCAGAGTAGTTAGAAATGGCAAGCTGACATAATCAGTCTACTGGCATAAACTGTTCTTTCTCTATGGTCAGAAAAAACACAGGAGGAAATTGCAGCCACTAATAAACCTGACTAAGAAATTAAAGTGTTACCGATTAGTTAATAAGTTAAAATCGATTGATTCTATTTGATTAATTAATTGATTTTATAAAATCATATAATAGAGTTAAAATGTAGAAGGCTAAGGAAAAAAAAATTATAGGAAACTTGCATCTACGCAATAAGAGACGTTATGGAATCTTTTGTACGTCTTGTACCAAGGCTAGAAGAAGGGCCTGGAACTATTGTAATAACTCTAGGGTTGGAAGGTTCCATTGTATTTAACCAGTCTTCTGTACGCAGAGGTGCATTGAAATGTCAGAATATGAGATTAATGGGAACTGGGGAGAGTCGACTGGAACAGCTTGTAGGTGCCTGCCAAGAAACTGTGAACTTTAGTAAAAAGGTAATTCCGGCAGGGGGAGATCGCGACCACCGACTCATATACCACCTACCCAAATCGTACCCTAGACCCATTTCTAGACCTTTCTAAGCTTTGCTGCGCATAATCGGATATAGGAGGAGAGTATGTAAATGATTTACAGGAAATGTTATGATTATGTATGAATAATTAATGAATATGTATGAATAAGTTCTATATATGGAATCTGATTATGGGACCTGGTGTGCGTTGATCGTGAGAGGACTCGCTCACGCACCCGGCCGTCAATAAAGAAGTGTCTGCTTATCTACATCACATTGGTGTCAATAAGTTCTTCATTCCGAGATTTCGGTAACAGTTTTGGCGACCCAGATGGGACCTCGCTGAAGGAGACCGGAGGAGTCGGGGACCTGATCGGTTCCAGCCGGCACCGAGGATTTCTCGGGGATACCCATCGATCCCCGATCCATAAGGCTCTTTGCGACGTTCCCTGGATTTTTGGGTAAGACACTTCTTTTTTTAATTGTAGTAAGTAAGTGCACTAGAGGAAGTGGGTAGGAGTCCCACTATAATAATTGTATGGGAAAGAGTGGGAGGAAGTCCCACCAGTGGGTTGGAGTCCCACTGAGTAAGTCTACCTGTCAGACGCGGTGAAAGAGCTGCGCAGGGTAGGACTAGGAGTCTGCCCGTAAGACATAAGCGAAAGCTATTGCAGGGTTGGACAAAAGTGTAGACAAGAGAAACTATATGCTATAGTGTTCTCTAAGGTAGTGCCTCTAACAAGAAGTTAGAAGAAGTTTTTGGTGTTCTTTGTTGTATTGTGAGTTTGTGTATTAAGAAGAAAAAAAAAATAAATTAAGAGGTATAATATTGTGTTATATGTTTGTTTTCTTTGTTGTATTGTGAGTTTGTGTATTAAGAAGAAAAAAAAAATAAATTAAGAGGTATAATATTGTGTTATATGTTTGTTTTCTTTGTTGTTCTGTGAGTTTGTGTATTAAGAAGAAAAATTAAGAGGTATAATATTGTGTTATATGTTTGTTTAAAGTAACTGTGGGAAAGTGTGAGTGTGGCTGTAAGAGTGAAGTGTGGATCCGCGGATCGGAGTGATAGAGTTGAATAATTGTGTATTGTACTGTGGGTATTTACACCATGGCAACTAAGTTAACTCGGTTGTTTAAAAGTAAAAGCTTGGGTAATCTTGTGTTAAATGATAAAATCCCAAAAAATTCTCCATTGGGATGTTTACTGGCGCATTGGGGGGATTTATATGAGGATTTGCCAAAGAGCCAGATGATTGAATATTGTAATAATTGGTGGCCACTATATATATTAGAAGATCAGGAAAAGTGGCCCATGAACGGGACACTGAATTATAACACTATTTTGCAGTTAATGTTGTATTGTAAAAGAGAAGGGAAATGGAGTGAAATGCCATATGTGGATTTGTTCTTTTACTTGAGACAAAGAAAAGATTGGCAGGAGGAATGTAAGTTAACTATTGGAGATAATTTAGTAATGGCTGTAACCGCTGATAATAAGAAAGTGAAAAAGTGTTGTTCAACTTGTGAAATTGGGAAAGGTTGTTTGAAGAAAAGGATTGTTATTGAGAATGACGATGGACCAGAGTTAGATATATCCCCTCCTAGGAGAGAAATGAATCAGGGTCGAGAAGTAAGGATACAAGAACCAGCGAGTGAACCGGATAGCAGTGGAACAGGAGATGTGGGAGAAAGATTATCGGAGATTGTAATTCATACTCCTGTTTCACGGAGAACTCGGCAACAGACCCATACAATAGCTCCCCTGCGACAGGGAGTTGGCAGTGACGGACCGGTCTATGTGAAAATACCTTTTACAGCTACGGATTTGATGACTTGGAAACAGGCAGCAGGAAACTATAGAGAAGATCCTGAAAAAGTGGGCAAGGTGGTAGATACTATAATTAGAACACAGAATCCGGACTGGAGTGATTTACAGGTGATTTTGGATAATTTGTTAGATGATACAGAGAAACAAATGGTATTAAAAGCTGGCAAAACACAAGCAGAGTTGGATGTAATGAGTGGCATAACAGGTGGAACAATAGAACAGAATTTTCCATCTGGGGATCCACAGTGGGATCCAAATAATGTGGCACATAGAGAAAGACTGAAGCGGTATCAAAAATGGGTTTTATATGGAATTAGACATGCCATGCCTAAATCCTTGAATTGGTCTAAATTATATGAAGTAAGACAAGATAAAAATGAATCTCCCTCAGCATTTTTGGAAAGATTAAAGGAAGCTGCTAGAAAATACACTGATTTGAGAGTGGAAACAGAGGCAGCACAGATACAATTGGCTTTGATCTTTATGGGACAATCGGCACCAGATATAAGGAAAAAACTCCAGAAACTGGAGGGAGAGAATTCAAGGAGTTTAAATGCAATGTTGGAAGTGGCATGGAAGGTATATAATAACAGAGAAAAGGAAGAAAGAAGATCAAGGAGAATAGATTTATTGGCAGTAATAGCAGGAACAACAGATAGAGGAAGGGGCAGAGGAAGAGGACGAGGATTTAATGGAAGAGGAGGGTATATGAATTGTGGTGATCGGAAATTTAATACCCTCTTAGGAATAAATCAGTGTGCCTTGTGTAAAGAGGAAGGACATTGGAAAAAGGACTGCCCCAGAAACAGGAGTGCTTCTCACGACCTTGCCAAAGTAATGGTTTTAGATGATTGAAGGGGACCGGAGGGGAACCCAGCTGAACCTCTGGTTAAAATTAAGCTGGGAGATAAAGAAGTTAAATTTTTAGTAGATACGGGAGCGACATTTTCAGTATTAAATACTTGTAAAGGAAAAATTGGAACAAAAACAGCCAATATAAAAGGAGCAACAGGGAAAGAAGAAAACAGGCCATTCCTACAACCCATAGATTTGAAATTTGGAAATAAAATAATTACACATGAATTTTTGTATGTACCAGAATGTCCGGTACCCTTGTTAGGAAGAGATTTATTATCTAAATTAAATGCACAAATTGTTTTTGATGAAGGAGAACTCTTTTTGAAGATACCCGAGTCAAAAACGGGAGAAGTTTTGATGATACAAGAAAAGGTAAAGGAACAAGAAATTCCACCGGAGGTGGATTTGGCAGTGATCCCTACTGTATGGGAGACAGATATTCCTGGCAAATCGAAACTAGCAGAACCGGTTAAAATAGATTTGAAGGAAGGCGCAGGAGCCGTGAGAATTAAACAATATCCAATCAAACCGGAAGTGAGACAGGAATTGAAGAAATTGATTGATAAATTTTTGGAGTATAAAATTTTGGAAGAATGTGAATCTGAGTATAATACTCCTATTTTACCAGTCAGAAAACCCTTGGGTTGAATATAGGCTGGTGCAAGACTTGAGAGCAGTAAATCAAATAGCCAAGGATATTTATCCTGTAGTAGCAAACCCTTATACACTGTTAACAGCATTGAGGGAAAATTATCAGTGGTTTACAGTGCTTGATTTAAAAGATGCTTTCTTTTGTATACCTTTGGAAAAAGGAAGCAGAAAACTGTTTGCTTTTGAATGGGAAAATCCTCAAACCGGGCGAAAGATGCAGCTGACATGGACTAGATTACCCCAAGGATTTAAAAACAGTCCAACTATTTTTGGAAATCAATTAGCTAAGGAACTTGAAATCTGGAAACAGGACAAACCAAGACCTGGACATTTACTCCTACAATATGTGGATGACATACTGATAGCTACAGAAGAAAGACTTACCTGTATACAGGTGACTATTGACCTCTTGAATTTCCTGGGACTAAATAGATATAAAGTGTCCAGGAAGAAAGCCCAGATAGCCTGCCAGACTGTGATATATCTGGGCTTTGAGATTTCAAAAGGACAACGACAATTAGGAAAAAATCGTAAAGAAGCTATTTGTAGTATACCTGAGCCGAAAAATATTCATGAACTCAGAGCATTTTTGGGAATGACTGGGTGGTGTCGCCTTTGGATCATGAACTATGGGCTAATAGCTAAACCGCTGTACGAGGCCCAAAAGAACCCTCCCTTTGTATGGGGCCCACAACAACAAAAGGCTTTTGTAGAGTTGAAACGTGCCTTAATGTCTGCACCTGCCTTGGGACTGCCGGATCCAACCAAAGATTTCCAGCTGTTTGTACATGAAAGGCAACACCTTGCACCGGGCGTGTTAACCCAGAGGATAGGAAGCTGGAAACGACCAGTCGGATATTTCTCTAAACAACTGGACACAGTGAGTGAAGGGTGGCCAAACTGCCTTCGAGCAGTGGCCGCAACAGTGATGCTCATACAAGAAGCTCGGAAATTGACTTTGGGAAGAACAATAACAGTCTATGTTCCACACATGGTGATAACTGTCCTAGAACAGAAGGGGGGACATTGGCTGTCCCCCAGCCGAATGATGAAGTACCAGGTGGTATTGACTGAGCAAGATGATGTGATTCTAAAGACAACTAACCTGGTAAATCCTGCAGTGTTTTTAAGTTCCATACAGGAAGAAGGACGACTGGAACATGATTGCTTGACTACCATCGAGTATGTTTATTCCAGTCGTGAAGATCTGAAGGATGTGCCATTGGAGCAACCAGATTGGGAACTGTATACTGATGGAAGCAGCTTTATGGAACAAGGAGTTCGATACGCTGGATATGCGGTAACAACAGAGACTACAGTTATAGAAGCAGGAGCATTGGCGAGTACCACATCAGCCCAAAAGGCAGAACTCATCGCTTTAATTCGAGCCTTAGAATTAAGCAAAGACAAGAGAGTAAATATCTGGACTGATTCAAAATATGCCTTTGGGGTAGTGCATGTCCATGGAGCTTTGTGGAAAGAGAGGGGGTTATTGTCCTCTCAAGGATCAAATATTAAGCATCAAACAGAGATTTTACGATTATTGCAAGCAGTTCAAAAGCCAGATCAAGTAGCAATCATGCACTGTAAAGCACATCAGAGTGGGAATACAAAAATAATAGCTGGAAATAATTTAGCTGATAAGACTGCAAAAAGGGTAGCAAAGAAACAAGCATCGCAAATGGCAATAATTCCTTCTAAAACAGTAACCCTTCCCAGGGAAAAACCGAGATATTCAGAAGAAGATGACAAATTGGGTCAGTTATTAAATGCTAAGAAAAACTTAGCAGGATGGTGGGTAACTCCTAACGGACAAATAGTAATTCCACCTCCTTTGATGAGAGAAATAATTCAAATGAGACATCAAGAATGTCATTGGGGGCAGAAGCCTTAGTAACATTTTTACGAAAGCAAGTAATATCAGTTAAGATGTTAGGAATAGCCAAAATGGTAACTGCAAAGTGTAAAGTATGTTTGAAAAATAATCCAGTGTTTAAGAAAAAGGTTCAAATGGGTAGGCTGAAATCTGGTACAGAACCTGGAGATTATTGGCAAGTAGATTTTTCAGAGTTGCCTAGATACAATGGGTACCGGTACATCCTGGTAGGGGTTGATACTTTTACAGGATGGCCAGAAGCCCTTCCCTGTCGCACTACACAAGCAAAAGAGGTTGTAAAATGGTTATTACAAGAAATAATTCTGAGATTTGGAGTTCCTATTGGAATTTCCTCTGATAGAGGTCCACACTTTGTGGCTGAAGTAGTCCAAAGTGTTAGCAAAGCATTGGGTATTAATTGGGATTTACATTCCTCCTGGAGGCCACAATCTAGTGGGAAAGTGGAAAGGATGAATCAAACGTTAAAACGACAAATAAGTAAAATTTGTCAAGAAACCAGTTTAAAGTGGCCTCAAGCACTTCCATTGGCATTATTACGAATCAGAGTACAACCAAAGAGTGGAACCTCAGTCAGTCCTTATGAGTTATTATATGGAAAACCATATGAGCCTCCAGAACCAAATCCGAACATACACGTGAAAGGAAAGCAGGATGTATATAACTATTTGCTTTCTCTAGGAAAAACTTTGACTGCAATTCGGAGTGCAGTAATTTGGAATAGACCTTTATCTCTGGAAAATTCAGTGCATGATTTCCAGCCGGGAGACTATGTTTATGTGAAGAATTGGACCTCCGAACCTTTGCAGGAGCGTTGGAGAGGACCCTTCCAGATACTGCTAACCACCTTTACAGCTATCAAAATTGCAGAATCGGATGCTTGGATACATTATACTCGAGTGAAGAAAGCACCGTGAAGAAAGCATCTATTCCGTGGAAGATTGTGAAACGTAACTCAGAGACTTAAAATTGACTTTGAAACATGTTTAATTTTGCATATCAGGTTATGATTGGTTTTTGGATTTTCTTTTGGTTGGTAGTGTTGGTGGGATCATGGGCTGACTTGGTGGACAGGAACAAAAGACAAATAGAAACAGAACAAGTGATTGACATTCCCAAACAGATGGCTGAGGAAAATTTGATGGTAGGATTGATTAAAGAATTTGCCAATTTACAAAACATCACGCAGATTACTGCTTGTTTGCCAATACCGAAGGCAGTAGGTGAACCTATTCCATGGGGAATTTTAACTATGAATTTGACTAACCTGGAACATAAAAATGAAACCACCAATTATTGTGAACAGAGGCCAGTGACTCAATGGTATGAGCAAGTAAAAGTCACTAGAAAACAGTGGAAAACTCCAGGTAATCTGGCGGATTGTGAAAAATTGTTAAATTATGTTTTTACCAAAATAGGAAGATTTAAGACTGTGGGATGGTGTTCTTATGATGAACAATTTAAAATCAACGTGAGCAAAAGTGTTATGAAATGGAAGTGTAACGAAACTGGCCAGAGCACCCAGGTAATAGACCAGTGGGAATCTATATGGTCTATGTCCATATTTTCCCATTTTCAGTATATAGCAAGAATTTCTTGGTGTTTTACCTGGGATGGAAAGGTTTTTTTCAGTATTACCCTGGGTAGATGATAGGTCAACTACATCGGGAGAGAAGGAAAATAAAATAGTGCCATGGTGGAAATGTGAAAAAGTGTATGATTGTAATAATGCAGACTTAGTAATTCAAAGAATTCCTCCGTTGGCTGCTGCTTTGAAATATGGTTGTTTTTGTCGAGGTCTTAAGAATACTCTCAATTTAACCAGCGCCTTTACAGTCAGAAGAGGAACTTTGTTTAGTTGTAGAAAATCTTCTATTCGAAGTCCAGGACATTTAGTTTGGGCATTAAGTGATGGAACCTGGACAACACACCTACCATTAGACGGCAAGGTAAAACAAATCACATTGGGCATGCCAACCTTGTGTCCGATTTGGAAGAAATCACCATTTAAAGGATCTCTAGAGAATCTAGAATTAAAACGAATAAAGAGATCAGGGATAAATGATGATATTTGGAATGAACCATTTACAGGAGTGAAAACTGGTTGGGCACTGGAATCACTTTTAAATCCTATAGCTTCATATAGAAACAGAGCATGGCTCTATCAGTTAACTGGTCAAGTGGAAAAATTGGCAAATGTTACCAAGAAGGGGTTTAAGGAATTAAATATACAACTACAGGCAACTTCCAGAATGACTTTACAAAATAGAATGGCACTAGATATGCTCCTACTTAAAGAACATGGAGTGTGTGGATATCTTAAGGATAAACTGGACCACTGTTGTATCCACATTCCAAATGTCACTCAGGATGTGGAACATGACCTAGATCTATTAGGAAAAATTGAAAAAGAAACTGAAACAATTCAAAAGGATATGTCAGAAGATTGGCTTGGGAAAATTTTTAACAAATTGGGATGGAATTTGAGCTCTTGGATACAATCTATAATTAAGACTTTGTTTCTGTTACTAGTTGTCTTTTTGATGAGCATGCTGATATATGCATGTCTGAAGAAACAGTTTACCAATAGAATTGCAGTGAGTCGTATGATTATGAGAGAAGTACCAACTATTTCACCAAGACATGATCCATCACCCAAATATGTTGAAACAAAAGATATATGAATAAAGTGAAAGTATTGAAATAATGATTTTCAACACTTTCAAAGGGGGGAAATGTTACCGATTAGTTAATAAGTTAAAATCGATTGATTCTATTTGATTAATTAATTGATTTTATAAAATCATATAATAGAGTTAAAATGTAGAAGGCTAAGGAAAAAAAAATTATAGGAAACTTGCATCTACGCAATAAGAGACGTTATGGAATCTTTTGTACGTCTTGTACCAAGGCTAGAAGAAGGGCCTGGAACTATTGTAATAACTCTAGGGTTGGAAGGTTCCATTGTATTTAACCAGTCTTCTGTACGCAGAGGTGCATTGAAATGTCAGAATATGAGATTAATGGGAACTGGGGAGAGTCGACTGGAACAGCTTGTAGGTGCCTGCCAAGAAACTGTGAACTTTAGTAAAAGGTAATTCCGGCAGGGGGAGATCGCGACCACCGACTCATATACCACCTACCCAAATCGTACCCTAGACCCATTTCTAGACCTTTCTAAGCTTTGCTGCGCATAATCGGATATAGGAGGAGAGTATGTAAATGATTTACAGGAAATGTTATGATTATGTATGAATAATTAATGAATATGTATGAATAAGTTCTATATATGGAATCTGATTATGGGACCTGGTGTGCGTTGATCGTGAGAGGACTCGCTCACGCACCCGGCCGTCAATAAAGAAGTGTCTGCTTATCTACATCACATTGGTGTCAATAAGTTCTTCATTCCGAGATTTCGGTAACAAAAGCATTACTCAGGGCTCAGTATCTTTGAAAAATTCCTGTAGGAGTGTAGTGCCACAGAGCTGTGTAGGAGATATATGACCTGTTTCTGGTGGTAAGAAAGTGAGATGTTGGAAGCAGGTGCCAGAAAACCAGCATTCACTGGCAACAGAACAAAGTTAGAAATATTGAACTGTTGCAGATCCCACCACTTTTAATGAGAGAAATTATACAGATAAAACATAGGGAATGTCATTGAGGAGCAGAATCATTAATCACCTTCCTGAAAAGGCAAATTGTATCAGTAAAGATGTGAGAAATGGCAAAGAAAACAATTGTAAAATGTGAAATTTGTTTAAAAAATAATCCGTTAATGAAAAAAAAAAAAAAAGCACAGATGGAAACATTGAGATCAGGAATGGAAGCAGGAGATTATTGGCAAATAGATTTTTCAGAATTACCAAGACAAAATGGGTATCGATACATTCTGGTAGGGGTTGATACTTTTTCAGGATGGCCAGAAGCCTTTCCCTGTTGGACCAACCAAGCAAAAGAAGTTATTAAATGCTTGTTACAAGCAATCATTCAGAGATTTGGAGTACCTATTGGGATTTCATATGACAGAAGTCCAAATTTTATTGCAGAAGTAGTACAGAATATTAGTAAGGTGTTGGGAATTACTTGGTATTTACATACACCTTGGAGGCCGCAATCTAGTGGGAAGATAAAAAGAATGAATCAAGCATTGAAGAGGCAAATTAGTAAAATATGTCAAGAAACCAATTTAAAATGGCCTCAAGCTCTTCCATTGGCCCTTTTACAGATTTGGGTTCAACCAAAAGCATAGACATCAGTTAGTCCTTATGAGATATTATATGGAAAACCTTATGAATCTCCTGAACCAAATATAAACATGCATTTAAAAGGGAATCAAGATGTATATAACTATCTGCTTTCTCTAGGAAAAACTCTAACTACACTTCGGAGTGTGATTGTGTGGAACAGACCACTGTATTTAGAAAACCCAGTACACGATTTTCAACTGGGAGATTATATTTATGTAAAGACCTGGACTTCTGAACCTCTCCAGGAATGTTGGAAAGGACCTTTCCAGGTGTTGCTAACTACATTCACCGCCATCAAAATTGCTGAGTTGGATGCGTGGATACATTATACTAGAGTGAAGAAAGCTCCGCCAGCATGGATGATTGTTAAAAGGGATGCTGAAACTTCAAAAATTGACCCTGAAATATGTCTAATTTTGGATATCAATTTGTAATGTTTGTGGAATTAATACATATTCTGGAATTATTGTTAGTGGGAGCCTGGTTTGAGACAAAAAAAAATGAAGTGTCAAAAGGATATGGAGATGCCGATCTTAGGTAGAGAAAAATTAGAAGTAAAAGACAAAAAGAAACAGAACAATTAATATATCTCCCAAGGAAAACTCAGGAAGAAAATTTAATGTTAGGATTAATCAAGGAGTTTGCTAATTTGAAAAATGTGTCATAGATTACAGCTTGTTTACCAATACCAAGGGCAGTGGGTGAGCAAATTCCATGGGTAAATTTTAACTACGAATCTGACTAAATTAAAATATAAAAATGGGACAATGACTTAGAAACAGAAACCTAGAGAGACTTAGGAATTACAAAAGGTTAAAGTTGGGGAAGAATCACCAATATATTCAACCGTTTGGGAATATAAAGGACAATTTGTAACAAAACCCAGATTATATGAAGGTTTAAGAAATAATAAGGGATGGTGTTATTACCCTAAGATTGTTACAACCAACACCAATATATGGATTACAGAGACAAAATATAAAAAGAATAACCAAACTCTATAAAGAAGAAAATAATTTGGGATTCGGTTTGGTATATGTGGATATCTAAAAGACAGAGTGGACCACTGCTGTATACATATCCCAAATGTGACTCAATATGATTTAAACTTATTGGAGAAAATAAAAACTGATACCCAAAAACTTCAACAAAACATACAAGAAAATTGGATAGATAAAATTTTCAGTGGACTGGGATGGAATTTGAGTTCATAGATTAAATCACTGATTAACACTGCATTAGTTTTGTTAATCTTTTTGACAACTTTTCTGATTTATTATTGTCTAAAGAAACAAATAAACAGCAACACTGCCTTTAATTGGATGCTAATCCAAGCAGTAACCAGACAACAAGATGAAAAATAAGCGATTCTAAGGCTCCCACTAACACATGATAAGTGAAAATAAATTGATAGATAAATTTTAGAAATAGGGATGAAAGTCTTGAAATGATTTTCAAAACTTTCAAAGGGGGGAAATGTTGCAGATTATCTTAAGATTTTACCAAATCTTTCTATATTTTGTTTTTATGTAAGTTAGTTATAAGAGCATTTTGATTTTATGGAGTTAACCTCTGTGTTAGAATTATTTTAGCACTTATTAACCAATGACGTATGAATTGCTGTACTGCTTGTTATCTGAGACTGTTACTTGAAATCCCTATGCTATAGTCCATAATACCCTTAGTCTTTATTCTCTAGACCATAACCAGAGCACCTGGGTTCTATTGTGTATAGGATGAGTTATTGGACAGCTTGGCAAGGCTGATATCCAGCCTTCTAACTTCGCAACAAAACTTACTTTTAAGGTGTCCTGAACTGAACTACCTTCATTATAATACTAAAAATCACACCCACAGGTCAAGAAGACCCTTGCCCAGGTGAAGACCCTTCCTCTGTACAAGCATAGTAACAGTAAATGATGACACAGCAAATATTACAATTATATGCAAACTTCTAACCAACCATTGTAACTGGGAGCATACGATCTTGTAATTTAGTGTATAAATGTAATGGCAAAATCTACACAGGTGTGCTTGATTTGTGGAGATTCCACCAAGCACCCAGCACTGCAATAAAGGAGTGCCTGCTTCTTAATACTACATTGGTGTTAAGAGGTTTGATTCCCGATTTTGGTGACAGAACCATAAGGCATCTCAGGGAATTATGTCATACATTTGCTTTGAAAAGCAAATCCAGTCCTAGTTTCAGAGCACCACATTTAGTTGAATATAAGGCAACACTTACATTTCTTCATCTATTCTGGGAGAAAAAATGGTGAATTTTGTTGCGACGGAGGGAAGACACAGTCGCTCAATATGAGTGATCAGCAGACTTCGTTTATTGTCCCTTACAGTCACCTTTTATGCCTTCTTATAATTAGCTCATACATATTACAAAAGTTAAGCTCATTATTGGTTAGTTGCCTAAATACCAAGCCCGCCCCTTGTTTCTCTTCTGTAGTTATCTGTTCCCACCTGCAACATTCTTTTCCCACCAAAATCTTCCTGTTACTGTGTAACAAGAACAGCCAAAGACAGTTATTTTTGCTTTACTTCAGATAAGCTGAGAGCGATGTGCATTTTTGTCCAGCCAGCTGGACTATGTCTATGTGACCCTTTTCAGCTAGTCAGTTATCCACAATTCCCCCGTTTTTATTTTGGGCGACATAGGCTTGGTTGACCATTTTCAATAACAGCATTTTAACACAGGAAAATACACAGCCAACTTATAAAATCTCAGTTCAGAAGTATAATTCCTGAAATACTTGAAAAATAAAGTTAGCTTGAAGCTTTGATTTAGATGCTCTTTCTGTTCCAGTGATATAAAAAGTTTAAAAAATTCAAAGGTAATTTTAAAGTTCTGAACATGGACTAATGCAAGCTCAAAACCCAAAAAGAAACCAAACTGATGTTTGACTAGGAATATTTGCAAATATTTTAGTGGAAAATCCCTGACCATTAACAATTTTCTGTCCAAATAACAACTGCCCTTATGCAACCAACCAATCCATACATTTTCTGAAGAATACCTCATTGATATCAAAGAATTAACAAAGGGAAAAAATTAGTTCTAAGCTATATACATTCATAAGTGTTTTTTTCAATAGTTACATACAGATTTACACACTAAGCCATAATGGCTTGTAGGTGATACACACAAGAAGAGTACGTTGCTTATCTGTCTGAATGTCTATGCTAAATTTGACAACTATGCCACAAGCCAAGCCTACATGGGTGCTGTATGTTATGCACGTTCCTTAACAAACAGAAGTATAATAGGTAAATTCCCAAGATCTAGTCCCCAACCTAATTATAATATTTTGTAGCCAATTAAGGAAAATAACACAAATGTGCATACCTACATGTGCACACACCTTTTAGTTCAGAACCAATCTGTGATAAAAGGCCTTAGCCTTATGGCATCATCGAATCTTAACGAGTACAGTAATTAAAAATGCAGTCTTACTGTAAGTGCGATCTATGCTGACATTCCCTCAAATGCTACACGTGAGAATTTCTCGCTCAACTGCCTCAAGTTAAAATAGTAGTATTTGTTAATATGTATTAAAAAATCATTAATTCTCTACAATAGCAGTTGACTTCCATAACACTATGTAAGCAAAAGAGGCCTAAGATGGGTTTTCTGAATACTAACAATTTATTTTAGACTGTCTAAACTCAGGTCTTGAAAGATTTCACTCTGCCAGACGTAGAAACACTGTTGCACTCCAGTTGTGATATCCCTTTTCCCAAGTTGTCACATGCACATCTTGCTCAAGCAACATTATTGTTAAAGTTTCTCTCTGCTACATAAAAGCATATTGCACTTGTAGATATAAAAGACAGCACTCTTACTTAGATTATTACCTTATTACCTCATAACTCTTAGTATACCTTGTATCTCTGATTTCATCACTTCAAAAATTCACCAGAAGCAGATAAAACCACAGCATCAGACTAAACTACACCTTAACTGCTGATTCAAATAAAGGCATTCTCTTCCACATATGCCTAATGCTTACAAATAGTGTTGGCTGGTTTTGATCAAGAAACTATTATTACAATAACGATCAAAAATAATAATCCCGTTTGCAAAATGCCTTTAAGCCAGCCTCCTAGTCCCAACCAATTTCCACATTCAGAATACAGCATAAATACAGAATACAGAATAAATTATCTCCATCAAGGCAAAAAGGCTTCTCTTTAAGCACAGAGATGTTTGCTAGTTCAAGGCAGAAACCCATTTCTTGTAGGGGACATCTGAAGCACTTTTTTTGGTGGGTTTGTACTCAATTCCGTATTTTTCCTTCAGAAGCTTAAGCTGTTCCTCTTGTTTCAGGAGTGTTTCCAACTCTGATTTGTCGAATAGGTCCGTATTTCCCAAAAATATCATACATTTCCTCCGCTGTGATTTCATACGGCAGGTTCCGAATATAAAGGATCCGATTGACCTCTGGGGGCAGCCAGATGTCAGCTCGCTTGGCCGCTTGCATCGCCATGGCGCCGATCGGAGCGGGGGGGGGTGGAGGGGGGGGTGCAGCCTCGGAGAGAAACCGCGGCCGGGAAGGGGCCTGCCGGGCCGCGCCGCCGCTCGCCGCTGCCGCGGGGGTCCCGGATGCTATCCCATACGCTAATAACCCGAGTAATTCCTTTTTACAATCTATGTCCTGAACGCTCCGCTTTTCTAAAAAGCATATGAGCGAATCATACGTTGCTTGTCTCTCCACACCTTCGTCAGCGCTGTTGCAGCCTTTGCGAGACTTCGGCGACGCGTGGCCGGCGGGACCCTCTGTAGGTGCTCCCGGGCGCGGGGACTGTGCCCTTCCGCCTCCTGCGCTGCTTTCAGGACCGGTACCCGAATCTCCGTCGAACCGTGGCTCGCAGGTTCAGCCCTCTCTAGGGTCCCTGTTCGGGCGCCATTTGTCGCGACGGAGGGAAGACACAGTCGCTCAATATGAGTGATCAGCAGACTTCGTTTATTGTACCTTACAGTCACCTTTTATGCCTTCTTATAATTAGCTCGTACATATTACAAAAGTTAAGCTCATTATTGGTTAGTTGCCTAAATACCAAGCCCGCCCCTTGTTTCTCTTCTGTAGTTATCTGTTCCCACCTGCAACATTCTTTTCCCACCAAAATCTTCCTGTTACTGTGTAACAAGAACAGCCAAAGACAGTTATTTTTGCTTTACTTCAGATAAGCTGAGAGCAATGTGCATTTTTGTCCAGCCAGCTGGACTATGTCTATGTGACCCTTTTCAGCTAGTCCGTTATCCACAAATTTAAATTCCTCCAGAATCCTTCCAGAACCACCTGATGGGACAGCGAAGATTTTTCTAGACTGATGAAAATTCAGACAAAAACCTTGGGCTCAGGGAAAACAATGCCATTCACTCTTTTCCTCTCCTTCATAAATTAAACACAGATACTGCAAGGGAAAATGGTGAAGTGCTCCCACTCACTGAAAGAAGCATATGTGTGTGTAGGGATATTTGAGATTAGACAGGAGAAAGGATGGCAAGGAAAAATCATAGAAGAGTAGAAGGAAGGAAGAGACACAGAATAGCAGCAATGTATGAGACCCGAGGAAAGTGTGAGGTGGTGGCTCCCTCTTCTACAAAGGGAATAAAACCCCTTATTTTCTTTAGGAATTTTGAAACCTACACTCATCTGGTATTAAACAAAATGGCAGCTGATGTAAAGGAGCAGCAATACTACTGATACAAAGATCAGCAGCATCCAAACCCCCTTGCTTTCTAACCTCACCAAAGTGGGAAGCTAGGTGCAGCTGGGTAAGGAGTCTGATATAATAAAACTCAATAACAGCAGACTGTTATTAAGTAAGGTATTCCTTATTGCAGCACTGGGGTAGCACTGGGGATAGCTCCTCCATAAGTGCTCCAACAATCTGACAAACTTTCAGAGGCTATACACCATAAAGTTATACATATTCACAAGATTTCTGAGAACTTATTTACATATACATGACATTTCCTGGGACTCATTAACATATGCAAACGCCTGGTCCACATGCACAGTCATCTTCCCTGGTGGTCTTTGGGTGGTTGTCTGGGTCTTCAGATGAAGGCTTGTAGTCTTCTTCGCTGTGCCCACTGATTGACCTTCTGGGCAAACTCAGTTCTGGGATCAGTAGACCATATCCTAAGAGGCTATTGTTGCCACCCTCTTGTAACTTTCTTATCATTATGGTCCTGTGTATCAGTTTCTCAAGACCCAGTTGTCTACCCTGAGATTATCTGAGTGCCCCCTTATCTTACCCCCATCCCTTATTTTACAGCCATCCAAAGCCTCCTTTGTTCAACTAAGTATCTAAGGTACTCACAACATCTTCCTTGGTTTCAGGGTCTTAACCCTTTCACTACTCCAGCCCAGAGACTTGGAGGAAGTGGTGTCTGCAGGTTGCAAGCTGCTGGAGGAAGAATGTCTCCATTCTTCCAGCTACCTTCACCTCTCCCATATGGAGACAGTGATGGCTGCCATCTGAATCCTGTGATTACTTTTCAGTCATTGTTTCTTTTACACCCAATACTTATTTTAGAAGGATATTCTTGAAGCTACCAGCTCCTTGAAGAGCAACAACCTTTGGAGTGCCAGGAAAAAATATTTATAACAAGATTATACCCATTTAGTATTTTGCCCTTTAATAGCTCTTTTTGCTCCCCTGCTTGTTTTAGCCTCACTCAAAATATTTGGAGAACATAATAGTATGTTGTATCAGATTTTAGTTTGATAAACCAAACAAGCCAATTTTTATTTTTCTATTATCAAATAAGAGTTCTGAGGTTCCTTAAACATCCTTAGAGTTTCTATTTGGTTTTGGTGCAGCTAGAATTCCTTTTATTGAATGTGCTGACTAGACCTGAACAAGGAACTGAAGTTCAAATCTTTTCAGTGCTTTATCTAGAGAAATGGGATTTCCCTGTCTCTCTCACAAGCATGTCTGTCTTTTCCATAGAAATGGTAGCTCATAACCAATGTGCGATCGACCAATACAGATCTGGTTTTGCATGAAGAAAGCAGAGGTACCATGGAAGGCTAGTCAAAATGCAGACTCTTGTGGTTCTTCTTGCTTTTCCAGCTCTGTTCTGCTGTTCAAGGATTTTGGCCAGGCCAATGGCTATGCCAGTACTCAGCAGGCTTGAAATTCAGATGGCACAGCCATCTGTTTCTGTCATCTACAGGTTTCCTACCAGGAGGTTCAACCCAATATTCCTTTCAGAGGTATTGATACTGCTGCCAAATTTATAGGTGTTGCCCCAGCTGGTTGGCCATTCAAGGCAAAGATGTCAGAGCAGGGTTTGGCAGCTCGATTATTGTCTATGAATATATATGCCAGGAACACGCTGCTTCAGAGCAGTAAACAAGTCTTTCTCCTGTACCAACCTGTGCTTTGCCCCGCCTGAAACCATCCATCTCTTGTTTGATGGTGGCATTGCTTGGTATCTTACAATGTTACAGCCATTGACCTGCTCATAGTTTCCATCGGGCAACATGATCTACAGCTCAAGACTGCCTCCATCAGAGTGCTTCAGACAAAGAAAAGCGTTCTAAAACAGCATGGGAAAAAAACCCCAATGCAACCAATTTAGAGCTGAGCCTCTTGTCATCACTATTAAATTTCTTCATGTGCCCTTGTTTCAGCTGGGATAGAGTTAATTTTTGTCTTAGTGGTTGGTTCAGTGCTGTGTTTTGGATTTGGTGAGAGAACAATGTTGATAGGACACTGATGGTTTTAGTTGTTGCTGGGTGATGTTTATACTAAATCAAGGACTTCTCAGTTTCTTGGGCCCTGCTAGCCAGAGGGCTGGAGGGGCACAGAAAATTGGGAGGGGACACAGCCAGGACAGGTGACCTGAACTAGCTAAAGAGATATTCCATACCATATGATGTCATGCTGAGTATATAAACTGCGGGGAAGGAGGAGGAGGGAGGAACATTTGGAGTTATGGTGTTTGTCTTCCCGAGTAACCGTTACGTGTGATGGAGCCCTGCTTTCCTGGGGATGGCTGAACACCTGTCTGCCCATGGGAAGTGGTGAATGAATTCCTTGCTTTGCTTGCATGCGTGGCTTCTGCTTTACCTATTAAATTGTTCTTATCTCAACCCTCGAGTTTTACATTCTTTTCTGATTCTCCTCCCCATCCCTCTGGGTGAGGGGGGAGCGGGCAAGCAGGTTAAATCACAACACCATGTTATATTACTTCAGTCTTTAAGATGAGGTGGTTGCGTGTTGTTTCTCCTGTTAATGTCTATCATTTAATCTCCTAGCTTGCTTTCTTTTTATCTGTGTGCATAATTCAGCCTTGGCTGATGGATGTCACCGTGGTTTTGCATCTTATATTAATTCAGAGAATGGCAAGACAGAGAAGTGATTTCAGTAAGCTTGGGAAGCATAAACAAAGGCTTTATCCACAAGACAAATAATGTTAATTCAACCAAATCAACCTGGAAACTGATCAAAATTGTAAAAGGGTATAATTGAGACAAAGCTTAAGGCTTAGTGAAAGGCTCAGTCAGACCTGGAGGAACAGTAACAATAAATATGGAAGGGAAGTTATTAATTATGTGGAGCTGCTGCACTTAACTGTAATAATCAATTAACATTGTTTAAATTAAGAAGAAAAAAAGATTAGCCATAAGAGTTAAAGTGATGCTTTCTTCATCCCTACAGCTCTGTTCCCCCACCTGGGATATTATCTGTCCCAGTACTCATTTTATTATAGAGGAGCATGAAATATACAGGGCATTTCACAAGTCAATAAAGACATTCTTGGTATCCCACACAGGGTTGTTCTGGAGATAGCACTTTTTCTTTGCCCCTGAATCTGTTCACACCTCTGATTCTCAGCTGAACATGCAATTCTTCCCCCAAGGGCTCAGTGTGTGTTTGGTTTCTTTTATCTTCAGTCTCAGGGAGTTCTGGTTTTGCACCCATGCGGTGAGAAAACATCATACTTTGTGCAACCCAAATATGTGAACGAGGTGAAAGGCAGAGACAGATGGAGCCACCTCTGTGATAACTGAATGAAATACTTTGGACATAATACTAAAGCACTTGCATTAGTGTGTGAGCTTGAGCCGAAAAAACTGATGCAACAGAGTTATTCATATGTTGATTTAGAGCATTAGTTTCTTCGCTCTTAACCTGCTGTTCCTGCATGCAAAACATCATGTGGGACTTTTAAAAACTAATTAATCTAGGCTGCTAACTACTTGACATCAAGGAATATATTTATAATCTGTGTTGTTTACACTTGTCTAAACTGTTATTTTTTATCATAGTCTCTCTCACTCTTATACAGAAGAACTGTTACGCATCTTTATCTTACCCCAAACAAGACTGGGGACTACCACAAACAGTTTCACTATTAGAAGCTTGTACATCTAATTTGATTTTAGTGGAACATACATAGAACTTCACATGATTCAGAGTCTGCATGTGAAACCTCAACCAAAAAATGACAATGGTAGTCCAGAAAAGTAATGCAGCTTTATCATAATGCCCTGGTTTCAGCTGGGATAGCATTACTTTTCTTCTTAGTAGCTAGTACAGTGCTGGGTTTTGGTTATGATGTGAGAACAACCTTGATATGACACTGATGTTTTTAGTTGTTGCTGGGTGATGTTTATACTAAGTCAAGGACTTTTCAGTTCCTTGGGCCCTGCCAGTGAAAGGGCTGGAGGGGCTCAGAAAATTGGGAGGAGACACAGCCAGGACAGGTGACCCAAGCTAGCCAAAGAGATATTCCATACCATATGATGTCATGCTGAGTATATAAACTGGGGGAAGAAGGAAGGGGGGAAAACATATGGAATTTGTCTTCCCAAGTAACCATTACATGTGATAGAGCCCTGCTTCCCTGGGGATAGCTGAACACCTACCTGCCTATGGGAAGTGGTGAATGATTTTTTTTTGCTTTGTTTGCATGGCTTTTGCTTTACTTGAGTTGCTCTTATCTCAACCCTTGTGTTTTACATGCCTTTCCAATTCTCCTTCCCATCCCTCTGGGTGAGGCCGAGTAAACAAGCAGCTATATGGTGCTTGGTTGCTGGCTGAAGTTAAACCATGACACAACCATGCATGTTCCAAGCATTGCCCACAACAAACCTTAGACTGTTACCACAGTCTAAAGTTTTTGTAGCCTTTACTTTAGGTTATGAAGGAGTATATGAGAAATAGCATCTCAGCACTATCAAAACTAGCTAGCTACAACAAGACTCTTACCATCACATACCAGTTTAACTTCAATAAGTAGCTCTCACACCTTACCCCAGCACAGCCACCAATCCCCCATGAGGTTTCAAAAGTTTATTTACTGTCCATGCTGTTTCTTCATGCTCTTCAGACCAGTCCACCCTGCTTCTTGCCTCTGCTATATCCAGATTCTTCTACCTCCAGGCTCCTCTTCCAGCCAGCTTCTCCTCATTCAGGCCCTCACCTATGTCTAGAGCACATGCTCTCCTTCCTCCCTCTGCTTCTTCCACATCAGTCTTCATCAGATCCTTCCCTTACATACCCCTTAGAGCTATTTCACTACTTAGCAGGAACCAGCCACAGCTGCACATTATCCACATCAGCCAACCCACTGCCCCTGAAGCAAGCCCACAGCTGTATGTTATCAATGTTAATTAACCTACCTTCATTCCTCTACAAAATGGGAAACTGAGGAAGCTGTTGTTTTCTTTCTTTCTTGTAAGGCAATCTGCCTTGCTGCTACTGGTAGGAATGTTTCATGCTAGGTTTTTTATGCTTGTTTTTGTTTGGAGAAGGTTTCCCTTGCTATTTAATTTGTTATCATCTTCATTTTTCCTATAGCTGATTACTTTTATAGGTCAAAATGTTGAAGCAAGGGTCTGTAAAACACATGCATATATGAATTAAAATAACTTTTGAAAATATTTGTTCTTACTCTGGAGAACACATTGTTAGGTAAATCCTTTTGCTGTCTTTCATTCCAGTCTCTTCCTGGGATACACTTGGTTTCAAGTAGTAGTAATCTTATGAGAGGACAAACCTTTTGTTAAAGCAAAAGTTGTGAGCATACCGTTGTTGTTTTTGTCATGTTTTACAGTGACATAACATCTGTTAGTGAAACTTTGAGTTTCCATTTTTATGTGGGGATTGACATCTAGTATCTCCCTCTCACACTCATTATAGTTTAATATGCCTCTGGTGGCTACAACTTCACTTAAGCAGGAAAACACTATGAAAATATTGGTAGTGGTCCTAGAAGTAGCTAGGATGCATGTTCCACCTTTGGTATCCCAATGCCATTGACATTGTCTAGGAGCAGTTACACCTAATATTTATAAATTCAGGAAAACTCAGAGAATTAATGGAAATGTTTGCTGAACCTAAGATGAGGTAGGTGCCCAGCAAGGTAGCAGATAGTGCTGGAGCTTGGGCTACTGTTGAATTAGAAGCAGCAACACATGCTGTTTGCATGGTGCCATTGAAGGACTGAGCCAAAAACAGTAGGATCTGGTAAGCTCATGGTGCTGGCAGTTTCTTTGCAATACTATTAGCATGGATGTGCTGGAATCTACTTTTGTATTTTTTCAATTTTAGAATGCCTGCTGTGTTTCTTTCCTTTTTAGCCAGTAACGCTGTCGGCTTTGAAGTGTTTGCAAAGCAGGGGGATGCAGGCATGTGTTTTGGACACGGGACCAGCTGTCTTTGGAGACAGACACCCTGCCGTTCCCACGGCCAGGGCAGAGGGCTAGAAAGTTGCCGCAGCCACCTTCCGTGGTGGGCTCCGCGCAATCTTCACCCGTAGTTCTCGGGTCCAGGACCTTACATCCAGTTTTCCCTGCCGAGCCGCAAGGCGCACCATTGTTTCCGCGGCACCCGGGGCGGGCGCGGCTGCGCGCGCGCGCAGTGTTGCTGTGGAGACGGCGCCGCAGGGGACGGGGGCGGGAGGAGGCGATAGGGTCGCCGCCAGCGCCCCGGAGAGGCGCATGGAGGCAGCCGCGCCGCGGCGGGCCCAGAACCCTCCCCCCGCCACTATTCCCTATTATAGAAGCGCTTCCGGCAGCGTGGACCACTCTGACATCATCCCCCGCACCCCGGTGACGTCAGCGCCGTGAGCGGTACGTGACGTCGATGCGTAGGAGAGCGTGGTGACAAGTGCTATTTAAAGCTCCTCGGGTGAAGGATGGAGGTAGACTGAGCAGGTGCCATTGCGAGTAGTAGCTTGTGGCTGTGTGCATGGTGGGACTATAGGGCCCTTCCTTGCTCTTCCCTTCCCAGGAGTGGGACGGAGGTGTGGGTTACAGGCTTGGCGGTTGCGCCAGCTCACCGCGAGGGGACAGGCGAGTGGAGGCGTAAGACGGTAGATGCGAGCGGGCAGAGGCAGCATCTCGAGGCCGCTGAAGTAGTCGGGCACTGCCTGACACGGAGCTCGCTTGCTCCTTTCGTTCCACCAGTGGGGCTGAGCCCGCGGCCCCGCCGCAGAGGAGCGCGGGCTCAGCAGCCTCTCCCGCTGACAGTGACCGACCCGCCGCGCCCCAGGACGATGCCCGCTTGCTCGCCGCAGAAAAGGGCGTGACGGCAAGAAGCGGACCCGCCGCTGCGGGAAGGAGGAGCGGCGCTCCGCATCTCTGCAGCCGGGGGTGGGCAGATCGGGGGAGCGCGGCGCCCCGGTGCCCGCGGGGAACGCGCGGCCGCCGCACGCCGGGAGTCCGATGCCGGTGCCGCGGCTCACTCTGCCTCCTTGGGAGAATGCATTGGTGCCCGCCACGCTGCTGGCGGGGGTGCTAGGGGAATCGGCGGCGTGGAGCCTTACGCGCACCGCCTGCCCCATCCCGCTCCGCCTCTGAGTCGCACGGAGCTTTCGGCGGCTGCTCACCTGGCGAGAAGCGCCGCAGCCGCCGCTAGCACCTCGCGGAGAAGGCGAGCGTCTCCCCGTCCGCCCGTAGGAGGGGACCCGTCTGTCCCCGGAGCTGCCGCCCGCTCGAGGGCTGGGGGTGCCGCCTGGGGGCTCCTGGCGGAGACGGCGGCCATGGGAGCCCGGCCCGCGTGGGGCGCTCCCTAGTGTGTGGGCGGCCCCGCTCGGCCAGGCAGCTGCGAGCCGGCGGCGCGGCGAGCCCAGCCCAGCGAACTGCTGCCGCCAGGGGGCTGCGGAGTTGCCGTTGCGGTGAGGAGCGCCCCGGGGACGTGGCACCGCCGGCCGTCATGGGGTAAGGATGTCGCGGGGGCCGTCGGGTCGGTGGGATGAAAGCGGCTGCCCGCGCGGGCTGTTGCTGCTCAGGCGGGCGCTGCTGAATGCGCGCGGAGGGGAGTGATTTTACTGGCTGGGTGCGTAAGGAGCAGAAATCCTGCTGCCATCGGTGCTGTGCATCAACCTGATGAAAGAAAAGGGGGACGCACCGTGATGTGTAGATATTTGCCTCCGCTGTAGCCACATCGGATCGCTGGAAGAGCCGCCTTGGCTTCCAGATCCCCACCGTGAGGATCCTCTCCCTGGTCAGTCCTGAAAACGACTGCTTTAAGCTCGGTGTGGCAAGGTGAAACTTAAAGAGCAGCGAAGGCTCATTTTAACTCTTCCGGAGTCTTCAGAGGATTAAAAAAAAAACTAGGTGTGAATTTCCCAATATAGTGAAGAAGTCTCTAGAGAAATCTGCTTTACAGCAGATCCCCTAAGTGAATTGGGATATCCACTTGAGTCTTTAAGGAAATTAGAAGGAATAAAATCTTTAAAATGAACCTGATCACATCTAATTGAGTAGCTATAAAAATGATATAGATACCTGTGAAAACTTTCCACAGTTGTATTCTTAGTAATTTGTATAGTGAGATGAAAAAATAAACCTTGTGCTTGCCTGATAACCTTTGAATAGAAAGGAAACTCATTCATGTTCAAAAGCGACAGAAAACCCAGTATGATTTGGCTAGCTGCAAGGTGGAGGCAGACTTTTAATGCATTAACAAGATGCTGTTTTTCTACGACTTTATAACAGTTCAGAGTATAAAAGTTATAACTCATGTCCTTTGTACTTTGGTCATGCAAGAATTTGAATGTGAAATATGGAACTTAAAAGCGTCTCTTTCCTCAAGCTGTTAATGACACTTGGAATTCTCCAATTTATTAACTTCTTTGTATGTAGGGTGATAACAGCTGCATCTGGCTCTGTCCTAGTCACTAGGGCTCACTGTACAAGATGTAGGAAGGAATGTCGTCTTAGGCTAGCTTTTATTTTCCTGTTGTTTTCCCTTTCATTTGAAAAAAATAATAATAATCCTAAACAGAATAAACCTGAGCTTGCAGCTGTCTACGTACTCAAGAAAGTGATAATGTGTTTCAAAAACCTGGCAAAAGGCTAAATGATGTTATAGTGGTTTTGGGATATATTAAAACTTCTAAGCAGACACAGAATTATGTAGCTTTAAAAATTCAAATAATGGAAATAATCTCATTTATTTTAAATCAATATTGTGTTTGTAGATGTCAGTTAAGTATATTGTATTCCAAATACAGATGACTGAAGAGGAGTACATTTTGTATTTTCTCTAGAATTAAATTGAGCACTTCTGAAAACAAAAACTTGACTTGCAAAACCAAAAATCCTTAATTTCTCAATTTCATAAATTCCGGTACTGCTAGTGTTTTAGCATGGTAGCTTCTTAATGAACAGTGCAAATTCATATCTGTAGAGGGAGCAGAAATAATCCTAAATACTGAAGGACTATAAAAATCATTTGGAGAAAGGGTATAAAGTTGGTGTCATGACTCTTAAGTAGTATCTTGGCATGTTAATGTCAAGAAGACAAAACTTGCAGTTTTGAAGACTCTTTAGACAGTACACGCTGGGGTATTACAATATAGCATTCCTTTGTAAGCTGTCTTTTAACAAGATGGTCAAAACCAGCAATGTAGGCATGTGTTACTGATAAGCTCTCAGCTCTCTGAGTGAATGAGCGCATCTAAGCCAGGGCCAGCAACAACTCTGTGGATCTGTGGTTAAGTATCAGACATTTGCTAATGTTCAGAGCAGAGGTCTTGTTTCAGTAGCTATTTTGTATTAGCATCTAAATGCAATTGCCCATGGATTTCAGACTATTTCTAGACCAAGATGTACTGGACTGTTAACATCGCAGTTATAAAAATAGTCTTCTGATGCTCTACTAAGGTCTTAAAATTGAGCATTCTAGAAGCCAGTTGCAAAATGTTTGATAATACATTTACCTGACCACAATAGGGTCAGTGTACTGTATTCAATATTTAATGGGTACTGCTATCTTACATAAGCTTGTACAGTGAGCTTGTAGTACCTGGCTGGTGGAGAGTTTACCGATCCCAATGGTCAGAACACAGAAAACTTGGGATGGGGGAGAGAAATCAGCTTACCAAACCAGCAGTAGCTTAGTCTCATTTTTTATAGTGAAGAATTTGCTGTTCTACCAGTGTAGTTCAGCCTGCTTGGCTCATTGAATACCATCAGGCAAGCCAGGTAATTATGCACTGTGTGTGCGGTGAATACCAAGCTGTGGGTAACTGGTCTCTGAAGCTGTGCTGCTATTAAATTTGTTTTCAGAAACTTCAGAATGGTCTATAGGGTCCAGTAGTTTAGGAACCACTCTTCTTAGTACTGTATCCTATGTGTCTGTGGGTATCCCTCATATCACAGGAGAAGATAAACAAATCAAGCCCTGGGGATTGTATAGGCCAGGCACTCTAGCATAGGATGTCCACTCTTGATTGTCTACCTGCCAGTCTCTTTCCCTCTCTCCTAGTTCTTCATCCCTGTTGCATAAAGACAAGTTCCTATCACTGTTGAGTGATATACCTTTTTTTTTTTTTTTTTTTTTTTTTTGGTGTGGGGGGGCCTTTCTGTTGGATTGACCACACTGAATATAGTGTTCTTCAATAGGAAAACATTGATTTTCGTGTAAATATGACATCAGTATGTTCTGTCCCAGTTCATAACTTCAGTCTCTCTTGTATTGCCAGTATTGAGAAATGCAAAATTTGTCAGTATTGTGCAATTTGTTGTCTTTGAGCAGAGTTTGGATTATATTAAAAATCCTTAAATAGATATTAAGTAAACATACTCAGGATGTGTATTGATAGCCCAGGTTATTGTATGCATTGACCAGGTAAGTTTTGTGCTGAAAGCTGCAAACAGTCACCTTATTTTACTGGTCGTTGGTACTGCTTTTACTTTCTAGCAGGAGGATTAGAGGTTAGTATTTGTGGACTATGATGCATTGCTCAGTCTGGAATGAATACATTTCATGCAAGAAGCAGTATGGAAACTGCACAGTCATGAGTTCTGGTAAGATTGAGAATTTGGTGTCCTGTTAAACTTAATCTCTTGAATTAATTCCTGTTTTTTTTAATGAGTACTCTCTCTGTAACTACTTTATGTTCTGTGCTGTGGACAAGTATCCAAATCCATCATACTAGCTTTTCCCTTCACTCTTTACCTTGTAATTCCTCATCGTTCAGCAAAGCTTCTGTAAGATGTGCTAGTATGTTATCTTCATAAAGATGGTTATGATATGTGTCAATTTGAGATGTCAGATTTAGAATACTAGGGTTCTTAAGTTGGCTAGAGAATATTGTGGAAGATGAGTATTTCAGGATGTGTTTATTAGCATTGTAGTTACCTAAATAAGTATTTAAAATTAATTTTTGGCTGTTACTGATTGATCCACTCTGATCTCTTACCCTTGTTGAAGGTTAGTTAAATGCGTTTCTTTAAATCATTCAGGATGCGGAGTCCCATTTTGAAGAGATGATACTGTAGCTGTAGGGGAATTAACAAATCATGCTAATTCTAAACTCTAGGATGTAATAACTTTTACAAAGCCATTCTGAAGCTTTAAAAACTAAAAAATGTGAAAATCTATACTGTTTGAGCATATGGGATAGACAAATCTTTCTGTGGAAGTTGGCTTGCTACCTATTGACTTGCTTTTTTCAGGTGTTTCCAAACCAGTGTCTTGTCCTTAAACTTTTCAGTTTTCTCTCCCTAGCTGGGTAATAAGACATTAGCACTATAAAGTTGTTAGGAGCCAGAAGTATTGTTAACCGTTGAATTTGACCTGACTCAGGTTCTTTAACTTGTCTTTTTCCCTGCCCATGAGGCTTAATGATAGCTCTCCCAAAACTTTATCTTAGCAACGGTTCTATCAGCTGTGCTCATCTGACACAGAAATATTGCAGATAATAGAGCAGAAGGTACAGCTTCTTGGCAGTAGTTTAGTGTTACTGCAATTCCTGGTCATGTTGCTATCTCAAGGGCAAAATGAAATGCTTCTTGTGGGGAAAGCAATGGCAGCCAAGTAGTTTATACTATTTTCTGAGCAGTGTGTAGAGTATAACAAAACCAGATCAACATTGCTTACACACTAAACTTGATTTTTCTGAAAAAAGTTAGTCAGGTATAAATACGTAGACAGATGTACTGTATGTAAATTAGCTTGAAATGGTTAATAAACTACTTTGTCAGGCAGCACTGCATGGAGATCTCTACTGTGCTTAAATTATATTGTCATAGTAGTGTTATGACCATGAAATTTAAACTGGCTATTCTGGCCTGGCAACACATATATGTGTGTCCTGAATGCCATAGGGGATGATTTCCATGCTGATCCAGTGAAGGTATTCATAATACCTTAAGGTTGCGACTGATCTTTTTTAGTATTTCCATGCATTATAAAGATTGTATAGACCAGCTCTCTGGGTGAAATACTAGTTCTGCTGAAAATAAACATTTCAGTTCTTCACATTAATCATGTTGAGATTATTTTTATTCTTAATGTCTCAAGGCAAACATCAGATGAATGTTTTCTATGTGTGTGTGCTTGTGATTTCTCCCTCCCAAATAGTGCTTACTCTACTGCAATTCCCATTATCTTTGCAGATGTCAAGCCAATACTTGAAGTATGCAGTCTCAAAGCCATGGAGTTTGCAATAGCTTCAAATACTGTAACAGGCCATCACTTCTCATCAGGGGAGGCAATGACACCTAACTGGCTTTAGAGCGTTTCTGCTTGCTAATTAATAAAAGTAATAAGTCAAATTCAGGTATCACTTTTATGGGAATTTTGTTGGAAAACATTTATTTTTTATGATTTTCTTTTAAGACTGTAATTTGATTTAAAGCTCTTAGCTGATCACTCTAAATCACAGCTTTCCAGTCTGCAGAGTTTTTTCTCTCACATATTCTCACTCCTCTCTTCCAGTTGCTGTTGTGCAGCAGTTTTTTCCCCTTCTTAAATGTGTTATCCCAGAGGCGCTACCACTATCGCTGATTGGCTCAGCTTTGACCAGTGTCAAGTCCACCTTGGAGCTGGCTGGTGCTGGCTCTGAAATGGGGGAGGCTTCTGGCATCTTCTCACAGAACCCACCCCTGTAGTCCCCCTTGCTACCAAAACCTTGCCACATAAACTCAATACAACATTTCACAGACTTCAGTTTTCTGAGAATAAAAGAGCCAGGTCAAAAAATCTTTATTAGAGTGCTTGTTGAGAGAGTAAGGGATCAAGTCCTAATAGTCACAGGGGAGTCTGTTGGATCAGATGTTCTGCATCAAAAGCCAGGAAGTTTTCAGGTGGAAGTTTGCTTTTGTTAGACACTGGAGGTCCAACTGTGACTTAGAATTTGGTTTTAGACAAATTTTTATTACTTCTGCTATTAGTACAAATACTTAAAAAACAAAACAAAAACCACTTGGTGAAGAAAAGGAGAAGGGGTTGTCAGCATCACCAACTCCCTATTAAATTAACAGTATGGGATGGTGTGATATGCTGTTTCTTTAGGATGATACAAAATAATGCAGGTATAAAATTGGATGAATAGGAAGTTCTCTGTCACATTCCCATTGGAATGGGTACTGTGGTATTTGTTACATCTTTATTCTTTTTGTGTGGATAACTGACTAGCTGAAAAGGGTCACATAGACATAGTCCAGCTGGCTGGACAAAAATGCACATCGCTCTCAGCTTATCTGAAGTAAAGCAAAAATACACTATCCTTGGCTGTTCTTGTTACACAATAACAGGAAGATCGTGGTGGGAAAAAGAATGGTACAGGTGGGAACAGATAACTACAGAAGAGAAACTAGGGGCGGGCTTGGTATTTAGGCAACTAACCAATAATGAGCTTAACTTTTGTAATATGTATGAGCTAATTATAAGAAGGCATAAAAGGTGACTGTAAGGTACAATAAACGAAGTCTGCTGCTCACTCATATTGAGTGACTGTGTCTTCCCTCCGTCGCGACAAATGGCGCCCGAACAGGGACCCTAGAGAGGGCTGAACCTGCGAGCCACGGTTCGACGGAGATTCGGGTACCGGTGCTGAAAGCAGCGCAGGAGGCGGAAGGGCACAGTCCCCGCGCCCGGGAGCACCTACAGAGGGTCCCGCCGGCCACGTGTCGCCGAAGTCTCGCAAAGGCTGCAACAGCGCTGACGAAGGTATGGAGAGACAAGCGACGTACGATTCGCTCATATGCTTTTTAGAAAAGCGGAGCGTTCGGGACATAGATTGTAAAAAGGAATTACTCGGGTTATTAGCGTATGGGATAGCATCCGGGTCCCCGCGGCAGCGGCGAGCGGCGGCGCAGCCCGGCAGGCCCCTTCCCGGCCGCGGTTTCTCTTCAAGGCGGCACCATCCCCCCCCCTCCGATCGGCGCCATGGCGATGCAAGCGGCCAAGCGAGCTGACATCCGGCTGCCCCCAGAGGTCAATCGGATCCTCTATATTCGAAACCTGCCGTATAAAATCACAGCGGAGGAAATGTATGATATGTTTGGGAAATACGGACCTATTCGACAACTCAGAGTTGGAAACACTCCTGAAACAAGAGGAACAGCTTAAGCTTCTCAAGGAAAAATACAGGATTCATTACAAACCCACCAAAAAAAAGTGCTTCAGATGTCCCCTACAAGAAATGGGTTTCTGCCTTGAACTAGCAAACATCTCTGTGCTTAAAGAGAAGCCTTTTTGCCTTGATGGAGATAATTTATGCTGTATTCTGTATTTATGCTGTATTCTGAATGTGGAAATTGGTTGGGATTAGGAGGCTGGCTTAAAGGCATTTTGCAAACGGGATTATTATTTTTGATCATTATTGTAATAATAGTTTTTTGATCAAAACCAGCCAAAATTATTTGTAAGCATTAGGCATATCTGGAAGAGAATGCCTTTATTTGAATCAGCAGTTAAGGTGTAGTTTAGTCTGAGGCTGTGGTTTTATCTGCTTCTGGTGAATTTTTGAAGTGATGAAATCAGAGATACAAGGTATACTAAGAGTTATGAGGTAATAAGGTAATAATCTAAGTAAGGGTGCTGTCTTTTATATCTACAAGTGCAATATGCTTTTATGTAGCAGAGAGAAACTTTAACAATAATGTTGCTTGAGCGAGATGTGCATGTGACAACTTGGGAAAAGGGATATCACAACTGGAGTGCAACAGTGTTTCTACGTCTGGCAGAGTGAAATCTTTCAAGCCCTGAGTTTAGACAGTCTAAAATAAATTGTTAGTATTCAGAAAACCCATCTTAAGCCTCTTTTGCTTACAAAGTGTTATGGAAGTCAACTGCTATTGTAGAGAATTAATGATTTTTAATACATATTAACAAATACTACTATTTTAACTTGAGGCAGTTGAGCGAGAAATACTCACGTGTAGCATTTGAGGGAATGTCAGCATAAATCGCACTTACATTAAGACTGCATTTTTAATTACTGTACTCGTTAAGATTCGATGATGCCATAAGGCTAAGGCCTTTTATCACAGATCGGTTCTGAACTAAAAGGTGTGTGCACATGTAGGTATGCACATTTGTGTTATTTTCCTTAATTGGCTACAAAATAATATAATTAGGTTGGGGACTAGATCTTGGGAATTTGTCTATTATACTTCTGTTTGTTAAGGAACGTGCATAACATACAGCACCCATGTAGGCTTGGCTTGTGGCATAGTTGTCAAATTTAGCATAGACATTCAGACAGATAAGCAACGTACTCTTGTGTGTATCACCTACAAGCCATTATGGCTTACTGTGTAAATCTGTATGTAACTATTGAAAAATCCACTTATGAATGTATATAGCTTAGAACTAATTTTTTCCCTTTGTTAATTCTTTGATATCAATGAGGTATTCTTCAGAAAATGTATGGACTGGTCGGTTGCATAAGGGCAGTTGTTATTTGGACAGAAAATTGTTAATGGTCAGGGATTTTCCACTAAAATATTTGCAAATATTCCTAGTCAAACATCAGTTTGGTTTCTTTTGGGGTTTTGAGCTTGCATTAGTCCATGTTCAGAACTTTAAAATTACCTTTGAATTTTTTAAACTTTTTATATCACTGGAACAGAAAGAGCATCTAAATTAAAGCTTCAAGCTAACTTTATTTTTCAAGTATTTCAGGAATTATACTTCTGAACTGAGATTTTATAAGTTGGCTGTGTATTTTCCTGTGTTAAAACGCTGTTATTGAAAATGGTCAACCAAGCCTATGTCGCCCAAAATAAAAACGGGGGAATTGTGGATAACTGGCTAGCTGAAAAGGGTCACATAGACATAGTCCAGCTGGCTGGACAAAAATGCACATCGCTCTCAGCTTATCTGAAGTAAAGCAAAAATAACTGTCTTTGGCTGTTCTTGTTACACAGTAACAGGAAGATTTTGGTGGGAAAAGAATGTTGCAGGTGGGAACAGATAACTACAGAAGAGAAACAAGGGGCGGGCTTGGTATTTAGGCAACTAACCAATAATGAGCTTAACTTTTGTAATATGTATGAGCTAATTATAAGAAGGCATAAAAGGTGACTGTAAGGGACAATAAACGAAGTCTGCTGCTCACTCATATTGAGTGACTGTGTCTTCCCTCTGTCGCAACATTTTTGTTCTGTTTTCCACAGGTCTATCTCTCTTCCCTAATCCCTGTATTCAGATTGTTTTTCTGACATTGATTTGTACTTAACCACATTATAATTTAAGGTTGCCATGGCCAAACCTAAATGCATAATTGTCTGCCTTCACTAGAAGTAATACCACTTCTCTGGAGTCTTTTCCTGTAAGATATTTTAAAGGGACTTCTATATGAACCAGTTACAGAATAATTTCTAATAGTAAGCAACTTTTACAATTTGGACAGTAATTTAGAGCATGTTGTGATTTCCTATTCATCAGACTAAAGCTACTAAGTCAATTTGACTTCTAAAACCAGCTATGACTCAGTCTAACATGAGTGTCACCATTGTGCAGTGCAGTTTGACTAAGAGGGGAGTCCAGCAATGCTCTTGCATATTTATATACCCTTTAATGTTAGAAGCAGTTTCATCAATTCAGTGAGGGATTTGCCATTGTCTTCTAAAGTTATTTGATATCTAAGGAAGTTTAAAAATCTAATATTTGAATAATTCTTCAGTATTTTCAAAGTCTGATCTGTAATTTCATAGGATTGGAATTATTTAAAACCATGCACTGTATTTCTACTGTCTTTGAAACTTCCTTGTTCATGTAGAGCTAATGAGCAAAGAAAAAATGTGGATGAAGCATAGATGCTGTAGTGTGGGCAAAGCTGGAGGGGAAGGGACAGAATTTATGGGCTGGGGTTTGAACCTTTCCTTCCAAAATATAGGCAACACCGGGCATCAAAATATCTATTGTTTTATAAAAATAAATGTTAAAAACATAGACTACAACTTACCCTTGGAAAAGCAAAGTATTGGTGTTGGCCAAAACTGATTAAGCCAGCAAGCCTAGCAGCTGTCTTGTGGCATGTGGTGACGCAAGGTGAGGTGGACTGAAAAAAACCACTATGTCTGCGTGGCTGGGTTTGGACAAAATGGCCTTTATTGTTTATACAAACTATTTATATATCTTAGACAGTGCAGGTGTTAGACCCTGATAGGTTTTTGTGTCCTTCTTGCTTGCTATTTGCTGTTGCTGTAGGTGCCCGTATGCTGCGGTTCTAAGTTCCCATTCTTCACATCCTGTTTACATACCTGACAATTTGTGGCTGTCTTAAAGGTACATGGCTAAGTCTTTGAAGTCAACTAACTCATCTGCAGACCCAAACAATCCCCCCTTTTTGTTTTTTGAACAGCTAGTACCAGGTTTGTCATGTTCTGCAGGGCCCTTACAAACATGACGGCAACCAAGGCAATAGCAAACAAACAATACTGCCAATTGAGTGAATTGATGCCAAAAAGGCTGACATAGTCTCAGATTTTGGTAACATGTTGCTGCAATGGGGGGCCTAAAATCCATGCAGCACATACCATCAAAATCCTCACAGCCGTGTTCTTGAGCCAACAACAAAAAGCCAATAGTTGCTCTGTTTTGTATGTAATGGTGGCAAATTGGACTCACATTCTTAACTGCCTAATAAACAAGGTGATTTAACTCTTTAATGCTTTCCTTGCTGTTACTCCGGATAAGAGAAGAACCGCTGCAATACGTTCCCATCAGTTCCATAAATCAACTACATCATTACATGCTTCATCCAAAGTTATATTGCTTTTAAGTGCATTATGCTTATCAACATGTTCACGTGTTGATTTATGTGGGTGTCAGGGTCCCATCATAGCCTCCTATTACATTAGCATCTACACAAAGACAACTATCGACATTCAAAGTGCAAACAATATTGGCTTCTTTTGGGTTAACATTATACAGAGGTAAGCAATTATCAAAAATATCAAGACTTTCAGTAAGATTCTTCATTCCCCGCATACATTCACTTTTTTGCAACAATGTCTGCAAGTCAGTTTCAAGGAAGGGCACACCAGACAAGGACTGGTTCAGTAAGGAGACCACACATTAGTTGTTGGGTTGACTGGCAGCAGCAGCGCTCCCACGGTCTGGCACGCTAAGCTCAGGCCGCACACAGCGAGCAGGTATCCATCGCGGACCTTCATCTGTAGAGACACAAGCATAACCTCTCCCCCAAGCTAACAATTCATGCGGTCCTGACCAATGCCTGGTACAAGGGTCTTTCATGCATACTAAGACACCTTGGTGCTTTTGCTGCTTGTCACCAATTGACACAAAATGTCACACAATCGGAGGCACTGCGTAGTTGGCAGAGATTTTCAGAAACTTCAGAACATAACATGCTTTCTCTATTTGTGCCTCTGGGGTCATTCCCTTCATTCCCCCCTCCTCTTTTTTTTTTTTTTTTTTTTTTTTTTTTAAGTTAGTGCTGCTGTATTAATAGACTCAAACCAATTTATACCCCCAGCTAAAAATAAACACGCTATGCAGTCTTTGTTATTTGAAAGGTGATAGGTTAAAACTACTTGTTCACACGCTTCCATCTCCCCTATGATTGGTCCCAGTGTGGACACTGCTCCCCCCTTGTGCAGGCATCCTGTTTTTTCTCATCTTTCTGTCCAACTCTCTTACCTCTGCGAATACAGTTTCTTTGTCTCCCTTGGCCTTGCATATGTCTTTCACAACACTTGCAGCTTGTTACAGTTTCGGCCTGCTCGGCCTGCTATTACAACAAAGTTACTTGGTCTGGATTGCTCATAATATGTCCGTTGTCTTCCAGCCATTCCACAAATCCCCCTTTTTGTTTTTGAGCGATCCAGACCCCTTTTATTATTCGGTTCATAATTCTTATAAAGCAATTCCACACACAGATCAATATCATTAAAAAGATTACAATGGCAATTAATACCGTTATCCCATGAAGAAACAAATCTTTTAACCATCCAGTAATTCCTAAACTCTGTAGCCAGTCCATTAACCCGTTCTCAATCTTTGTAGCCTGTATATTTTTCTTAACTCAGCAAGCTGCATATGAATACAGTTTGAGTGATCAGTCAAATTCATACAACACTTTCCTTAGCACTGTTCACTATAGGCTACTCTTTACTGTTCATGCTATTTCCTTATCTTCTAGGGGTGAGATCACATTCCTCCTTTGTTTCTGTCTCATCCTAGTTTCTTCTCATACTCCCTTAAAGTTATTTAATTCTTTGCTGCAGGAACTCAGCTGCACATCATTCAAAGCAAGGCCAAAACTGCACATTATCAGTGTCAAAACAACCCACTGTCTCTGTTATGTACAATTCTACAATTCTTTTTTTTTTTTTTAAACAGCAAAATACATTTCAACCGCTGTAATACAGTCGATTATAGACAGCTTTTCTGCGTGACAGAACACAGTCACCCCGTACTGCGAAACAGTTTTCTGCACTACTTTCCAAGCAAATGGTGTATGAACGTGAGGATTATCAGCAGCCGCATCTCCCAATACAATAGGATATGCGTGCGGTGCATGGTGGAAGGAGTAGGAAGATCAAGGAGCGGTCCGCCTATCTGTTCTACTAAACCCCAGTTCCCGTCTCTTAATGCCCCATCTCTTACAGCCTGCCAAAATCGCCGAGGGTCGCGCGTCATTACCGTACCACTGGAAACTGGATTTTTACCACCTCCACCTTCTTCATTGCCTGTGACTGATAACGTTGTCGTAGTTGGACCCGAATCCGGGTTTTCGGCACTTCCACCCTGCGCAGGCAGGGCCGGCGGCGCCAAGGACGCGGGCGGGGGGGCCGGAGCCGAGGGGGGAAGGAGTGTGGGCTGGCACAAATGTTGGGGTGAGTCAGGGGGGCTGGGATCAGTCCACCGAGGTTTCTGCTTGTCGTCCTCGGAATCGGAATCAGTATCCAGTATAAGTCGATGCAGTTGGAGAGATTTAGGGGATTCGGGGCATTGGGGAGTGGCACCTGGTAAGGGACACAGACTCTCCCCCTCCCCCACCCCCTCATCCTCTTGTCTGTCCTCTTCTGGAGGGGGATACAGGGGAGGTTTGAACGATGTACCCTCATTCGCATTGTGCTGACTTTTTAAGCCCCCACTTGCGTCTTGCGGTCTTTGCAAGTCTCCACTCCCATTTTGCTAATTTTGCAAGCCCCTAGTCGCATTTTGCTGATTTTGCAAGCCCCTATTTGCGTCTTGCGGATTTTTGAAGTCCCCTACAGCATGTCTAAGCAGTCCCCATGTAGGCAAAAGCCCCGACGCCTCTTTGTCCCCTTTTTCCAGAGCTTCTGACAGTGTTGATCCTAAATTGTCCCAGGTCCACACACTAAGAGCAGTCGCAGGGGACACTTCCACTCCATGTGTTCTGGCCCACAATAACATATTTTTTAACCGAAGCCCATCTAATGTAATTCCACGCTTCTCTAATACTAATTTCCACAGTGATAGCACTATGGTATCTTCTTTAGATAACTTACGCCCCATGCTGTCCCTGGTGGCTCACCTTACCGGTGTCACGTTCTCCCGGGATCTTGCAGCTGCTCGCTGTGCTACTCCGCTTCACCAGGCTCCGCCTCCCCAGCAACCCGTTGGTCAGTCTCAGGATCTGCTCCTGACACCCCTTACCGGGGTCACATTGGCACAGTCTCAGGGTCTCTTTTTGATACTCTTTACTGGGATCACATCGGCACGTCGGGGTCACCAAATGTGGTGATGCAAGTCGAGGCGGACTGAAAAAAACACTATGTCTGTGTGGCTGGGTTTGGACAAAATGGCCTTTATTGTTTATAAAAATTATTTATATCTTTTGGACAGTACATGTATCAGACCCTGATAGGCTTTCTGTATTCTTCTTGCTTGCTATTTCCTGTTGCTGTAGGTGCCCGTATGCTGCGGTTCTAAGTTCCAGTTCTTCACATCCTGTTTACATACCTGACAATTTGTGGCTGTCTTAAAGGTACACGGCTAAGTCTTTGAAGTCAACTAACTTGTCTGCAGACCCGCTGCAGACCCCAACAGTGGCATATCAGCAAAGCCTTGTCTTCTGATCATCCATGACAAAACATAAATTTCATATAAATGAAAATATGAGAAGATCATTAAATCACTTTATTTTGACTTGCTGTATCTTATGTCCATTAAGTACTGCATGATATCTGATTTCAAGCTGAAACACCAGTTGCTCAGAACTTCAGCTCCTTGAAAATCTAATGTACAGTATGCAATGATGTTTCTTTCAAAGGTAGATGTATATTTTTTTTTCTTAATATTATAGGATTAATGAAAGGTTCTAGCCCATTTTTCTCCCCTCAGCTAATGAAAAATTTCTGGTATTATTTGTGATGATACGCTAACTCAGAAGTGGTCAAAGATCTAATGCTAAAAGCTGATTGTTAAATGGGAACAAAACAGTTTAGAAAACAGCTTGAAGGCACTGCTCTGTGAGGTACTATGTAGCTATAAAACATATTCTATAAACTAGGGCATTGGACTTTATAGGTAAATAGGTGCATATATGTATTAACTTCTAATTGAATACAGAAAAATTTCCAATCTTTTTAGGAACAACTTCCTAAGCTTTTACTGACCATGAGTAAACCTTACTCAAACTGAAAACATAACAGCAAAAGTCTAAGAATGTGAGTGTAAAACTAGATAAACTGCTGGTGGTATGGGAGAGATTTTGATCTGGTTGCTCAATTGTATCTTCTACTTTTTTTACTACCTCAAAGCTTGGTTTAAAGCATCAAAGTTCTTATTATATGCATGTGTTATAGAAAGCAATATCTTAAGATGTGCTCATTTCATAAGTATGCTGAGTATATTTTGTTCAAGTTGTGACTTTCTGTCCAGAAAAAGATTTTTTTTATTTCAGAGCAGTGTCCATACAAGAAGCCAATGTTATGCAATACTGTTCCACAAGCTACTGTATACAGTATTTATCAGACTTCAGAGCATTTATAGGAATAAGGAAAATTCTGTGGTTTTCTATTGCTTTGAATTGTGTTTACAGAGCTTGTTGACTCAGACTCCTGAGAAACCATTGGTCATGTTTGGATGCCATAGTTGACAAATTAGTTTTGACTATAGTTGCATTTTTAATCACTCTCCTTATTTCTTTTCAGGGATCCCTCATGAAGCTGCTTAGAGTAACAAAAGCTTGCTACAGCTTTAAAAACAAGCCAGGGAGAGTATTTTTTAAGACTGTAGCCAGGCATTAGAAGAAAGCTATAGTCTTGGCATGCTGTCATTTTGAAAAAGCAAAAAGGTCTTTGTCCTGTCCTAAATCTGAGGATAATCAGCAAATGCCTGAGAGATCACGCAGGGGATTCATGTTGTCTGATATGGGGAGAAATCACCTTGGATGAGAGATGTTATAGAGGTTCAGAACTCACTGTGTGCAAAATTACTACCTGTAAAAATGTGTGTGTGATGCCTACAGAGACTGCCAGAGCCCCTGTGCTGTGTGTGAAGGATGCTGCATGGCAGGGTCTGCTGTGCCCATCCTGGTCTCCCATCCCCTTGCCACAGGGGGGCACTTGAGAAAGTGGTCAGTGCTTGGCGGTGCTTTTTTTTTCCCTGCTCTTTTTTTTTTTTTTTTTTACTCCTCCATGGGCCACAGTCTCCTCAATGTTGTACCTGCTCCCATGTCTGCTTGTCTGCTCTCTGCTCCTGCTTGGGCAGCTCTTTGCTCTAGCCCCTGTGTCTTTTTTTTTTTTTTTCTTATGTTTTCCCAGCCCTAATTCTGTTCTGTTCTTGTGTCTGCACAGGGCAGTCCCTGGCTTCCTCCTACACAGTGCAGCAGCACCCCCACTACCAAAACCCTGTCAATTTATCCCAATATATGTGTGTGTGTAACTTATTTATTTTTTAGCATCATTAATGCACCAAAAGGGGGAGGCAAGTAGGACATCAACTAATGTTGTAGAAGTTCATACCTTCTTTTCAGTGGCCTTATTGTTTTTACAGTAACTAAGACAACAGAATCCCGGCCTTGAGAAGTTGTAGATATTATGGCAATGAAAATAACTTTGGAGTCATGGTAAACAGTGTGGGGAAAGAAGAGGAAGGAGGTCTTTAGCACTACTGTTGGCATGATCTGGAAGTACCAGACACATCAAAGAATAAGACTTTTTTAAAAAGAAAATGCTAATTATGGATTAGCAAGGACAGTTCTTTCTAACCTTCTGTACTAACTTAAGCTGCTTTTGTGAAAGCTTTAATTAATCTCACATGTAGAGAAAGGATCCCTTAGGTTCTTATATTCAGTAGTCTGCGATTTTTTGTAAAGGATGTGTTAAGATATCAAAATGGAAAGAGGAGATGAAAAAACTGTTCATTCAGTTGTTAGGACACAGGCTTTTCTCCTAAGCCTAGCCTAGGACTGATCACATATCATATCAATGAATGGATTTCTGTATCAATGATTAAAAACTGCTGTGACTCTACCTCCTTAAGTGGTACTTCTCATCCTTCTTTAGTCCTCACATTTTCACTTAAGTCAAGGAGGACTTAGCGCTTCTTTTTAGTCTGCATTAGACTGCAACATTACAATGGTCAAAGTGAATTAAGAACAACAGCATTAATGTTTCTGCCATGCTTGAGCAAACATTTCTAATAGTCAAACTGTGTTACTATGACATTCTGCTTATTTTTGTTCAGCATCAGGATTTTTCTGGAAAAATAAATTACTTCTCTTTGTAATTAGTGATGAGTTCTTGTCTTAGTTCCTATTAGTGTTTTTAATGAATACTAAATACTTTGTGGTAGTGAAGGAATGGTAAGAGAAAGCTGAGAGGAAGACAAGGAAGAGTAAGGAACTGATAGTTGTTTTTACAGGACTGTTTTTTCTTATTTAAAGTTGTTCTTTTCTTCATTTTCTCTCAACTATATAGGCAAAAGTACACTTATATTTTTTATATATATATATGTTTGAGCACTTAGCAAGGGAAAAAGGAAACTACTCTCCTATTTAATATAACTAATACTACTTCAACTGAGTTAATTGAAGCTTCCAGATTTGGAGGGCATCGTGTCCTGTGTGGATAATGGAAAAAACAAGTCTCATAGTAAGGATAGTTTAGCTGAAGTTGTAAATCTTGTATGTTTTACATATTAACTTTTACTTGTTTCTGAATGTTTTAGTAAATCTAAAATTTAAGTAGCTCTATAGTATGTTGCCATAGAAAAGTACAGATGACCTAATTGTACAGCAGCTTCAAAGGGCTTTAATTGCAAATCAGTGACTGATTCTATAACACATTTCATCCTGTAGACATAAGGTGTGTAACTTCCATTTGTTTGAAGAAACAATCAGTATAAATGTTCATCATCAAGTGTCAAAATGTATTCTAGTTGGTTTAATTCTAGAGGCATCTGAAGCTTAGCATCATTATTGGAAAAAACTCCTAATTACCCCAGTAATTTGGCATAATCATGATTTTTCCAACTAGTTTAATGAAGGGGGCTATGTTTTTTGCCATAGAGTGTAGATAGCTTGTTATTCAGCAAAGCTGTAGTATCAGTTAAAACACTGAAAGAAAAGACTGTAACTCTAGTTTATCAGAAGAGATAAAAAAGTGCAGGTAAGCTTTATTAATGCTGTTCTGTACCTAACTGTAATGTCTATGCCAGACACACACATGCCCTAGAAAGTGCTCTGGTTTGTCTTTGCAAAACACTGTTGAGCAATCAGCAAGAATATGCTGGGGCTATAGAACATTTTTGTGCTGACAGTAAAGGAGAGCAGCGACTCAAGGCTGAACAATTGGACTTATTACTGACAGTCCTGCTTGCTTTAATTGTATAGTTTTTGCCTACCTTTTACATATGAAAATCCTAACCTGTGGTATGTTGAAAGCCTCAGTTGTGTGATAGATTGTTCTGTGACAGAACTGAATAGCATTTCTGGTCAAATGTGTATTCACTAACCACGCATCTATGGTTTGGATTCAGTTCTTTCATCTTTTTAGTTAATGTTGTCAGAACCTGTATTTTCTCCTTCCAATGTCAACCTTCATCCAAATAATTGTCAGGCTTCTAAGACTTTTGTTTTGATAGGCACTTTAACTTTCCAGAGTTAAAGAACTGCTTGCACTATGGTAATATGCATCAAATTACATTTGGGTTTGCTTAATTGGGAGGTAAATGGAAAATGTATCTACTCTTGAAGACAAGAACTAAAGTTTAGGTATGACTGAAGAAGTAATTGTAGAGATTCAAAAGAGCAATAAGAATTAGTGTAAAGGTTATGTTAAGCAAAAGGGCTATAAAAGTCACCTTTTGTCATGGTTTAACCCCAGTCAGCAAATAAGTACCACTCAGCTGCTCACTCCCTCTCCCCCCCCCCCCCATCCCGGTGTGATGTGGAGGAGAATTGGAAAAAGGTAAAACCTGTAGATTGAGATAAGAACAATTTAATTATTGAAATAAAGTATTAAAAATAACAACAATAATAATTGTAATAAAGGGGTGAGAGGGGAATAAAATCCAAGGAAAAAAAACCCCAAGTGATGCACAATAGTTGTTTGCCACCTGCTCATTGATACCCAGCCAGTCCCTGAGCAGCAATCAACAGCTCCTGGCCAATTCCCCCCAGTTTATATACTTGGCATGATGTTCTATGGTATGGAATATCCCTTTGGCTAACTTGGATCAGCTGTCCTGGCTATGCTCCCTCCCAGCTGCTTGTGTACCTTCTCACTGGCAAAGCATGGGAAACTTGAAAAGTGCTTGATTTAGAGTAAGCATTACTTAGCAACAGCTAAAACATCAGTGTGTTATCAACATTATTCTCATACTAAACCCAAAACACAGCACTGTACCAGCTGCTAAGAAGAAAATTAACTCTATCCCAGCTGAAACCAGGACACCTTTGCATAACCTTTGTGTTTGTGCAAGGGATTGGGATCAGGAAAACAGCTACCCAACCTCCTATAGCTTGGTGATTTAGAGGGAGAAGATGAGTTGACATACAGTGACATTTGTATGGAGGACTAGCATGTGCATTAATTTCCCTTGCCTACCTTCCTCCTCCTTTAGCTTTCAATGAAACAGTGTTCTCTTTGATCTGTTCTGTATCACTTCCAACATCCAGCAGAGGAGAACACCACATCTTCTGGCAGATGGGTTTCAAGGAGGCTTAACTCCTAGCTGAGTAATATGATTCTGCTGCTGAAAGCAACTGGTCTTGGCTGCTCTTGCTGCCAAGCAGTAGAGATATTTCTGAGAGTTTGCATGTACCCCTTTGTAATAAGGCCAGATTGAAACCCTTGGACTATGAGTACCCAAAATCCTAATTTTTTCTTTTGCTTTTATTTGGGCTGAAAAATTTATTAAGAATTTATCTCTTACTTAAAGGGAGATGAGGGCAGGGACAAAGGATATGTTTCTTCACATCCTGGGAATGGGAGAAAACAAAAGAGTTCAAAAACCTACAAAGTTAAATTCAACTTAAAGTTCTGGGATTTGATGGTAGCATTCCCTGAAGAATACAGCAATTTATTTGTCAGTAAAATGTAGCTAAATTTAAACTGACAACTATCTTAGCGATACAAAAATATTTTTAGATTTCTATGCAATGCTATATGTTTTGGTAATGATTATGGGGAAAAATAAGTTGTAAATTCTAAAGTTCAGTATTTTTTTTTACCTTACATAATTTTATTTGCTAAGCAGTTAACTTTGAACCATGTATGTCATACATATTTAGTGTTGCTATGAAAATGTTCAGATGTGAAGCTCCAAAGAGTGAGTGTTTCACAACACATGTTCCTGACCCTAATTAATGTTAGTTTTAGAATAATTGCATTGAATCAGCCAGTTCAGTTTTAGATTATGGCAAAACATTAATTAGAATAATCAAAATATTAAAAGATTTTTGAGAAGATGAGGGGTTTGAAGTAGTATACATTCTGCAATGTGCAGTGTAATGAGATGAAGTTATACATGTATTGATGCTGTTTAGTTTAAAGGGATAGATGAAGGGTGAGGGCTGGGGAGGTGATGGGGCAGGGCTGAATGTATATTTAGAGATGACTGTCTTTACTTGTAGCTGGGTGCTGATTTTTGCTTTAGAAGGCTTGCGTTTTGCTTGCATATGTATATTAATGCACTTATCTGCTCTATGCAGCAACACATACAGAAGTTCTTAGGAAAAATTTATCATGCAAAGTGAAATGTGTACATCCCAGTGGGCACAACTGGCAGATAACTTGTGTGCAACAATATTACATACAAATCAGATTCATTACTTTAATTCTCTGCCCTTCAGGGAACAACCCATCTTCAGCACCCGAGCTCATGTCTTCCAGATTGATCCAAACACTAAGAAGAACTGGGTTCCCACCAGCAAGCATGCTGTTACTGTGTCCTATTTCTATGACAGCACAAGAAATGTCTACAGGATAATCAGTTTGGATGGCTCAAGGGTAAGCTTTATTTCAGAGAACTTGCTTGCTGATAGACTTTTGTATTTATTTTCCAGTCTTATGTCCTTCATGTATCTTTTCATATGCTTTTGTCATTATCTGAGTAACAGATTACTGATGTACATTGCTTCATTACATATTTTAAGTGTTTATGGAAAAATACTATTTTCCATGAATTCATATTTACTTTGATAAATCTATTGCTGAATTTAAGTGATAACCTGTTACTTAGTAAATACTTTGAGCAGTCTAAAAAGGCATTCCCTGTGAGATGCACTAAAAAGTACAAATAGGCTTACAATAACCTGTTTTCACGTCTGCATTCAATGATGTTATCAATATCATTGGCTTCAGCATTATGAAGGACACCTGGTTAGTGCTTGTAATCACTTAGTAAATCCTTCTCTGTTACATAATCTTCCAATTTTTGCTGTAGAGAACATGGTGATTCCCTCCTAATAAAGCTCTCCATGGTAAGCTTTTATCAAAACTCAGTTGGGTTAGGTTTGGGTTTTTTGGGGGTGGTGTTTTTTTGCTTGGTTTGGTTTTTTTTAAAATTAGGAAATATAATGTGTTGAGCTGCTATTGTAAGAAGCCTTGTCTAAGAAATTAATTTGGAAGACACAGAGAAAATATTTGACTGTTCTTTAGGTTCTACCCCAAGTGGGTATAAACCGAGTAACTTTATAAATGACATGTGTCACTGTCCACTCAGTGGACTTGTGATGGTTCGTTTACTATGATCTCAAAGTGCAAAAAATCAAGGCGACCACACCAAGGGGTTATGCTTTGATCAAACAGCACAACTTTATTGTTTGCCCGTAAAGCGGCATGCGATATAGTGACAGGGAGGGAAGGAAAGGTAAAATAAAAAGAAAAGGAAAGAGGATTATAGCTACCACCACGGGTCCAAGGCGTCCCTATGGTCCCAGGTCTAGGCAGCGTCCTGCCGGTCCTTCCGATCATCATGATCCTTGGTGGGGAAGATCTCCAAAGTTCGGTTGCTAAGGAGCCATCTTTTATGCCAAGCAACACACCTTGCTCCTCCTCTGGTCCATGGATTGTTGCCAGTCTCCGCCTTCTCGAGCCAGGTTATCACGCATGTCCAAAGAGGAGTGCCCGAGGTGTGGTTTGCCTCAGAGGCAGGTAGCTTCAGACCTGGAGGTGTGTTCTTGTATTATAATGATATTATAATGAAGAAAGTTCACCTGAAGTTCAAGTTTTCTGGTTCGTTGCTATGACAGTGGTTGTGATCCATCTTCTGGACAGCTGTTATGCGGCCTTATTGTAGTTGTTCCTTTCAGTTCCAGGTAGCAGGGAGCGGCATAGTACTCCTCATACTGCATTCCATCTCCTTGTCTCTGTTGGCAATGTTGAGACAATATTGTTCTCTTTAGACCGACTCTTACAACATGTCAGAAATCTCTGCAATAAGGACAATAAAGATGCACAGAGTGTAACCAAAAGCTTTAATCCTTTCAGGAGACTTTAATTTGCAGTTTATGGAGGGGTGTCAGTTCATGATGGTTGGAACTAAAATACTCTTTTAGCGCATAGCAGTATTCACAGGATTTCTTGGCTATTTATTGAAAGCTGACAAACATTACTCTGTTTTTTTTCTTTTTTAAATCCAGAATATTGCTGTTTTAAATGAGGAAGGAGAGTTTCTATCATATAGAAGTATATAGGAATTTTCTGTCAAAGATTTCTATATGATACTACTTTAGGTGACTGAGACTCTAGTATCAAAGCCTACCAAATTTTTTCCAAGTTTAACTCTTGACTGTTACCTTCTCAGCACTCCTTCAAATGATTTTGTTCTGTCAAATAATTAAAATACCTTTTGTCTCACTGTTTATAAAATACTTTGGGATTGGGACCAGATGCTATATGAAATCAAGGCTACTAGTTGTAATCTGTAGCACCTTAATTGATCTGTACAGTTTACAAAACCTTTATTCTGATATCCTCTGGGGTTTGTCTGCCTTTGTTCAAAGCTGCAACAGAAAGTGGCTGCTGAATTGCACTGCCAAGCAGTTGTTCATCAATTTATTTGCTCTTTTGTCTATTGTAGCACTTCCTTTGCATTTGCAGTACTATTGGCAAGATATATTGATAATGCAATCTATCACTTTTTTTTTATTCTCTCTGTGATTGCTGCAATCCTAATAATGTTTTCACCCAACCATTATATGTCTGACTAAGATCTAAGATCCCAGTCATGATTAAGAAAGAGCCATTGTTTCAGGTATCACAACATTGCTCTGAAACATATCAAGGTGAATAGCAGGGGGACCCATAGAAGAATTTTTAGGAGCTTTTTTCAGAGATTTTTAAAATTTTTAATTATATCCCCATTTTTTAAACATCTGCACATACATAATGTAGTATGTAAAAAGGGCTAAATATAAATATAAAGCATTCTTAAGGTCAGAATGCATCCAGTGTGTCTCTGCTGTATGGCATACAGTTGGGTGTCAGTAACACTACTGGCATCTGAGCTTGCAATGCCTTACATTGTCGATTGGTCAGATAGAGGCATTAAATTTAAAAAGCAGAAAAAGATATGTAATTTAATTCTCCAGTTCTGAGTTTTGAAATGAAATAAAATTATGATTTTGTGGTTCTCTTTTAAAACAATTTTTACATTGAAAATGTCTCAAAATTACATGTTGCCAGCTGCCAAAAATGCTTGTTGAACCATATTGGGTTTGTAGCTCTCATGCCCCTCCCTCAGGGTAGATAGATATATGATCCAACTAGGTTTACTTGTAAACCTCTGTGCTGGTGGGGTTTACAGCACCCTGTGGGTTTGTGTGTTGGAGAGAATGATGTGCACATGGCTGCTCAGTTATTGTGGCTCAGGTGCTGAGCAGGAAGCCAGTGATGGCAATGCATATGTCCACTTAGACTGCAGTAAGGAAATCTTGAGACTGTATTGGATTTGCGTGGCGAGGCTTTGGTAGCGGGGGGGGGGAGCTACAGGAGTGGCTTCTGTCAGAAGCTGCTAGAAGCTTCCCCCTGTGTCTGATAGAGCCAGTGCCAGCTGGCTCCAAGACGGACCTGCTGCTGGCAAGGCTGAGCCAATCGGTGACAGTGGCAGTGACTCTGTGATAGCATATTTAATAAGGGGGAAAAAAACCCCAAACTGGCAACTTCAGCTGGAGAGAAGAGAGAGAATATAGAAGAGAAACAACTCTGCAGACACCAAGGTCAGTGAAGAAGGAGGGGGAGGAGGTGCTCAAGGCACCAGAGCAGAGATTCTCGTGCAGCCCATGCTGAAGACCATGGTGAGGCAGGCTGTCCCCCTGCAGCCCATGGAGGTCCACAGTGGAGCAGGTATCCACCTGCAGCCCATGGAGGATCCCATGCTGGAGCAAGTAGATGTGCCCTGAAGGAGTCTGTGACCCTGTGGAGAGCCCATGCTGGAGCAGGCTCCTGGCAAGACCTGTGAGAGAGGAGCCCATGCTGGAGCAGGTTTGCTGGCAGGACTTGTGACCTTGTGGGGGACCCACACTGGAGCAGTCTGTTCCTGAAGGACTGTACCCCATGGAAAGAACCCACGCTAGAGCAGTTCATGAAGAACTGCAGGCTGTGGGAAGGACCCACATCGGAGAACTTTATGGAGGACTGCCTCTTGTGGGAGGGACCCCATGCTGGAGCAGGGGAAGAATGTGAGGAGTCATCCCCCTGAGGAGGAAGGAGCAGCAGAGATAATGGGTGATGAACTGCCTGCAACTGCCATTCCCTGTCCCCCTGCACCACTTGGGGGTGTTACTGAAAATCGTAACCAGGAAAACTCTCCAAACCAAATGATAGTTTAGAAAGCTGACATTGGTTTATTGCAGCGCTGGGTGCATGGGGGATTTTTCTTCCTAACATGCACAAGAAGCTACTTGAGGGTACACATTATATACAGTAGAGTATTTGCATATTCATAGTACATTACATATTCATTTTCATTCATGCACAGGATTGGTTACAAGTTTCTCGCTTTAAGACAAATTAGTGCACATCCTCAGATAGCACTATTGAAGCTTTTTACTAACTACACCTGCTCCCCAAGTGGGGTTTTGCCCTCTTTCAGGGGGCTATTTGAATTGAAGGTCAGGATCTTCCAGTACCACAATTACCTTTGTCCTACTTTCAACTAATTTTCTGTTGATATCAGTGGATTGCAACACCTTATCAGCTTGTCTCCTCTTGCAGCCAGAACTTTCTCACTTGGAGGCTTCTTTCTACATAATTTAGATAACCATGCTCTTTTCCTCATCTGTTCTTTGTTTCCCAAGGCTGACTCCCTTTATTAGAAGTCCTTTTATTCATCAATTTTGACATTGTGAGAGGATGGATCAGCTAAACTTTGTGCACATACTTGTTTAACATATAGTTAAACACTAAATCAGAGTTCGATCATTCGGGAGTTTAGGCAACAGCAGGAGTGAAGTGAAGTCTGAGAAGAAGGAAGAGGTGGGAGGATGGTGTTTTAAGATTTAGGCTTTATTTCTCATTACTCTGATTTTGATGTGAAATGAATAAGGGAATTAAATGTTTTGTTAGAAGTTTGACTTTGAAACAATTAGAACAAATGAGTTGTTAATGGTTAATTCAGGTTACTAGCATTTTTGAATGCCCTGCTAAGTGCTTCGTTAAACACTGGCAAATCCTTTGTTTAAAGGAGCTTCAAGAAGGAAGTACCGCGCATGATGAATGAGCTGACTGGAAATTTACCACAAGAAATGAGCTCAGCAAAACTAAACACTAACTAGGGGAAATGTAATTCCGGCAGGGGGAGATCATGACCACTGACTCATTGACCACCGACTCAAGAAACCCCCTAACCCAAAGAGAAGTAGAGACTGAGCATGTGGACTAATACATAAGAAGCAAGAGGATTGCTTAACAAATAGGGAACTGAGTATTAAATAATGAGAGAAATATGTAACTTGTAACCAATGAAGGCTGATGTCTTTGCTGAACTGTGTAAATAGTGTAAAGTTTTGACAATCGAGAAGCTAGGCATTTGTGGGTTACCACCTAGCTCCCTACTTTGCACAAACTAGAATAAAGGGATAGAAATACCTCCACTCGGTGTGTGAATTGGTGCTGCATATTGGGTAATGAACTTGCCTATGGGACAACAATTTGGTAATAAATGAAACTAATTTCCCCAAGTCGAGTCTGTTTTGCCTGTGATGGTAATTGGTGAGTGATCTCTCCCTGTCCTTATATTGACCCGTGAGCCTTTTGTTATATTTTTCTCTCTTGTCCAGCTGAGGAGGGGAATGATAGAGCCTGGTGTCCAGCCAGGGTCGACCCACCAGAGAGATAGATACACTTGAAATTTGAGTGATAATCCATTTCTGCCCCGCACCCTTCCCCCTCTTTAGGTCAGTAAGTTCCAGTAGGATTCCTGGATAAAACTTTTCTACTGATTGTCTGAACATCATTAAATCTTTATTCTTGAAAACAAAAGGTAATTTTTAAGATGTGATCTTCACTCACCTCTGAGAGATGTTACTATACATTGCAGATTCCCACTTGAATTTGTTTGTGGAGATCTTTGATCTATTGTGAGAGGGTGGGGTTTTTTTCCACCTTATTCTATATCAAAGGGTCTATGAGCCAGATTCAGCTGAGAGGTCCTATAGAAACAAGTTCTGCTTATTCTTTCTACGTTGTGTAATGCTTTCTGAAGCTACTGTCTTGTCTTACAATACCTGGCACAAGAAATGATGCATCTCCCTCTAACTTGACTTCAGAAAATGTTCTATGGCCATAAGTTGTTCACTGTACAGGCCATATTTTATAGTCACATACGGTATTTGTATCCCTATCACCCATGTCAAGGAGAGCCTGATGCAAATAATCAGATAGAACTTGAGGCTGGTTTCTATGACATCTTGAGTAAATATCTTTTATGCAACCTTTTTCTCCTACTGCTCTAGGAATCAAGAGAAAACCTGAAAAATGAAATCTCTTATGCAATATGACATGACATCGTTGAGCAGTTGTTGCTAAGGCTTTCAGTTCTCATTAATTATGTAGTCACTTCATATCTCCTTGGAAAAATGTGTTTTAGTACTTCTTTCTCCTAGGTGATGGAAGGAAGCCTCCGTTATTTATCCAGTAACATTGCAGATAGACACTAAGATTATTCCCAGAATCTTTCTGTCTTTTCCATTCAATCTCTGGCAGTCACTGAGAAAAGAAAGGAGATTAAGTAGTGTGGTTCCTGCAGTACTAGTTAACTCTCTGATAATGTTTTCACAAATGCAAGACTGGGAAAAACCCCAATAATTTGTGCTCATCTAAACCAAGAGAAGACTGGAAAAGAGTGGTTTTCCAGTCTGTAGGTTCTATGAGCCTTAATATATATTATTTCTGAGTCAAGTCTCCCATCAGTGTTATTGCAATAGATGATCTTTATATTTTAATGACTTATAAAATAAACTAGTCAGAAATTAAAATGATAATCTGTTTAATGCTAATATAGGTTTTAAGTAAGGCCTATAAGCACAGGTCTTGTTTGTAAACAGAGAGGGACACTTAGGTGAAGTGATTGGTGGCTGTCTTTGTCACAGTGACCACAAAGTAGTTGAGTTTCAAATCATTGGCAATAGGAGAAAAAGTGCCAGCAAAACTTGGACCCTGGATATGGGGAGAGCAGACTTTGGGCTGCTGAAGGAACCAGTTAATAAGGTCCCCTGGGAATTTGCTTTTGAAGGTATTGGGGTCCATGAATGCTGGTCACTTTTTAAGAGTGCAGGAGCAGGCAATTCCAAAGTGTTAGAAATCAAGCAAACGGGGCAACAGGCTGGCTTGGCTGAGCAGGGATCTTGTAAAATTTAGGTGGAAAAGGAAAATGTATGGAGATTGGAAGCAAGGACAGGTGGCACAGGAGGACTACAGAGGTACTGATTGCCACTGTAGGGAGAAAATTTGTGCGGCCAAAGCTTGATTAGAGTTCAAGCTGGCCAGTACTGTAAAGGGCAACAAAAAAGGCTTTTTAAAAATATATTAAGAGCAAAAGGAGGATCAGGGATAACATTGGTCCGCTGCTTGATGAGGTCGGTCACATCAGAAACGGGGACGTAGACTAAGCAGAAATATTTAATGCCTTCTTTTCCTCTGTCTTTAACACTGATGGTGGGCCCTGGGACCTCTGGAGCCCTGTGTTGGAAGACCATGAGTAGGGGGATGATAAAGTCCCAGCTGACTGAACTTGTTTGAGACTTGCTGCTCCAGCTGGATGCACATAAGTCTACAGGGCCTGATGGGATTCATCTCAGGGTACTTGAAAGAGCTGGCTGATGTTATTGCAGGACCTCTCTCCATTATTTTTCAATGGTCTTAGGTGTCTTGAGAGGTCCCAGTTGACTGGAAGATGGCAAATGTTGCCCCAATTTTCAAGAAGGATAAGAAGGAAGACCCTGGCAATTATAGGCCTGTCTGTCTCACTTCAGTGCCTGGTAAAATTATGGAGAAAGTTATTCTGGGAGTTATTGAAAAACACTTGAGAGACAATGCAGGCATTGGTCACAGCCAACATGGGTTCATGAGGGGAAAGTCCTGCTTCAGTGACTTAATTTCCTTTTATGACAAGGTCACCCATCTAGTTGGCCAAAGGAAGACAGTAGATGTACTGTGTTTCGTTTTGTTTTGGGGTTTTTTTGTTTTTTATTATTTTAGCAAAGCTTTTGATACTGTCTCTCACAGTAACCTTCTGGACAAAATGTCCAGCATACAGCTAGACAAGTCCATGATATCTTGGGTGAACAATTGGTCCAGGCAACCTGTTCTGTGTTCTGTCTTGTGCAGCCAGCCCACGTGGTCAGCTGAAGCAGTGAGCAGTCTCAGCTGAAAACCGGTTGGTTTCTCCAAGGTTTTATGCTGGGTTAATTTGCAACCAGATATGCCACTGTCACTGCAGCAAATGGCAGTCCTGCAGGCTTTAAACCTGCCTGTTGCTTGGAGGTCAAAAGTCCCTGTCCTCAGAGTCCTCTTCTGCACTGAGGAAGTTACATCTGTCACAAAATTACCTGCATGTTCAACTGTGATACAAGTTCAAATTAATCAAGCAATGGAACTAGGGCTTAAGCAAGGAGACAACATAGCTAGAGCTTGGGTTGGGAGGAAGACTCTTTTCTACACTTTCCCCAGGATAATTAATTTCAAACATGTTACTGTTGATGGCTTCTGCACCAAGAGAGATTGAGCATTAAGTGAACTTGCACAGCTCTGTTCTGGGCTTCCACCAAGTTATTTCAAAAGGAGGGCTTCTAAGCACTAACAGTACACAAGAAGACAAGAAGCATACAAGAAAAACAGAGCTCCAGAACACCTCATTTCTAAGAAGTCCACCTCCACTGTCTCATGTTATCTCTTCTGTCCTACATGGCATGGACAGCTGTTTCTCATGAGGTCAGTTGGAGGCCTTGGTGCAAGTACAAGCCTGCTGGCTCTGTTTGGGCCCTCAACCATATGCCTAAAGAAAGGAGGATGACTGAATTACCAGTGACTTCACTGACCAGCTTCTCCTATATGAAAATCTGAGAAGTTTTATGGACAATTAATGCTGGAGATGGTTTTCCAGTCTCTAGTCACACAACAGATCTTGTCCTTGACCTGATAAGGCTTGTTGATTCAAATGTAAGCTTTCAGGCATTCCAAAGTTTTCCAGAAGTTGTTCACAGTGGTAGCCAAAACTTTCATTTTGAGGTAAAAGTTATCGGAGAGAACTGCCTGTTTGATATCCTCAGTTACATCCAGATTTGCTCTTCCAATTTAATGTGAGCATAATGGAGCTGCCAAAGCCACTGCAGAAGATGCCAGTTTTGTTAAATTCATCTGTGCTGCTGTATATTTGTTTGCCTTTCCACATGTTGCAATACAATGTGTTCTTCTGAACTTTCTTGCAATACTCCTCTCTCCCACTTCATCTGAGAATCAGCATATACACATGGAAGCTGTTTGTGGGCTTAGCTGGCTTTTCAGCTGTAAATTTTTCAGGCTTACCCTGTAGAATTCAGAGAAAATTTGATGATGGTGGTATCTGTGCTCCAGGGCTACCTAAACCTCAGCAGAAGCAAAGGATGCTAGCTAAGTAAACTCCATAACTACTCACTTTAATATCCATCCAGAAGGCCATCTCACACAAGTAGTATAGGCTGGATTTGACTTCTAGAAGATCTCAGGCTTGGGAGAGCAGTACTTGGTCTTTCTGATGTTGAAGTTTCTCACTGTCATCATTCTGAGAAAATATTGTTATTCTCTGTACATCGGTTTAGTTCCTGCTACTCAAAGAATAATATTAAGATTTCTTTACTCCAACAGAGAAGTTGGTTTGGACCCTGTGAATTTTGTTGCTGCTCTAGGACTCTACAGTAATCACTGGCTTTGAACTGCTGGGGGTAAGGCAGGGATTATGGTTTCATGGGAGCAGAACAAAGCACGTGCACAATGATGTTCAAGATTCCCAACTCTAGTGTGAGACAGTAGGACCCATATTGACAATAACCTTTGGAGCACAATAACTGGCATGTAAGAAAGATTCTTCCTGAGCTGTTCTGCTCACAGTGTATGCTATTTTTTGGGAAGTTTTATGGACATACTCTTTCACATGGGTATTACAAAGCACCTACTAACCAGTGTTTTATGAAAAAGGCTGTGAATTATTTAATAAATATGGCTGAAACTCTTAGTAGCACCAGACAGATGAGAAAGCATGCCTGCATTTTACTTCTAATACACATATCTGGTTTTATGGCTAGTCTTTTTTGTTCACATTGGCTGATTATAAACTGTAATAACCATTAATTTTTAGTTAAATGGAAACCATTGGTGTCATTGTAAGGCTTTATCCTGACATACTTTAAGTCAGTTAGACAGTTCCACATCACAGTTTTAGAATATGTTAGACAAACTTTAATGTGATGAAAATATTGTTGAAATCCATGTTAAAACTTTAGTTGGTTTTAGTGGAACCACTATATAGTTGTAGTTTTTTTGTTTACATTAGCAGAAGTTGTATGCAGGGAGATGTGCTTCTTCCATCCTGTATGTAACAAGAACTAGAGAAAAAATCTAAGTGTAGCTCTTCTTCTGTAGTTGATGTATGACCCTGTCACTGTTAGTCATGTTTATGTGTGTGTATAAAGGAAAAACAGATACTTGCAATACAGAAACTTAAAAATAAATTGTGCTTCTTGTTTTATTGCATATTTTCCAGTGAGGATTGCATATGCAACAGGGGGAACGCAACTGTGGGTCTTACAGTGGATCTTGAGAGGCATTGCTTTAGGGGACAAAGAAATATACTTGTGAGACAAAAAAAGACTTCGCTTGTTCTTCTATTCTGATCTCATTAACCTATGTGGATGCTTTAAAGGACTTTTTTTTAGACTTGCTAACTATTAAATGACTCATTGCAATTGCAAACAGGTGCCCCCTACCCTTTTGCTCCTTTAAAAGCATGTATACCAATATATGCTTTCATAATTTTAGCTGTGATTGAATTAGAAGAAAACTGTTCCCTAGTTGCAAGTTTGTCTCATTCAGTGTACACAGATACTTGTCTATAATATTGGCATTTTCAATTATCAAGTAGTTGTTTTGAAAAAAATCAAAACCACAGAACACCTTTTTTACAACTATACTTTTTTTTTCAGGCAATAATAAATAGCACTATCACCCCCAACATGACATTTACTAAAACATCCCAGAAGTTTGGCCAATGGGCCGACAGCAGGGCAAATACAGTCTATGGCTTGGGATTTTCATCTGAACATCACCTTTCAAAAGTAAGTATGACCAGTGACAACTATTCAGCCAGTCAAGCAGCTTAAGAGTATTTGATTCCTGTTGGTTGTATCTTGATTCAGTGCTCACTACTGTTATTTAAAAATAGTTTACAAAAAATGTTCTGTATCCATCCTTATAATATAAAAAGACAAAACAATATTGTTACAACACTTTGTTGCCTATGAATTTTCTTTTAACTAGTTGAGGAAAGGAGGGAGATTTAAACTATCACAGTGTATGCTGTTCACACCTTCTAGGTATTCACTTGTTAAGCTTTGTTAAGTTTCTCTTCTTTAAAGTTGTTCTTCTGTTGCAGTTTTTCATGATAGAATTTAAAGGAGTAGACTATGTAGTGTTTCTTCTGTGTTTAGATGTCCTAAAAAAATATTATTGGTAGTCTTCAGATGCATTTTTGTCTTTTAAGCCACATTCACTTTTCTGCTGTGTTTTCTTCATCAAATTACAGCTATTTCAACATGTGCAGGCTTAAAGTAAAACTAGTGGGAAATATATTCAATGTAAAAGAAAACTACGTTTTCCTGTTGGAATACAAAATTTGAAATTATTACTAAAGAAACTAAGTGCCCTATGAGTTTTTTTTTCTGGTCTACTTGTACAGGAGGGAAGTCCACCTTAATCCAAGGAAAGCAGTAACTCACTCCTTTTTCTCAAAGTGATGGTATGGTTCCTGTAAGCACCCTTTTTACAATTCCTATTGTTATTGATACTACTCTGGTAGATGAGTCCAGGAACCTGTAAAAGCCAATGTTGTTTTTCTCCAGATGAGGAATTCCATTTTCAGTTTAAAAACATGTTTCTACATTTAAGCAGAGAATTTTTATCTTTGAAATATACAAACTATCTGGAAACCCAAATGCAATAAAAAATGTATAATGAATGTTTGAGTAAGGAATAATGGTTGGCTTGTTATAAAAAAACCCTAAATAAAAAACATTATACTGGCCCTTTTGAGAAAGTATTCATCACTATCCAAGGATAAGCATGACCCTGTCAGAAAACCATTAAAAAAAGAACCAGTACATCTGCTTGTAAGATTTCTTCCTTTCATAATCCAATAGTTTTCATTTCTACAAAGCAACACAAACCCAGGAAATTCTGAGTGATATTAATATTGAATATATGCATGTGTCATTGCTTCAGTGAACTTAGAAACTTTGTCATTTATTTAAATTGGTGTGTATGTCCTAGAGGCACTTGCTTACCAACACGGTAATAACTTTTGTTAATATTTCAAAGGATTTAGCATAAATCCTAATTTAGTTTACTTCTCATATATTAGCTTGTTTTCCTTAATCATGGAATGCTTCTTTGGAGGCAAAGTATCATGCTTTAGTCATGCATAGCCTGTGTTTGCCTGCCTTTCAACACTGGGTTGTCCTTGCCAGTGAAAATATTTTGATTTTTTTCATCTGTCCTTCCCTTCACTCTTTCCTTGCTCTCCCCAAGTGATACTTACTTCCTTATTAATTATAGTTGTTTCTATCCTATTCTTTCATTGACCTCAAACTGATGTCTAAGAGTTTTCAGCATGCCTTTGGCTTACAATTTTATATTAGTGTTGAAAAAAGTTACAGTAGATATTTTTGTCTCAAGTACGTTTGATTAGCAATTACTCAGATTACTGTGATTTATGAAGAATACACAGATCTGTTGAGAAAAATGCCAAGTCACAGACCTTTTCAGAAGTTTATAGTGATGAATCTTCAGGACCTTTTCAGCAAACTGTTTCCCTTGTATTATATATTAATTATCAAATTGTGATTTTCATGTGAATTAAAATTGATGATCATTGCTACTAAAATTCATAAAGGTGAAACTTTTTGTGTTATTGTAAATTTAGCAAACATCTTTGATGGAGGGAAAAGAAACTTGTGTTTAGATTACAGTCTATTCAGTCACTGGAGTTGGTAGATATATCGGTCTGGGAATCAGAAAACCTGAATTAGAAACCCTGGATCTGCTGTGTAGCTTCAGAGAAATCAGATCTATCTTCTCTTTCTTGTCTTGTGTCTCTGTTCAGATTACTAATTCCCACTTCTGTGCACTGGCACTATAGTCAAGATTACCAAACCACTCTTTGGTACACCTAGCACTGTAGGACATGATATCTAATTTAGGGCTCAAGGTACTACTAGATATTAGTAATAGTGCTATCAAATAAACTGTATTAATGGATTTGTTCAGAAACAGAATGCTTCTAGAAGTTGCCTTAAAAATTGATTCTGGAACTTCTTTTCTGTACTTGGTTTATCAAAGTGAACACCCCTGTTGTATGTAATTTGTTTTGCAGTAGTGTCTCTGGGCCCCAATGAAATATTTTAAGTTCCAGGGAGCAAAAGAAAGCCTGAAACCACAGAAAAGTTAGTCTAGTCTGTGACTGATATCAACAGGTTAATGAAGCAAACAATTAGAGCAGAGATAATAAAAGTCATGCCTTCTAATAAACTGATTTCAGATTATTGTCTGCTTAGCTATGTCACTCTAAACAAGCAGATGATTTCCAAAGCATATATCAAGTGTTTGACTTTTGGACTATTCATTTTTGGTTCATGTGTCTTTGTCCTCCTAAACTGATTACTAGGGTAGAGTGAAACATCAGTAACCTCTTTCTGGATGATTATTGTTACTGTGAGAATTAGTAGAGCGAGACTATCCGGTGTAAGAATAAAGGCACTCTAATCAACCTCACATGCAAACAGTATAGAAGAAAATTAATTAAACATTTGTTTATTTTCATTAGACCTTTTCTCAATATGTAAGACGACAAATACACCTCAAGATTGTTCCATCAGGAGTCAGGTTGAAGTCAGTGATACCTAAAAGATGATTCCTATGTTGAAGAATATTCCTTTCACAGAATCAGGATATCCTAGCACAGTCCCTCTTGCTGCTGTAGTAGTAGGAACAGAATGTCGTATGATATTCAGGGAAAACTGAGGCTAATTTCTCAACCAGAATATAAATCTGTGCTTGTGATAGTATCCTGCTGTATGGGAAGAAATATTCCTTGTCAGGATTGCTGTCTGTTTTATCCCTTTGAATTAGTTCTTAATTCAAATTCTTAATTCTTAATTCTTAATAACTTAGGAGTATGCTAAATGCCAAAAGGACCATCACAGGTACTTGTGAGATCCTCTTGTAGACTCTCCTTCCACAGTTTTTCCATCTTTTCCTTAAATTAATCTTCCAGAGAACTCTTCCTTTCATACAATGAGATCTCATCTTTGTTATTTAGGTATTTTATCAAGAGATTGCCTCAAGGAATTCTAGTAAATTTTTGAAAATTTCCTCTACATTAGCCTTGTTATCTTTTCTTATAATGTTATCTACTTATCTGTCTATTTATTTTATATATATATTAGTTTCTGCTACTGTGATACAGAAGATCATATTTACTGCCTTGTATGTCTTCACCCATTCTAAACCTCAGCATCATGTTTTCTCACTTATCATTCCTCTTATCCTAAAGCTGATTTAAATAATAGGTTATCCATCATATTTTGAGGTCTATCTACAGCTCTTAAATGAGTATCATCTGGTGATCTGTTGCCAGTTTTATTATCTGTTCTGAGACCTTTTTTGGTGCTGAATTAGAGTTTCAGGATGGTATATTTTGTCTCCTTCTATATTCAGGAAACATGCTTTTAAATAACCTGACAGCTGAAATATAGGATACCAGTGGAGAGAAATGATACTTCCTCAAATACTAATAGCATACCAGGAGAAGTAGTTTAAAGACAATAAAGATTTTTAGATCTTGGTTAGCAAGCGAAGTTCTGACTGAAAATAGTTGAGGAGATTGTGTCACACAAAGGTAGCCTTCATCCCTTCTGATTACATGCAGTGCAAAACAATTTCTTTGTATACTGCTGCTGGAGAGATTTAGAAGCTGTTGGTGAAGTTTCCAATGTTTATGCAGAATCATTTCAGTCTTAAGATGATCATAATAAGATCATGTTCTGTATAAAAGCATGTATAAAAGCAGTAGCAAGCAAAAACGAATGCTTGGCCACTATAGCAATTAGTGTAGTATCAAGCTGAGATCTATGAAGCTAAATTTTTCTCTAGCCAGAGAATCTAGGCCCTATTCTTAATAAATTGTTTTAATCTATCAAGTTTAAGGGTGCATGTATTTCTAAATTGCTGCTTTGGCTATTTTCTGGAAGAGGTATGTGTAGCACAGAAATCAAGCTTTATATGGCAGTTTAATGTGAAATTCTTGAATTTAGTGTTCAGTATATGAGTGTTTATTTCAATGAAGTTGTTCTTTAACTTGATTGATGTCAATGAACAATCAATAAATGAACTTGACTCAGTATTCCCACTGCTGCTTTCTTAATTAGCTACTGAAATTATAAATGCTGTTAAAATTTGGGAAGAAATTAGTATTGTTTCAGTCATGACAGAATGAAGCCCATTGAAGGCTCTAGGCTAATAGTGACCACAGTAGGCTTCAGAACCAGATCATTCATGGTCAGGAAGACAGTAAAACCTGAATCTGAAAACAGCTGTGCAAGGCAGCTTATCACTATTATTAACTGTATATGAGGTGGGGTTTTTAACACTATCAGCAACAAATTAAACTTTGTTGCATCATAATTTTCTTGTCATATAAACAGAGTACACTATGTCTGAAAGGTATGTCACTGTGAAACTCTCTTATATGAGTATCTAATAAGGAGAAAAATTTAAAAATTATAATGACAGAATTTTACTTTGTAAAATATTAAGTACAGCATTCTGTTCTGCATGTAATATGACTACTTCACACCTACTCTTTCTCTTTTCCTTTTTTTTTAAACATATGTACCTTCAGTTTGCGGAAAAATTTCAGGAATTCAAAGAAGCTGCACGACTAGCAAAGGAAAAATCCCAAGAAAAGATGGAGCTAAGAAGTACACCCTCTCAAGTGAGTCTTATTGCCTGATTCAAGCCTAGTACTTCATAGTCTGTGCTACTTACCATATCTTATACAAACATATTAAAAATGAATAGGGTATTTCACAGTTTCCCTGAATCCTCTCAGCAGTCAGCTATAAGTGTAAATAAGTCTAAGAATACATTTAATATACATTGCAGAAGTGTCAAAGGGGCTTGTTTTAATATAAAATTGGCCTTTTTTTTATTCCCATCTCTTTCTTTGAGTTTTCCCTAGAAAATATGTTATGAGTAAAGATGGTGAGCAGTTATGTAAGTAAATCTATAGTAAAGACCTTTTGTGGTTTTTTTTCTTATTGTATCTATGAAACTTCAGGCGATGCATTGTAAAGGACTTTTATATAAGAATCATTACAACAAAAATTGAAGTTAAACCAGCAAACTATTTTTACTTATTTCCTCCTGTTGTAGTATTCACTTGTGAAACGTGTTGAAGGAAGATGACAGATTCACATGGGTTCTGGGGTTTTATTGCAGTTAGCCATATTGTAAAAGAAGAGGTTATAAAAGACATCTCAAAGTATGAACTGGGTTAATATAGGCCTAACAGGAAGATAAATTAATATAGTCATATTTACATTAGTCATGCCTAAAATGTATTTATTTGAAAATGGATACTTTGAATTTACTTTGAAAAAAGAGATTTCATGAGGCTTTTATGCCCCTACCCTCCACTATTTCTGGCTCTGTGTGTAGCTATTTGCTTTATTTTAAGCATTAGTGAAGACAAAACTAATTCCTTCTCTTGGAGGATGAAGCAGCTTTAAAACTACAGCAGGGGTTCTTGAGCTGAGTAGGATTAATGCAGCTAAGTCTTTTCTTTTTCTGGGGAGCGCATCTTCATTCACTGAATCAGTGCATCTATTGAGTGCTTTGCACTACAATATGCTCCTGATCTTTGATGGAACAATGATAGCAGGCAGTTTGCAGCATGCTGTACAGATAGGTTTATTGCTACCAGAAAGCTGCATCTGGTTTCCTTCCAAGAGAAGTCGGTGGAAACCACAAGAATACACAATGAACCAATCTCATGTTGTTTTCCCAGTAGGCGTTTTGCCCAAGTGCTAGGTTGGCTTTTGCTATTAAAGGGAAACTGCTTGCTTTACTGTAATAGGAGAAAAAATAAGGCAGTGGTTTTTAATTAGTTTTCTTGACTGTCTAAACTTCTCATCATTTCCATTAATAAATACATAGATAATGGAAATAGGTATTTCAGTGTTATAACTGATAAGTTAGCGTATTATTCCAAAAGATATAGTTAGTGCAAGTACTGACACATCAGCATAATAGTCTTCACATACTTAATGCTTTTCATTCGTTCCCCAGAAAGAAGGGAGTTTGGAGCGAATGAGAAGCAATGACTTCACTGCAGACTGAAGTGCTTCGGTAGTGCTGGGGCTTATTTGAAGAGATTTATGACTGGGGGAAAAGAGGTGCTTGGTAGTGGGAAGGGAAGGTGGGACCCTAGAGACATTTGAAGGAGCAATTGCTGTCATTTTGATCATCTGCCAAAAAGTGGCTGCAAGGCACGTAATTCCAGTGTTGCCTTTCTCAATCATTTTACAGCTCTTCTTTCCCTTTTGCATAGTGATCCTTTGCAGAAAGGGGGAATAAAAGAGGAAGGAGAGAGTTTTTCAGTGGCCAGTCAAGACTCGGGCTTTTTTAGGAAGCTTTGACAGGAAAGGCATTGGGAAGTAGTGTGTGAGTAGTGAGCTCTTGTGGTTTAACCCTACCTGGTAACTAAGTACCATGCAGCCACTTGCTCACTCCCCCTCACCCAGAGGGATGGGGAGGAGAATTGGAAAGGAATGTGAAACTCGAGGGTTGAGATAAGAACAATTTAATAATTGAAATAGAATAAAAATGAAAAAACAATAATAACAGTGATGACAATAACAGTTATAGTGAAGGGGGGGAGGAAAGAATAAAATCCAGAGGGAAAGGAAGAAAGAAACACGTGATAACACAATGTAACTGCTCACCACCCACTGACCAATTCCCAGCCAGTCCCTATGCAATGATCTGCTTGCTCCGGCCAACCTCCTAGGTGTATATATACCAAGCATGACGTCCCATGGTATGGAATACCTCTTTGGCTAGTTCAGGTCAGCTGTCCTGGCTGTGTCCCCTCCCAATTTCTTGTGCCCCTCCAGCCTTTTTGCTGGCTAGGCCTGAAGAACTGAAAATTCCTTGATTTAGTATAAACATTACCCAGCAGCAACTAAAAAGATCAGTGTGATAACATTGTTCTCACATCATAGCCAAAACACAGCACTGTACCAGCTACTAAGAAGAAAGTTAACTTTCCAGCTGAAACCAGGATAGCTCTATAACAGTAGCTCAGTTAGCTACAAGCGTCAATCCCTCTGTTGTCTTGGACTTGCAGATATCATTCTGCATTAAATTAATAATAGGTAGGAAGCTACTGCATATCAAAACTGGAAAATATACATGAAAAACGTACATAAAATGTGTTACATACCTCTTGGTGCTGCTTTAAAAAATGCATTATTTTGCTCATGTCATAAACCCATGGAACTTACAGTGACAAGTCACCTGTGGTCTATTTTCATTTACAGGCTTGCCTATGCACTGAAAGTACAACACTGATCGGGAGTTCACTGAACAGCATGAATCAATAGGATGAAAACTGTGTGTTCCCCCTCTTCCCCCTTTTATTTTTCTTCCTTTCTTTTTTAAACAAATATTAATTAGGTTCAAGTGCAGAACCAATTAGTGTAGGTTGTGGGGTTTTCACCCTCACCCCTGCAGTCTTACAGCTGATATAAAGTTCAGCAGCATCCAACCCCTCTTGCTTTCTAACCTCACCAAAGTGGGAAGCTAGGTGCAGCTGGGTAAGGAGTCTGATATAATAAAACTCAATAACAGCAGACTGTTATTAAGTAAGGTATTCCTTATTGCAGCACTGGGGTAGCACTGGGGATAGCTCCTCCATAAGTGCTCCAACAATCTGACAAACTTTCAGAGGCTATACACCATAAAGTTATACATATTCACAAGATTTCTGAGAACTTATTTACATATACATGACATTTCCTGGGACTCATTAACATATGCAAACGCCTGGTCCACATGCACAGTCATCTTCCCTGGTGGTCTTTGGGTGGTTGTCTGGGTCTTCAGATGAAGGCTTGTAGTCTTCTTCGCTGTGCCCACTGATTGACCTTCTGGGCAAACTCAGTTCTGGGATCAGTAGACCATATCCTAAGAGGCTATTGTTGCCACCCTCTTGTAACTTTCTTATCATTATGGTCCTGTGTATCAGTTTCTCAAGACCCAGTTGTCTACCCTGAGATTATCTGAGTGCCCCCTTATCTTACCCCCATCCCTTATTTTACAGCCATCCAAAGCCTCCTTTTTTCAACTGAATTTAATCCTTTCACAACCAATTGGAGAACTGGAGTCTGAACCTCAGGCCTTTTTTTTTTTCTCTAAGCAAGAATCTGTCTTCAGATATTTCTTGTGACCCTGGTCATTTCATATTAAGACGTCTGTTAATTTCTGAAATTGTGTGGTGAGTAAATTAAAATCATCAAATCAAAATAATCCAACTCTTTCTTCTGTGATTCTGAGACACTCCTATAATATTAGGAATAGCTATTGCCTGAAAAGTTTTAGTATCACAAGATTTTTATAGTGCAAGGACTTGATGATCTTAAAGGTCTTTTCCAACCTAAATGATTCTATGAAGGGGTTGGTTTTGGCAAAATCATCATGGTTTTATCATCTGGTGGCTTTTTCTCTGTGGAAGTACTCAATTTACTTCCGATCCTTGTGGAAAAAGTTACTTTCTGGTATATCGTGTGAATTTCTGTACTGGAAAGATTTATTTAAGACTTTAAGATATCTGAATCGGTTGTGGGCAGCCTTATGCTATTGCCAGTCAGTACTGAACAGAGCTCTATGAAGAACAGTTATGTCAGGGAAGTGTATGGAACACTTAATGAGAAAACAGTATAATACTTAATAAAAGAAGAAGCTGGAATTGATTTGGTTTGTTCATGGTTTTAGAATCACATATTCCTTCTTCTATTATATATTTAGTCACCGTTAAAAGGTGGCTTTATCTGTGCTGTGAAGTCTGCTTGTTTTACTTTAGAGACTCTTGTGAGTGCATGCATTTTGTTTATAAGATTTTTAAATTTAAGGCATCTTTTGATGATTTCCCCTCTATTATGCTTAGTTTGTATATTGTAGGTAACTGTCATTTTTATATACTGCTTGGCATCACCAGTCCTGGATACTTATTAGTAAGGCCACGGCTCCTTTAGACAGTGCAGATCTCTGAAAAACTCTTAAACAGCAGACTCTCACATTTACTTGTCACATTGAAAAATATTAATCCTCAGTCCATATGTAAATCCAGGACTGGCAAGTGACTTAAAGTTCAATATCCTCCAAAAAAGTATATATGATATATGGTTTTATACCATAGGAGAGCCATTAATCCTTTCTTCTCAAATGTATGAAATATCTATTTGTAGCTGTCATGAAATGGGACATGGGAAAAATCAGGCCTTAAAATATGTCATTGGTTTACAGGAAGACTTTCAATTTAAGCAGTTTTTTTCTTTATAGGGTCTACACAGTTGGGTCTTAGTTAACCTGCTCTTCCAGCTAGGAGGGAGGGGTGAAAATCTTTTTCAGCTGACCAACTATGTAAAATTTGAAGTAGATGTGTGAAGCTATAATCCGGAGTAAAAACTTCATTACTTATGAATGTCTCACAAAAACATTTCTAGAATTCTTTTATTCTCTCTAAATAATATAAAATGTGAATATATTATTTGTAAGATTAGTTTTGTTCTGTGTAAGAAGGTTTGGTTTTTTTGTATTTGGTACTTTATTCATAGCCAGCTTCATAATAAATTATTTACCAGGCAGAGATAGTTGTGAGTGTGTGAGAACACTGATTAACCTGTATTGGTGGAAGAAATACATACTAGAATCTGATGCTTCTCTTGTACATACAGATCAGCCTCTCATGAATTTGCAGGGAGTGAACCTTTAGGTATTACATAGATTGTGATGTTTGTCTGCATGTCACTTGAATTTCATTCAAATTAGATGTCTATGAAAGTACTTTACTGAAAAATAAGCCTAGATGGAACTTGTACATTTGTTTTTCTTCTGCTGAAATAATTTTTATGCATTCATACTTAAAATATTTTAATAAAGCTCTGGCTTTATGTATCTAATAATATTGTTGCAGGAATTTTATCTTAAAGATACAAGCAAGCCAGATTTGTGGGTTGTGGTATATGTTTTTTAGAACATCTAGTGCAGTTTGGGAAGAGGAGGAAATAACAGAGAAACTCTTGGGTCCATAATACCTTTCATTTAATGGCAGTGGAAACTGTTTGTCAAATCAGAGGATAATAATAGACAGAACCACATCATTTGTATAAAATAATTCATGTGCCTGCTTATCTTGCCAACTCTGCTCTCCTTTGACACTTCATTTTAATTTAGTTTCAGTTCAGTAAAATTGTTCTGTAAAAATCAAGATTTAATTTTAACTTCTAAAGTATTAACACATAAGATAATAGTTTTGAGTATAAAATAAGAGTATTCTTCTGGAAAGTAGGTAACAATTTACATATTTACATTCCTAAAATAAATAGTTTACACTTATATTATAAATAGCTTTAATATTTGTGTAATAAATCAGTGTAAGATAATTATTTTCTGCTTTTTAATCAGTAGGAATTTAATAAGAAGATGCAGAATAGAGACACTTGTGTATATGTATTGTATAACTTGATGAATGCTAATTATAATAAACTTGAAGTCATTCTTAAAATGTTTTAATATAACTGCATATTACCCACTAATTCAAGTTGTAGAGTGAGATATGTCTCTGACTATGTGAGAAATACAGTAGAATAAAAGCAAAATTTTGACAATTGTTGTGCTGCAAATGCTTAATATAAAGTGTAACGAAAATGTTGAACGACAATATTTTTGGTTAAACGACACCAGTGTTTTGTGGAGGGTGATGATGACAGCCAGATCTTATTTTCTATAAAATAACTGAGTTTTCCCATCTGGTTAAGTCTCAAAGTCAAGGGCAAGATTTCTTATAGATATACAGTCAGATTCATTATTGGCTTTCAAAAAGCTTTATTCTTGTGAACTAGTTGAAGGCTATAAGTGGAGGCTCAAAATTAGATCCTGATCTTGTAAGATCATGACCATCTTCAGATACTTTGCAATTTCTTCTGAGATGGCTGTTCTTCAGCTTTCTACACAATGACAAAGAGCTGGGAAGAGGAGCTGCTGGCTTTCCAGAGGCTGTGCTTGTGCTTCAGTTTAATAACATTAAATAGCAGTTTTACCTCTTTCCCATGCAGTTGATAAAAGGCTGTGTGGCCATAGGAGGTGCTTAGCTTTTGGAAATACTGTAATTCAACCAGTCCTCTGCTGTATAGACACCCTTCCGTGACATCCATTGAACTCTAGTCATGAAACTCTTCTATCTTAGAGTTAAATGTTACTGCTTGATTACTAAAAACCTACTAAGACATTTTAAAATAGAGATGAGCTACTTAAGCTTATATAACTCATCTCCTGCAAAAATCATTAAAAAAGTATATAATAGGAAAGAAAATATTGAAATTAAACCAAATACAGGGACTAAAAAACCTATAATGTTCTAACTTAGGATGTGGGCTACACAGTGTAATTTTTTTTTAAAGGGAAGTACTTTTTATTGACTAGAAATTGGAAAATAGCATTTGTTGGCCAAAACATAAATGTACATGTTGGCGTGATGAAGGCTGATTAACTGCACCAGTGCCTTCTGCTAGGAAGAGAGCCCATAAGTTTTTCAGGTGTCCGGTTGCATAGTAGTAGCTTTCTGGGTATAACTGGAGTATTCTCCTTCCCAGATAATTCCATGAGCTAGGCCAGGCTAACATGTACAAAAGTTTTAAGAGGACTGTGCTGAGCAAGTTTTTTTTTTACAGATGGCTTATAGGTGAAACTGTGAATGCATCACCAATGGCTCTTCCACTGTTCACTTTGGTTAATACACAAAATGAAAGCTAGATTTTGAAACAAATGTCAGAATTGTTTCACTGTGTTAGAATATAAAGTAAGAGATAAGAATCCTGGGTGTCAATAGTTGCCCATTGTGTAGCTGGCTGAGGTCTGTAATAAGCAGGAGGCTGGATACTTGCAAATAAATCATAGGTCAGTTGTGTTTTGTGCAGGATAATGTGAATCCTGTGGTAATACACTTCTAAATTAAATTCACATGATGAAATACGACTATGAGGGATGCTGGAAATCTGTGAGCCTCTACATTAATACTGCCTAAAGTTCTTATCTCATTTAAGAATTAATGTTAGTGCTTATATATATATATATATATATAGCCTTCCTAAGCAAGTCACTTGGTAATTCTAATGTGTCATTTGTTTGTTTTACTTAAGGAATCAGCTGGAGGGGATATTCAGTCTCCTTTAACACCAGAAAGTATTAATGGGACAGATGACGAGAGAGTGATGCCGGAAGTGACGCAGAACTCAGAACCAAGGGCTGAATCAACCCAGAACGCATTGCCATTTACCCATAGGTACAGATTCCATTCCCACATCCTGATAAAGTGATACTTATCTCCTTTCTCGTTAAAGGGACCTTCTCCCATGTTGTGGCTTCCACCTAGCAAAGTTAAGAATTAAATTACATGGTTTTTTGGGTTTTTTTTTTTAAAGTTTGACTTTCAGATTTGCAGTATAATCTTTGTTTTCACAAAAATACATGAGGAAATCTCTTTGAATAAGATTTCGGAGGGCGTTATTTTATGGTTTAATCAGCTGATTGAGAGCAAGCCCTTGAACACTGACTGGTTAGTGCAGGTGTCCCTTTAACAGGAAGCATTATTTCAATGTTTGAGATCTTAGTAAAGTTAACTGCTTCTTAGAATATTCCAATTAAATTATTTTTGCACACATTCTCTTTAAATGACTGATAGGATTGGATGTCAGCCTTTCACTGATGAGTTGGAAGAAAAGGGACTCTTACAACACTTACAGATTATAAAATTTAAAGCAGCCTTTAATTGAACAGTTCTCTGGCAGTTGAAAATATTTTCAACTTTTTTTGAAACATGAAAGAAGTGTAGTTCTGCTTCAGACTGAATTATAATTCATTGCACTAGGAATACTGTACTCTGTTATTTAAGAAAACTAGGACTTTTAATGATACAAACAATGAGTTAAGATGGGTATATATCACCTATTAGAAATTATTGTAAATGGAACACTCAATAAAACACATTATATACTGAGACCATGGAGAGTAGATTAAATATTTAATAAAATTAGAGCAAAGCTAGAAATATTAGATTTATTTTTTTAAACATGGTCTGAATCAGTTTATAAATAGAGTTTTAAGAGCCCTTGATCAAAGTTGGGGAACACTAGGATGTCAGATATGTCATGCGAATAATTTGGTATGAGCAGAGATGGAATTGGAATTGTTCAAAACATTTTTGTAAGAGAATATTACTATTAAACATATCTGGAAAAATAATTTGCAGTTTCAAATGAGAAAAAAGTAATTATACTTTTTTAGCAGATTGAGTGTGTTTATTTTTATACTTCATTTGTCACCAGTGCATCTATTACATGTTTTAGAAGACATGGTGCTTTGTAAGAGAGCTCTGTGCATGTTGAAGGAGTATTACAAATGTTGCACATCAGTGTTCTGTAACGAGTTCATTTAAACTTACTGTTTGTGTGTTGGATTTCTCTATCAATATTTTTGTGAAAAGGAGTTGTGATAAAGTTCATGGAGGAGTAGTGTTTGTTTTTTTAAAAAGATGACAGCTTCAAGATCTTCCCTCTTGCTTTGCACATGTAAATATGTTTTTTGGTATACCAGTGTAGTAACTACACTGAGCTCTGCATTGACCATGACTGAAAATATTTTTTGAAACTACCCAGTTGTAATTTTTGATGGTGTAGAATAGAGTTTACAAAACTTCTACATGATTTTCTAATTCACGTATGCAGTGTGAGTGCCAGGGTTTAGTTTATTGTCCTGTTAAATACCACTAGCTAGAATTGATTTTCCAGCAATTACTCTACATTTGAGAGTCACTTCTCATGATGATTCTCATGACAATCATGTGTCTTGCTAATAGTAGCTTCAAGTTTGTTAGTGAGCTATTACTGAAGAAAATGCAAAATTTTTCAAATCCTTTGAAATTAGTTGAATTTTGGACTAGATAAGGTTTTTATTATAAATAAGTGAAGATTCATATAGTTTACTTTTAAAAAAAATACTAAAAAGCTCAAGTGAGGACATTTATATATTATTATTTAACCCAGACAGAAAATGCTTTTAGGTACTTTCTGACAATTTTTTCGTATAGAAAGAAAAGTATCCTTTTGTATGTGTGTGAGTGTCAAGGAACACTGTCTCAATCAGAGGGAAACTGCCGTTTTAAAAAATGTATATTCCAAAAGATTCCAGTTATTTCCCAGGTACCATTATGTTTTTCAAGATGATGACAGAACTTAGTTTGGAAACCAGATACTTTGATTGGATTTAATTGTTAGCTGTAATGAAGGCTCTCTAAAACGGCACTATGTAGCACATGCATGAAAGAGACGGAAAGTGAAGTCTTCAGGTTTGTGTTAGTGATGGTTAAATGGGCACGTTTTTGTAGAGGCATTCCATAATATTAGATTGGCAACCAGGTAGACATATCTAGTTGCTTGTGCTAGCTGGAAAGGTGCTCTCTGCAGGAAGCCTGTTTGCCCTGATTATTTTTTTTTTAAATTAAACAAAACCTTATATGCTGATCATTGGAGACTCCCTGGCCTTTTCATGTGTCAGGAGTACAGAAAGGGATTGTGGTCCTCCTTGTTCCCTGCCCTTTTGATGCTGTGTGTATTGGTGACACTCCGTGTGTGATAGAGAGGAGTTGTTGCACAGAACCCTTTCCCTTTGTGCCCTAGTAACTCCTGCTTATCGTTGAGCCTCATCCTGCTGTGTTTCAGCAAAGTTAAAGTTTAGCTAGTGCTTCTGGGTGAGAAGGATAACACTGGAATGGCATGTGAGAGTTGTCTTGTGCATGGCAATGCTTTTTACATATTTGCCTTTACTTCTGGAGCTGTTGATTAATTGCTAGGTGCTTTTCAAAAGAAAAGATGGTGTGGTCTTCCCTCCAATGAGTTCAGCTATAGGGGACATGAGAATTGCTGAGGCTGGCCATGTTTCACTGAAATATCAGTAGTGTAACAAGTTCATTTCTTTCACCATTAGGAAAGCTATATTCTGCTCTGGTGTGACAGTACATACTTACCCTGTGAAGGTCCAAAAGGAGTGTAGGCTGGAGCACAGGGAAAGGCACATGTGGGGCCACCTGGTAGGAGCCCAGGTAACCATGGGGCAAAGGTTGGAGCTTCATGGGCAGGACAAAGTGCCACAGCATCGCACAGTGTGGATGGCCGGTGAGGTGGGAACAGCGTTGCTGCCAAGAGGGATGGCAAACTTAGCCAAGTGCAGGCACCTCTGTGGCACAGGACAGGGGTAAAGTTTTGAAGGAAGTTGTTGTCAAGACATTTATCCAGGGAAGAGGTTTTCATGTCTGTATGGGTCTGAAAGGAGTTAACAAGGTCAAAATGAGAGGTGTGGAGGTCATGCTTTAGTCTACATCTTACTACTTGTAATTTTTAATCTGCACATGCTTTTCATTTTGTTGTAACACATCCACTCTGGCCAGATATGTCCCCTTCTGCAAGCGTTCTTCTCTGTGCTTTGTATGTCTTAGTATAGTTAGTTACGGGCTGTGTTATTTCAGTAGAGTAAGTGTAGACTACTTTGTTATTTATAGTTGTTTTCTGAATCATTTATACCAAAAAGCTGAAAAAAAGCATTACTTAAGTCACCAGAGTTTTGCTATTAGATCTTTAATTTTTTATTATTTCAGTTAATAATTGTAAGTATTGAAATGAGCATTCTCCAGTATATGTCTACAATCCTATTCATATCCTATGAACATAATAGAATAAAAGTCTAGTTGCTTCAGTTTATCCTTATCTGGAAAGTCCTAATGCTGTTCACAAGCAGTGTGACTCTAGTCAACTGCTTGAGAGATAAGGGTATTAAATGGTTATGAACCTTGCACAGACAGATAAAATCTTGCAATTAAACCTCTTGCTTTTTTAAAACTAACTATGATGGTTAATGTCGAATTATGAACTTTGGAGCTCCCAAATCTTATAATATAGCCTGAGCATTGCTCTCATTAGTAAACGTTGCCAAAACAAATGAAAGTAAAATGTAACCTAAGCCTGGCATTAGAATTTTTAAAAGTCTTGGCTGAGACTCTGATCGAGTCTGATTTTCTGAACAATGGCTAGTCTAGGAAGGCTTTTTCTAACAAAAGCTAGTTAATAAAATCTAATATTTAACATAATTAAGAATAAAAAGTGTGTATTTATCTTAGTTTCCTCAGACATCTTCCTTTTTAAAAAAATATTTCCCACATTCTTTAAATTGTGATTTAAATTTTTTTTCCCATCTAAAAAAAGTTGACCATAAAAAGGTGTTTGGAGAGAATAAAGTTGCTAAAAAATCTGTAACCATTTCCAGTGTGACTGTACCTGGTTTTTAAATGTAAGTTTTAATCCTACTGGTGCATAGTATCTAGTTCCTGATGGTCTGAATGAGCCCAAAGAAATACTCTACTGAGCTTATTTAGCCTTAGAATAAAATTCAAATATTACAGCTGAATAGTGTGTCAGGTGAACTCTGCAACTGCTGCTTGGGGCTTTTTGGTAACTGTTTGGTGAACTTGCTCTTTTGCCTTTGAAGAGAATACATTTGTTTATAACAAGTTTTATTCCATTTTTGGCACCTCATGAAACTGTGGGATAAAAAACTTTCAGAAACAAAACTTAAAATAAGAGGATTCTTCTGGGACAAATCTTGAAAGTCTTCAACTTTCTGTCAACTGTGACTTGTACCTTTTACCTCATTTTTTCATGTAATATGTAAAGATGTTCCATCTAAATGTAATGAAACTTAGAATTTATATCACATAATGTTTTGATTAGACAATGTGTTTGTTGCTTGTTGTGGTGGATTGACCTTGGCTGGATGCTAGGTGCCCACCAAGCCTCATTATCACTCCCCTCCTCAGCATAATGGGGGGGAGGGGGAGGGGAGGAGAAATAAGATAATAAAACTTGTGGGTCAAGATAAAGGCAGTTTAATAAAGCAAAAGCAAAGGTTGAGCACATGGAAGCAAAGGAAAACAAAAGATGTTATTCTCTACTTCCCATCAGCAGGAGATGTTCAGCCACTTCCCAGGAAGCAGGGCTTCAGTACACTTAGAGGTTGCTTCAGAAGACAAATGTCGTAAATAGGGCGAATGCCCCCCCTTCCTTCTCCTCTCTCTTAGCTTTTACATCTGAGCAGACATCATATGGTATGGAATATCCCTTTGGTAAGTTGGGGTCAGCTGTCCTGGCTATGTTCCCTCCCAAGATCTTGCCCACCCCCAGCCTAGTGGTGAGGGGGGGAATGTTGGAGAGAGCCTTGCAGTAGTGAGAGCACTGCTCAGCAACAGCCAAAACACTGGTGTGTTATCACCACCTTTCTAGGTACCAATACAAAGCACAGCACTATGACAGCTGTTATGGGGCTCAGCCAAACCCAATACACTTGTTCATTAAAATTCCTATTATTGTATTCAAACAGGTTTTCAATATGAATTTTTGACTCATTGCCTTAGTGAAACTGGACATATGATGCTTATATATTAGGTATTTTATTGTCTAGATAGCTTACCATTTAATAATGCTGCATGTAAATTCAGTGCTGTAATAACAAAGAAAAAACAAAAAATCTTGCTGATAGTTCATGTTCCTTCACTGAGCTTTCATTAAAAGTTGTATGCAGAAATCCATTTAGTAGATTTTTCGCTTTGTATATTACCACTACTCACTTCTGCAAGCTTAAATATTTTAGTTATGTTACAGTGAAGATACTTTGTGAATCATGCTGAACTGTTAAGTTGGCTTTAAAGAAAAGTTTTGAGTTCATAATTTTTGTGGCATTTTGTAATTTGAATTTATACTCAAATCCTAGTGTTTGGATGTTGTTTATAGTGTTATGCATAGCTTCCTTACCAAGTAGTTCATACTAGTCGTTTTACTTTTTTTTAATTCTTGTTTTTGAATGCTATTTATCCTGATGGCAGGATAATTTCATGTTTTGAGGAAGCTCAGGAAGTCTCTAATCCAAGCTCCTGCTCAGAGAAGGTCAGCTATGAGATCAGACCAGGCTGCTCTAAGCTTTATCCAGTTGGGTTTTGAAAGCCTCCTAGAACGGAGACTGATAAAGCTAGGCTTTTTAAAAAGGTTTCTCTATAACATAGAAGGCAATAACTGTCTTCACATTGCACAGCACTATAATGAACTGTGACATTTTAGGGCACACTGGAGGAACTCTGGTAAATTCAATTACTCTGTTGAGAAAAGATTATTTCTTGAGGTACACTTGGAGAAGAAACCCAAAGGTGGTACATTCCCACTGTCAGTGTAAGCAAAGAAGTGGTTAATATAGCAACTTAGAAGTAGGTCTTGACTTCACCTCAGCCAACATTTGTTTGATGTTGTGAAGGTCCTAGCTGTGCTCTTCTGCCTCTTGAGGTCCACGAGCAAGAGCCTGGTGGTCTCAGAAAGAAGCACACAGAGAGGGATTGTTCTCCCCTCCCTCCCTGACCTAATTCCTACTGCTTCCTGAACTCCTGCACTTCTGCCTAAGTTGCTGGGATTTAGCTCAAGTAGATTTCCCTTCAAAATAAAAGTTTCTGCTAGGAAACTATTAATTTGAAAGGAAAAATCTTACCTTGTGTTCATGTAAATTTTTTCATGTCTGATTTTCCTGATCATAACAATTTCTGAAAATTCTGCAGGAAATCTGGAGTATGCAATAAACCAGTGGTTTTAAACCAGTATTGTGTCAAACACAGCATAATACAGCTCATACTGTAACATTTTGATAAGATATCTCTGGTAATGGAAGGAGAGGTGGAGAGGACTCGTATCTGCTATTAGAAAAATGGTCATGGTGTATGTGTTGCATATCTATTTAAAATGAAGCAACTCTGCAACTAATAGAGTTAATTTTAATGGCTGGGGGAATGTATAAGAGCCAAAACTAAAAATAGCCCAACGCTTAAGAGAGTAATATCATCATCTCCCTTGTGCACCTAAGGAAGTTCTAGTTTGGAGAATGCGAATTACCTACTTCCTGTTGTTTATTTAACAAGCACTCCAAGGGATGATTCAGACAATGTGAGCTGGGTGTTTAAAATTAGATTATATAAATACCATCCTCGGGGACAAGTGAACACTTTTCTAACATATCTGTCAAGTATGTTCTTAGAAAAGGACTATAATCCTTGTGCAATTTATATTAAAAAAACATGCAACTTGTAACAATTTTTCCTCCTTTAATTGCATATATAATAATTAAAAAAAAAAAACTAGTAAAAATGAAGACAAAAATAAAAAAAGAAGGAATTATCTTGCTTAAGGAAGGAACTTTCATTTTCTGAAAGAATATATTCATGGTGTTCAACAAATCCAAAATATGGATGACATTAAAAGATTGTGTGGTGATACTTCAGCAACTGTAAACATTGACTCTATAAATCAGGGTATGTGATACTTAAATCAGATTCTGTGGGGTGTGTTGGTTTGTTTTCATTGCATCCATTAATTCACAGTCATTAATTTTGTTAGGTATTTTCAATAATACAGTTTTCTGAAAAGTATTGTTCCTTTTAGGCGTCTACTCTTGGCACACAGTGACTTTTTGTTGTCATCTTTAGGCATTGGTGGAGGACCTATTCTCTTTATTCTAGATTTTCCTAATAATTTGGTTGAATAATGAACTTTTTCTGTAGTGTATTTTGATACCAGGTGTGTATGCTTGTTTAAATTTGTGAGCAGCGTCTGTGAGGTTTCTTTTATGGGATGATTTGTACATATATTATTTAGAATATTTGACTTTTTTTTTTTTTTTAGTTCTAAGCTCAAACATGCAATCATCCTTTCAAAGAGAATGAAAATGATAGTTATAGATCTTTTGTAAACAGTTGATACCTCATGTTTTATTTACTTATACTTCCGTCTTTCAGCATCTTTGACACTGCAGAGAGTCCTCATAGGAAACCTTTCAACCAGTAAGTAGGGATAAGCTGCAAACTGAACTTTCTCCATACACCATGAAGGAGTCCAAGGTGTTGTCTATAATATACCAGAGATCTCTCTGGGTAAATTTTGCTGAAGTTAGGTCAGCATTTCCAACTGTAACAGAAACCTCTTGCACCAATGTCTTTTGAAACATTTTTTTCAAAACTGAGAAGCGTCATTAGGATCAAAGAGAAAAGACACCAAAGAAATGCTACAGGTCTCAATGCACTGTTCTCCAGAAAAAAAAAAAAACAGTGAAAAAAATTGAGAAGAAATAGCCACTTTGTGGAATTACTTTTTATTTTAAAATAATCTGTAGGAAGAGTTAATACTTTGAAAGTACAAATGTCATGCCTTGTTCGGATTGGAAGCCTCAGTGCATACCTACAGATATTTTTCAGTCACCCTTTTAAAAAAATATCTTCTACAGAAACAGAAAGCCAATAATATCTGAAGTTACCAGGAAAAAACCCACATAGTTATATAACCCCCGAGCTGAGTGTGAGTGAATTTTCTAATAGTCATGACCCTTGAAACGAGAAGCCTTTTGTGAAAAATATAGACAGAGGGGATGTTTTGCAGGACAAATATGAACATATTTTTCACAAAGTATGATTGCTCAAACTTCACTGTCCCATCCTGACTGGTTATGGAAGCTGATGCATGAAAGTATCTCACGACAAAGGTAATGCAAACCATTCATGCTCATACCTTCAGTTTGGGATGAATTCTTAATGAGGAAATGGGAGGCTTTCTTCAGAGTCTGGAATTTTGACTATATATTTGTAACAAAACTTTCATATGGCAGTCTGTTCTGCAGGTAAGAGTATTTTGCAGTTTGCACTCATCTTCACACACACATGCTTTGCCTCTCCAGAAATGGACCTCTTCAAATTGTGCCCCAACAGCCAGTCAAAAGTATAACGTTAGAAGATTAAAAGCTCCTCATAGCTGGTATGTATCTGCTTCATTTCAAGTGCAAGACTTTGTCCACTTACATTTACAGACACAAAATATAATGCTTATTGTTAGACAGAAACTTTTCCAGACTTGTTCATTTACTATTTTCTGTCTCTAAATGGACTCTGTAGTCATAATCTGGTTCTATAAAACTGGAGAATAGTCTAGACATGAGTTTCAGGGTACACATTCCTATCCACATAGAAATTATTGAAAAGGCTACACAGTTTTAGAGAAAGGAAATGAAAGAATTGAAGATTTGTGGCCTGATAACTTTTAAGTATGCTGCAGAATAATCTGCATCAGTATCTTATTTCAATTATTGTGCATTTTACTCATCGCAAGGTTCACTTATTGTCAATTTTGGATTATTTTGTAAAATTAATATACAGAACATGGGTGAACTTGTGTAACATAGTGATTGTCGTCATGGTAAAATGCCTCTGTCATATTCCTTAGAAGTACAGGAAATTGAAGTGTTACTGAACGATTTTGAGTTCAAAGTCCACAAGCTAAAAACCAGCTTTAAAAAACAACTCAGAAAACAAGTGAAAACTTGGCTTTTTGTCAGTTTTGGTATATTAAAATAAAATAAAAAAGAACTCATAGTAATATACAACTCATAACAATATACTTTAAAAGTACAGCTTTATTCTTTTAAAGCCCACATAAACCTATAACCTAAAGCAATACTTTCTTAAATATTTTTGACATGTGTGTTTCAAATGAAGAAACATCTCCAATTGTTCATTTTTTTTTTATTTTTTTTTTTTACAATAAGTATGATGAGACACTGGAACAGGTTGCCCAGAGTAGTTGTGGATGCCCCATCCCTGGAAGTGTTCAAGGTCAAGCTGGATGGGGCTTTGAGCAACCTAGTCTGGTGAAAAGTATCCCTGCCTACGGCAAGGGGGTTGGACTAGATGATCTTTAAAGGTCCCTTCCAACCCAAACCATTCTATGATTCTATACCAGGAATTATTTCCTGCTTTACTAAGAATACAGGAACTAAAATTAAGTCACCTAAAAAACAAAACAAAAAAACCCTCTGGCAAAACAAAAAAAAAGCCCAAACCTTTCAGTTGGTGGCTCTTTTCAAATGTAGGCCCCTGCACCCCATACCAGGTATGTTATCAGTTTTGTTGGCTCACCTGCTCTTCTGAAACAACTCTGTGTTGCTGTACCTCATCTGTCTGCTTTATTCTTTTTAAGAGAAAGGGTATATGCTAAGTTTTTTAGGTAGTGGGGCCAAACCCATTGGAGTACTTGAGGGATGCATTTTTAAAAAATGAGAAAAAAAACCCCACCCAAAAACCAACAAGCCCTCTGTAACCAAGTACATTTTAGTGAAGCTGAAGCTCCATTGAATGTATCCAATTGATACCAATTTAGTCCTCCTTTTATTGATACCAACAAGTTATTTGCCTTATTTTTTCATCTCTGGTGTAGTGGTGGATAACGAGAAACATGAACTTATATGAGAAGCTGCACATATATATAGATAGAAGGTCTTAGAACTGGGTATCCATATTCTGTGTGGCTATGCTATCACTGCCATTTGGAATGCCTAATGATAAACATACAAGTATAGCGATAACATTAATGACTAAAAAGCTACTATTCTTGAAACAGTGTAGAACCAATTTTTCTCAAGCTTCCAAGCAGAATATAAATAAGCATACCTTCATCAACTCATGCTAGAGAAATAACTGATTTCCTTTATGGATTTATATATTCATTTTAGTTTTTTCTGTATTACTCCCTTCTTAACTGCCCCCTCTCCTTGGAGAAGAGGGATATTCTGGAAGCAAAATCAGTCTGGCTAGCACCATCCTCTGCAGTTATTTGAACTTAAGAACTAGTAACTTATTTTATTCCTGCTGGCGTTAATAAGGATGCTATTAGATATGGAGCAGTGGAATTTACATTATATCTGACCCAAGATGTTTGGCACCTAACTTAAGTCATGGACTATTTCCAATTTCAGTTTTGGTGAATTATTAATTGTGGATTCACCTAAAATGTGCTATTTAGAGCCATGGAAGAGTGTTTTGCCACTTGCAAAGTTCTCAGGTTGTGTTAACGAGGCCCCTATGGACTTACAAATTAGCTATGTTTTAATCAACTAGCTAACTTTCTCCTAGAGGATTGACCATGGAAGTCAGAGCCAATGATAGCTAGCAAGAAATATTTAAGTTATGGATTCTCTTCCTGTTAAAGATATGAGATTAGATGTGCTGCTGTGCCAAATTCCGCTTGGGTTAAAAAGGGAGACTGAGTGTGACTTTAGGAGGTGGCTATAGCTCCTATTCCTTTGCTACCCCTCTCATGCCATAGTTAAAGCTTCAGAATTAGCAACTGTACCTTGAGCAGCTGATACAAATTCCTTCAGCAGTTACACAGGAAGGATGATTGAATAGAACTGAGTGAACACTTCTGTCCCCTAGAATATTTTTCATTCCAAGGCAAGCATGGAGCCTGGCTTAGGAATTAACTGTGCTGTCTGTTGATGTCTTCCATTCATCACCAACATCCAGTTGTCTGCATGGGACAAAGAAATCATGGGGAACTTGATGAAGCCACTTGCTGATCTTATGTGTTTATTAATAGGATTCAGCCAAATGGATTACCTTTGCCCACTTCTTGAGAGAATGTATATTTAAAAAAAGTTTGACAACACACAGAAAAGCAGCTTAGAGAACTCTATATTGAAAATACATAGCATGAGTACTAACTTGACTTTTTTTTTTAGTGTTTCACATTTAAATGAATCCCTCATACAAAAAATAACTTTCATCAAAGGTTGGTGTCTCAGCACTCTCCAAACCAGCCAGCTGCAACAAGATCTTTTACCATCACATACCAACATACTCTTCATGCCAGTCCCTCTGCTGCCTTCTCCTTGTTTCTCCTCATCCAGGGCGCACTCGCTCTCTTCTGTCTGCTTCTTCCTTGGCTGCTCAGCCTCTTAACAGAACCAGCCACAGCTGCACCTTGTCTACATCAGCCAACCCACTGCCCCTGAAGCCAGCCCACAGCTGTATGTTATCAATGATAATTAACCCAGCTTCATTCTTCTACAATTCTCCCCTTTTTTCCTTTCTTTTTTTAAAAAAAAAGATTTCATACCTTATGTTTTTAACAATCACCACAACTTTTCCACAAAAACTTCTCATACAGTCCAAACAATTTGTCCCTGAACTCATACACATATCCCTTCTTCCATTTTATCTTGGGCTTTTCAGCTTCTGGGAGCTGATCACCTTTCTTCTCATCTGCTTTCTTGACATCTAGGATTTTGTTTTCTTCAGAGTGGGGTTCTGATGAACTTATAGTACCTTGCCCTTTCACCTCTTGGGTCACACTGGACAGTAACCTGAGTGAGCTTTCAGCAGCAGCAGATCTAGAATACAGCACTAATACATTACTCTGTGTTCCAACAAGCTTCTCAACATCCTTGTGGTCGCTCACTTCTTCTACAAGTGGAGACACCTTCAACAAGCACAAAAACATCAGCAAGAATACCACCAGGTCAAGGAGCAGCAGCAGCCACCCACGGCACTGCACTGCTCCCACACCTTCCCCCAGCACAGCCCTCACCACTGTCTAGCTGGACCCACTACTGCTGTGGGCTGCTGCCACATCTGGCTGCTTACTACACCATTATTGCCCATTACCCTCAGCCTCTTAACTCCACAGCAGTCAGGCTTCCTTCTCCTTAATCCCAACAGCTCACCTTTACCAGTGTCTGATCCAGAGCCCCAGGCTCTTCCCACATATCTCAATGTGATCTGTATAGCAGGCTATCCCCACCTGTCTCCGCTACATTGGGCACTACTGTTACTGTTCAAAACTACAAATATTCCCCTGACAGAGCCATTACTGCTGTTGCTGCTTATTACACTCAGTCTCATAATCTGAAGGGCCTTACACAGGGCACCAATTGTCACAGCACTCTCCAAACTAGCCAGCTGCAACAAGGTCTTTTACTATCTCATACCAACATACTATTCATGCCAGTCCTTCTGCTGCTTTCTCCCAGACACCTTCCTCATCCCAGGTGCCTTCTTCCTCTCTCTGCTTCCTTCCTCTTCTATCTTCCTCGGCTGCTCTCTCTTCATTGGCTGCCCAACCTCTTAACAGAACCAGCCACAACTGCACCTTGTCTACATCAGCCAACCCACTGCCCCTGAATCCAGCCCACAGTTGTATATTATCAATGTTAATTAACCCAGCTTCATTCCTCTACGAAGAAAACTGGAGCTGGATGAAAGTGCTGAAATAAAATGTCTGGGATATCTAGGAATCTTTTCTCAAGTACACAATAATGAAACATTATTAGTAGTCCATTCATTGTGAAAAACTTTGATTGTAGAGTTGTTGCCTTTGCAGATTTTACTCTGTGGCGCTGCAGTATAATCATGTTCTGTCTTCCTGTCATGAAATGCAAAAGGTTCCATTTCAATATTAAAGTTAGTAGAAACCATTCTGGGAGAGTGCAACCACACTGGAAATTAGAAAGTAATTTTATTTAAACAACATGGCTCAGACAATACAAACCAAACCAAAACCCTAAAACTGAGTTGAGTTTCATGCTTGTAGTAAGTTATCCAACTCTGTAGCTTGCTAAAGGAGAAAAAAAAAAAAAAGTTTTTCTTTCCTTCAGTATAATAAGAATAGGTATAGAAATGAGATATGGTTTGTTGTCTGAAGCCAAATGCTTTTTTATGTAGGCAATACATTCAGATTAAATTCACCTGATTTTTAAAAGGCTAGCTAAAACAGTTTCCTACATACATAAATTGTGATCTGATCACTGTGTGTGAGACTTAACATGTTCACTTTATTTACGTAATACTCTGAAATTTATAACTAATGTAATTACATGACAACACCGATTGTGTAGCACCTTCTTTCTGTACTCTCTAGAGATTTTAGTATTCTTGTTTAATTCTACTTTAGGAATCATTTGTGCTGGGCTTAATGTTCAGCACAGCAGGAGGCTCAGGAAAGTTGGATTTTAAATATCTTCACATCATGCTGTTTGTCCTACCCTTTTCCTAGTCTAGGTGCCTTATCGGGAAAAGTGTAATAGAGCTCGCAATGTTAGAAAACAAACATGCTCTAACAGTGCCATGGCACATAAGCATAGTCTCATGAAAGGATGGGAGCTCAGCATCTGTTCTGCTGTCTGTGAAATCACAACTAGCAAAACTCACATCCAACTTCATACTCTTGGCGTCCCTGTTGGGTTTGTGATAAGTTCTGTAAACTGAAGGGGAGAGAAGTGGGGAGCAAAGCTTTATATTCTTCTTTGAAACTGTTGCTTCAATTAAGTGTTGAATTGGGAAGAACTGGTCTATGAATTATTATTTTTTCAAACTTCCAGCTGACTTATGAGCCAAATCATAGAATCGTTTAGGTTGGAAAAGACCTTTAAGATCATCAAGTCCAACTTCAAATCATCTGCCCTATGCATTATTCTGTAAAGAAGCTGAAGGAAACATAAGATCGCTTAGTTCCCACAAGTCTAGACTGAATAAATAAGAACTAGCAACCACCAGTGAAATAAGGGAAGGTGCCATGTTTGGGTTTTTTCTTAAAGAAAAACAGGTGTTTTTTACAATAGCGGAGAGAGAGAAACTTACATAGGTACTGCTTCCTCTGAGTTTTAACCTGTAGTTCATAGAAAAAGCACCAGTATCAGAGACTTCCCATGTATCAATTTTATTTTTTCCTCTTTCATATAATCTCCTTTTAGTAAATTTGACTCTGGGATCAACATAGTGCAAGAAATTTAGTCTTTTCTTGGATTCAGATTTCGTTTAAACAAGACAAATTTATTACTTACATTCTCTTAAAAAGCTCAGATAGAAAAAAACATGAGTGGCAGTATCCACTGATAAATGTTGCAACTTACTAGCAAGTTGTTTTGTTCAAACCTATGCAGTCAATATGTTTTACTGTGATCACATAGTTCATGCAACTTGCTGCTTGTTTTTCAAAGTACTTCTGACAGCTCCATAGATGGTTTAGTTTGGGCTTTATATATAGGCTATTGACTCTAAGTAATTGTATGGCTATCACAGGAAACAAATGAAACAAATTTGCCATGCTCTCACATAGCTTCTGTTCCCTTAATGGAATAAAATTATTTTGTCATCATGTAATCTGAGTTCATTTCCTATGCTAACTGTATTAGATTAATGCATGATTTATTATTGCATGATTGCATTATATTACATTATTATTGCATGATTAACTGATTAATGCATGTCGTTGTATTTACTGGGATAAGCAAACTGGCAATTGTAATGCAAAAATTAATTGAACCAGTAGTTATTATTTGATATTGTAAAAGAATCTAATGCACTAGCTGGGCAGATGCCAAATAGTCATAATTCAGAATCTTTATGCAACTACCTAATCACATATTTCTGTAGATCGTTCTATAGTATGTCTTCCTGTTCCTGATAGTGGAGTTGTGAGGCCCTGCAGCTGTAATGATTGTTCTGCTAAATTCAGTGTTTGCTATGAAAGTAAGACAGGAACCAGTATTAAGGAGTCTTAGAGACTGAGATATCCTGTGGTATCACCAACAGAAGGCTCATCTAAGATCTAAAATAAGCACTTGCAAATCTTTCATATTTGACCCCTCGTAACAGCTGCTGTCTTCAGCAGAGGCACAACACACTCCAGTTTAAGCTATGATAGTACCTAGAAATGCAGACAGAGGCTTGTGCAGAAGATCTCCACCCGTTACATGTGGTGTATGTCAGATCTACAGGGTTGGGAGAGGTCCCTTTAGCCACCTCACTGTGGCTGCAGTTGCTCAGTTTACCTCTGTCTGTCTTTACTCTGTCATTGCAAAGCTGAGGATTTCTGCTGAGCTCTGTAGAATTGACCCCGGTAGCTGCAACAGTCTTGTGTCACATCTATATGGCTAAATAAAACAGACCTTGGCACCGAGGGCCATGGTCTGAACCATATCTACATGTTATAGCAATGACAATGGATCTCTTCTGGGCCTATGCAGTGTCCTTGTGGCTGTAAGACACAGTTACTGTTTTGTGTGGAGTCCTTTTTCAGTTCCAAATGCCTGCAATGATTTGAGGGCTGCATTGCCACCCACTGGAGCGGTATTATCATTGCACAAAAGCAAGGATATGCATTGCATGCCCAGAAGTGTTTCAAATGGGCATGGGAGGGTTGCAGATTGCATAAAGCCTGGTAGGGTGATTTTGGAAGACTGTATAGATGGAAGGGTGTTAAACCTGACTATATGCAAACTGTGCTTAGGATCTGTCTGACAGCTGGTGTGGACCCTTGCAGTTTGGGAAGAGTGCGAACTCCCTAGTCCGTATGGCCTTCAGAAATTTGAGGCTTTTTGGCCCTGTTTTACTTAGTGGTAGAGATGTGGTCAACTGGGAAAAGAGTTGTTCCTTGTCCTTACTACCATAGCACGTTTGAAGTTGAAAGAACTGTAGAGCAATTGAATACTATCTTTTCTTTTGTTACATTGCTGACAGAGTGCAGATTGTATCAATGTACACATACATTGTTGTTATAGGTAGGATTTTTGAAAGAAACAGAAGCTTTTGTCTAGCCAGGGGCCTCAGCAAAATTAATCCAAACTAATTCAAAGTGTGAATTTACAGTTAAAGTGCTTTAAGTTCTTGTGCGTACAAATGAGTTCCAGAATGAAAGTGGCTGTAATCCAAATCATTTTAGCATCAAGGTCACCGTGTCCTGGTATCTGATTTGCTGATAACCACGTCATCTAATTGCCTTCATAAAGTGATTAAGTGCCATAGCAGCCCAAGTCAGTTTGACTTTCTTCACAGCCAAATACCTACTCATTTTAGAAAATTGGATGTAAGTTCCTAAATAACTTAGGTTGCTTTTGAAAATGTAGGTTTTTTGGAATATTTGAAGTATTCAGCACCATAGCAACACCAAGGAATTATGCCTAGTGTTCAATAGTAATTTAATGCACTAAAAAACTTATTGGGTATCAGTTGTGAAAAATATGAGATACGTTACAGGTGTGAGAATAAAATACTTGCAGTGATACTGATAAGAAATTTCAGTAAGGGAGCAAGGACAAATTGTTTTTAATTTTTCAGAGTATGTGATAAAATGTTAGGTCTACATGGTTTTAATGTTTAGTGCAAAAAAAGCTAGAACTTAATTAGTTATGCTTGCTCTCGTGAAGGGCTTAAAGTTATGAGACAGAGTTATTGATTTTGGTTTGTGCTACATGGCCTTCATGAAGAAATAACCTTGTGTCTCTTTACTATATAAAATTAAATGACTAAGACAAAAATGAAATCTTTTTAAAAGAATAAAATTAAAATAAAAGTTGAGCCTCTTCAGAGAAATCAGGGATTTTCTTAGTGCTACTGTGATGATTCAGGTTAAATACAAGTCTTTTGCATTGTGATACAGTGTACAAAAAACATGCATAAAACTGTTGTTAACTGTGTAAGTTTAATGAGAAACAGTTTAAATGTCACCTATGTAAACACATCCAGTGTATGCTAGCAGACAATACAAGAAGCTTGGAAACTGTTATTTCTTGTGGAGAAGACTGACTCTTCTCTTTGTCCCCCACATTAACTTGGGTCAAGAATGGGATCTAAAGCCCTGATTGATAAGGATCATAGCTGAAGCATTAATTTTGTGTTAATACTCAATCTTCTGCATCCCATGGAGTGCCTTTCAAGAGCTCTTCTATTGCTATTGACTCTTAGTGTTTCAATAAGCAGTGAATACCACCATACTTAGGCATTTTTTTCTCTGGCTTTGTTATGTTCTGCAGGAGCACTGTGCTGGGTTACCATAGAGAATATTTCTGTGGAATTTTCCTTCCTTTAAAATAATTTAATTTCCAGTCTATTCCTCAGTGATAAACTTCCATACTGAAAAGTGGTCTGTGTGTTGTGGTGGTTTCTATGGGCCCTGTGATGAATTAAAGTCTGTATTTTGAAATACAGAACATGGATTTATGTGGTGGATCTAAGTAGAATATAGCCACTGAAAGAGTCTGTACCATTACTCAACTTCTTGGCCAGCTTCATCTGTCAAGTCTGCAAAGATTTTGACCCTGCCCCAGTGAGCTGATCAAAGCATAGGACAAGAGATGCCTCATAACAGGACTGTCTGTAACAGAACTGGAAAGGCAGCTCTTCTGTCCACAGGCTGCATGTGTGCTTTGGATGATATAGAATCTGAAAGCATGGTTAAACTGAAAGGCTAAACTCAAGTGAAAGATCATATATGTAGCGCCTTGAAAGAAAATCTGTAATAGCACCCCTCTTCCCAAATTTGCAGAAAAATCTTCTGCATTTCTATCTTCTAATCTACACTGACATAGGAATTGGGAATTCAAGCATATTGTAGCTCTGAGCTGAGCAAAGGGGTGTGCAAAACAAAACAATATATTCTGGAGTGGGATAAACTTTCAACATTTGTAGAAAATGATAGAATCAGAAAATTCATGCTCTCACCTGCTGATTTAAGCTATTCAGCTGCCTTTTTCAATTTCCAGTAGGTGTGTGCAGCTTTGTTATTAGTCACCTCACTTTAAATACAATGTGCTTCAAGGGCCTCCATCTTTTTTGCTATGACCAAGTTTGTCATTTAAGCTGTGCACATCATTCTGATCAAAAGCTGATTAGCAACTATGTTTTCCTGGTTTTATGCTGATGTAACTCCATTGAGATCATGTAGATATTCCTTATCCCAAAGGAAAGAACAGATCTTTCATGCTCCATTAATGTTTCTACTTCTCTCCCCAGGGGAGCTATCTTCCTTTGGTAAAAATTCTTTTGAATACTCTGATTAAGGATAAGGATCTCTATGAATATTAATTAGGTTTTCATTGGCCTCACTCAAAATATTTAACTCAAAACAATTTCCTGGTAATTGTCTCTTGATTATAACTTTGAGAGGTTTTACCCTTTTTTTAATAAATTCCAATTTATCAAATAAGACTTCCTTTTGCATGTATCCAGTTAATCACAACTACAAATAAAAAGACAATAAGCAGTAGCCATAAAGAGGTATTTTTGTTTTGTTTCTTAAATTTTCTTCTTACAAAAGCTGTCATTCTTACCATAGCTTTCCCTCTCTTGCTGGTCTTTCACTTAAATTATTTATACTGTAGATGACTGTGCCCCTCATGCACATAAGTTCAGAGTCTTTTGAGTGGCTGAATCTACTGGGCCTGTACAAGCAGGCAGCTTTGTATGAAGACTAAAATGGCAGAACAACTCAAGACACTTCTTTCTTGCCTTTTCCTGGAATGGAAGAGGACCTGATGGCTATGTGCTCCACTGCTCTTTCTTCAGCTTCCCACTTATTCCAGGACTCCTAATTAGGTATAATTAAATGACAAAACCCCTTTCTGTTTCCAATTTTGCTTTGAATGTTCAAGAGAGAGAGGGAGAGAGAAGAAATTTCAGTTTAATTACGTAGGGCATATGGTACTTTGGACTAGCAGCAGGACAAACTCTAAAACCATCATGTTTAAAACCTTTCTATCATGATGTAATTTTGCACATTTAATAGATGTGTAAGCAGATGCCCTTTGAAATCTCTGAAAAGGGGTGAAATTCCCCAAATGCCTGTTTAAAATTTCTTCTAAATCAGTACATGAAGTGAGGAGCTTAACTGTCATTCTTGGCATGAATGAGAGGAGGCTTCTTGGGAGCTTTTAGGAATACCGTGAGGGTTGTTGCACTCATCCTCTCTGCAGAGTCATCATCTCCATCTAATTGGACAGTTACATCATTCCAATGTAGGCAATGGCAAGCATAGGCTGTTGCAGAGATCTCACCCTTCCAGCCCAGGACCTCAGCATTATCAGAAGCTTATGGAGTTATTTTAAGGCACCCTTTAAAGCTTACCATCTTATTTTCACAGCACAGTTTTCAGTTTTCATTATTGCAGCCAGGACTTAAGTGTTCTCAGACCCCTGTGGATGAACACTTTTGTGGCTTTATTTTTGTATGGAGGATTTCATAAGGACCTTGTGCAGAATTCCTTGCAAAATTCACCAGTTTTATATAAACCCAAACACTTGCCTTACGCTTCCAAAGAGAAGCTACACTGCTACACTAGAGCTCTCAGCTACTATGGTAACAGAATAAATTTCACACAACCCCTTTGCTTCCTTAAACATGAAGAGCTGCTTCGTAAGGCTCACTGGCAAGGCTGTCAGAAAGGATCACTCCCTGCTGCCAGCACAGCTAATGCATTGTTACCAGCTGGTTGACATACCTCTCCTGCTGATCGGTAATGCTCACTCCACCAGATTCTTGGTCTGCTTCCAGCCCATGCCATTATTTATAATCTGCACAGTAGCTACAGGGACTCTGCTCTGTTCATATTTGTCAAGTCTTATGGATTTAGTTACTATACCAGATGCCAAATTTTTTGTAGTGAGTGATCCAGTCTCTCTACTCAATTGAATTCCTCTTCATTTCTGCTATCCCAAGACAGTACTGCTCACCATAATCTGCAGTGCAGATCACAGTGACACCTGAAGAAAAGAATTTACGTGCTCTTGAGTAACTGGCCTGTAATAGCTGGTGCAGTGCTGTGTTTTGGATTTGGTGTGAGAACAATGTTGATAGCACACTGATGTTTTTTGTTGTTACTGGGTAATGTTTATAATAAGTCAAGGACTTTTCAGTTTTTCAGGCTCTGCCAGCAAGAAGGCTGGGGGGACACAAGAAATGGAGAGGGGAAACAGCCAGGACAGCTGACCTGAACTGGCCAAAGGGGTATTCCATACTATAGAATGTCATGCTGAGTATATAAACTGGGGGGAGTTAGCTGGGGCCTGCTGATCATCACTTGGGGTCTGGCTGGGCATTGGTCAGCAGGTGCTGAGCAACTGCACTGTGCATCACTTGGGGTTTTTTTCCCTTCCCTTTGGATTTTATTCTTCTCCCCTTCTCCCTCCCTTTTAAAATAATAACATTATTATTGCAGTATAATAATAATAATGATAATAATGATGATAACAACAACAACAACAACAATAATAATAATGATAATAATGATAATTTCAATTATCAAATTGTTCTTATCTCAAACCTTGAGTTTTACCTTTTTCCCGATTCTCTTCCACATCCCACTGGGGAGGGGGTGGGGAGTGAGCAAACAGCTGCATGGTGCTTAGTTGCCAGCTGGGGTTAAATCATGACAGCAACTGTAGTTCTTTGAAACCATGACTACAGTAGAGTAAGAAATCTGATTTTTAAATTACTTCATTTTAAGCAACAAATCCAATATTAAAAACCATAAAATATTAATAAAGCATAATTCTGCACATACTTTATTTTTATTATAGCGTTGACACTGCATACAGCTCATCAAACGAATAAGCAATACTGATTCAAAAAGCAGAAAACACCTCTTGATTTGGACTGTTTTGGGTTTTTTTTGTTTCATGAAGACATCTCTTGAAGTAACTTCATTCTGAATGCAACTCATTAATGCATGTTTCCCATCCCCTGCCTTCACAAGCCTTCTCCAACTGGCTAAATGTGGTGACTGGAGCTTTTTGGATTAACTTTCCTTAGTGACCTACTTTGCAGAGAGAGATAATAATGCATTTATAGCCTCTAGCACTCTATTTGGGTCACAGATGGACAGATAGAAAAGCTATTCCTCAGTGACTTCCCGGAGTTTTAACTAATCCCCAATGAGAACGGAGATTGGCTTGATGTTAATTGGTCAGAATGCCTAAAAGTGTGGAAGATCATTGACTCCTACTTGACTTTTCAGGGTGTGTCACATTTACACCATATGATACCAGTCAGCAGTTGTTCTAAGAGTGTTTTGTGGTAGTGATCAAATTATTGGATGCCATAGATGTTAAATATCTGACTTTGAATCCTTTGCCTCAATGATGGAGTACCATGTAGTTTTCTGACTGTGGATGTGTCTGATGTTACACATGTACAGATACTGTGGCCTGCACCAAGGATCAGAGATTCAGGGAGGGTTTTGAGCTTTTACTCACTAACAAGCGCTTATGATCCCATGAACAGTTGTAATTGTAAAGATAATATTCCATGCAATAAGTATGACCTAAACCTCTGTTATGGAAGTAATTTTTTTTTGTGTAGCATGATTAGTTGAGCTAATAAAACTCATATTTTGCTGTTCTCCATTAGAGGCCCATTCCCCCTCTTGTATTTGGCACTAATGTAGTGATGTTTGCAAAGCAACTTGTTATCTTATTTTCAGATGTTGAGAAGTTTTACAAGGGAAATGACCAGGCTTTATCCTCTGTTATGATATTTTCAAAAGTTTGGTGGAGCTTTTCATGGTGAGAAACAGGCAACAAGCAGATATGTTAAGGATGCCTCTTTTTTTGAAAGACCACCTTGAAACTTTGAGTGTGCCAGGCAGTCAGTGATGTTGATTCTGACAGGGCTGAAGAAATAACTGTTAAAATTGTGACAGCATCAGCAAATGGATGGATGGCTTTCAGAACAAAACAAAACAAAATACGTGTGCAGGTTGAATTATTGTGCTGCAGGACTGCAAATGTGTGTGCCTGTGTTCCCCAATGTATACATACAACTCTGCTCTTTGTGCCACGGTGTGAAACTGAAAGGTGTTCTGGCAGAAGTTGTGTTGCAGTTTGGATCGTTTTGATCACCAAATAAGTGTTCATATTTCATGTGCTTCCTAGAGCAAATAATGTCAGAACACATGAAGAATGATTTGATTTTGGTTTAGATATTTACAACTGTTAAAACAACCTGACAGAGCTGTGCATGTATTTCCTATGACACAATCTAATACTTTGAGGGCAGAATCAATTCCTTTTCACAAAAAGCCTTTAAAACAGGAATTAAGTAAAAGGTTTTCGAGAGAAAAAGTACATGCAGCCCTCCTGCACGTATCTCGATAGAGTGTAGTGCAGTTATTTCACAATCAAAATTTTGACCATGGGCTCTAGCAGTTGTTGGGAGCTCCATGCATAGGCTTTCAGCTTCTAGACCTGTGTGTTCCCTGTCCTGGGTGTTAGCCTCAGCATCTTCTGTTTTGAGGGAGATTCTCATTGTGCCTGAACCATATATTTCTCAGTGTTCCCTCTGGAATTGTTGATAATTTTGAACCAATGTAGCTCTACAGATATAGGCATCAATGCAGATAGTTTAGCTTAAGAACAGCCTGCTGTAGGTGTGCTTTTATATGATCCTAAAATAATTAATTTAAATCCGAATAAGTCCAGTTTTAATCAAAATAATCCACACAGCATAATTTTAATTATCTTTTTTTTTTTTTTTAGTTTTTCAGGAAAGTATTTGAAAAAAGTCAGCACTGCCAGGATTGGTTATGGGCTATTTTAATCAAATTATGATTTTATGAAAGAAAAATTCACATCTTTGGTTCTGTGTTTTCTGGTGTGATATCCATCACATTGCTGTGCTTATATCAGAGAATGTGGAATTTTATAAGAAGAAACAGGTAAGTCTAAATAGTTGGGAAGTCATTGTGTATTATCAGATACGAAACTAGATTAATTTAAGTAATACATTTCTATTTTATGGAGCTGTAATACAATCTGTATGAGATACAGTAGAAATTGTAGAAGAAAACAGAATATGCCACAAAGAAATAACATCTGCATTACAATAGACATGTTCATGCCCATATGTAGATCTTCTAGGGATAAAAAATGCTATTGAGAAATAATGCTGGTGCAGTCTGATTGAAAACAACCAACTTAAAAATAAGCAGCTCCAAAGAAACCTTCTAGCTTTTGAACCAGGGCAGCCATAGCAGTAATACTAAATACATGTTTCATATTTAATGCTGACATACAAGGAATAACTTCAGAGCTCCTGACTGTTTTCTTCGCAGGGTAGTAAGGCACTGGGCAAAGGTGAAGATGAAACATGTCTCGAATCCCCCTTGCATTATTACTCAGCACTAGCTAGGAGTCTGTCTTCTGGGTTCTTCATGGCTTATAAGTTTACCTTGTATCATTGTGGGTATATAAATTATTACATTGACAAAAAAAATCCTTTTGCTACCCTTTTTGCATCTTAAATTAGGAAATTAAGTGACCAAACAGTTCTTATTCTGTAACTGTCCTGGATACAAAGCTGTTTATCTGTTGCATTACATCAATATAAAATATTTTTCTGTGAGGAAAAATGAGTGGTAAGGCACATTTTGTAAACATGTGTACATGTCACACACAGTTAGCTACTAGTCCTGCCATAGCAGGACTACTAAATGGAATTACTCACTTGCATGAAGTTGCTGGTGTGGATATTTGTTTGCTTGATCAGAACATCAAGGAGGAATTGTGAACATGATAATGAACTAGATTTTTTTAGCATGTTTTTTATGGAATCTTTTGATCTGCTGTGCTACTATAAATGAAAAGTAAATCTGATCACAGAAACAGAAAAGTAGACATTCTTACAAAAATGAATTCTCATCTTTCTTATGTGAGTCAGTGTTCCTTGATGAAATAGGTTTATCATTATTTTAGTTTACTCATTTAAGATTTAAAATTTCCAGTGGTGAACTTCTAATTAGTTGAATAGATCATGAAATGCTAGAGAAATTTGAATGAACCCATATTCCTCTTCTGAAGGAACTTGTATTCCTGTTGAAGGGATAGGCAAGGAAGGAGAGGTGGTAGAGCAGCCTTGTATGTTAGGGAGTGTTTTGATTGTCTGGAGCTTAATGATGGTGACAGTAGGGTTGAGTGTTTATACGTAAGAATCAGGGGGAGGGTCAACAAGGCAAATATCCTGGTGTGAATCTGTTATAGGCCACCCAACCAAGATGAAGAGGCAGATGAAATATTCTATAAGCAGCTGGGAGAAGTCTCATGATCGCTAGCCCTAGTTCTCGTGGGGGACTTCAACTTACCAGATGTCTGCTGGAAATGCAGTACAGCAGAGAGGAAACAGTCTAGGAGGTTCCTGGGGTGTGTGGAAGAGAACTTCCTGACACAGCTGGCGACTGAGCCAACTAGGGAAAACGCCCTGCTGGACCTGTTGTTTGTGAACAGAGAAGGACTTGTGGGTGATGTGATGGTTGGCATCTGTCTTGGACATAGAGATCACGAGATGATAGAGCTTTTGATTCTTAGAGAAGAAAGGATGGGGGTCAGCAGAACCGCTACCTTGGACTTCCAGAGGGCAGACTTTGGCCTGTTTAGGGGCCTGGTTGACAGAATCCCTTGGGAGGCAGTCCTGAAGGGCAAAGGACTTTGGGAAGGCTGGTTGTTCTTCAAGAAGGGAATCTTAAAGGTGCAGGAGCAGGTTTTCCCCATGTGCAGAAAGACAAGCTGGTGGGGAAGAAGACCAGCCTGGCTGAACAGACAACTTTGGTTGGAACTCAGGGAAAAAAAGAGAGTTTATGACCTTTGGAAGAAGGGGCAGGCACCTCAAGAGAACTACAAGGATGTCGGGAAATTATACAGAGAAAAAATTAGAAGGGCCAAGGCCCAACTAGAACATCTGGCTACTGTTATAAAGACAATAAAAAATGTTTCTATAAATACATTAAAAACAAAAGAAGGGCTAAGGAGACTCTCCATCCTTTATTGGATGCCGGGGGTAACATAGTGACCAAAGATGAGGGAAAGGCTGAAGTACTTAACGCCTTCTTTGCTTCAGTCTTTAATAGTAAGACCAGTTGTTCTTGGGACACCCAGACCCCTGAGCTGGAAGACAGGGATAGGGAGCAGAATGAATCCCCATAATCCAAGGCAAAATGGTCAGTGACCTGCTACACCACATAGACATGCACAAGTCTATGGGGCCAGATGGGATTCACCCAAGGGTACTGAGGGACCTGGCAGAAGAGTTCACCGAGCCACTTTCAATCATTTATCAGCATTCCTGGTTAATCAGGGAGGTCCCAGTTGACTGGAGGTTAGCAAATATGACACCCATCTACAAGAAGGTCTGGAAGGAGTATCTGGGGAACTACCATAGAATCATCGAATGGTTTGGGTTGGAAGGGACCTTAAAGGTCATCTAGTTCCAAGCCCCCTGCCATGGGCAGGGACAACTTTCACTAGACCAGGTTGCTCAAAGCCCCATCCAACCTGGCCTTGAACACTCCCAGGGATGGGGCATCCACAGCTTCTCTGGGTAACCTGTTCCAGTGTCTCACCACCCTCACAGTAAAGAATTTCTTCCTTATATCTAATCTAAATCTGTCCTCTTTCAGTTTAAAGACATTCCTCCTTGTCCTATCGCTACATGCCCTTGTAAAAAATCCCTCTCCAGCTTTCTTGTACGCTCCCTTTAGACACTGGAAGGCTGCTCTAAGGTCTTCTTGGAGCCTTCCCTTCTCCAGGCTGAACCACCCCAACTCTCTCAGCCTGTCTTCATAGGAAGGTGATCCAGCCCTCTGATCATCTTCATGGCCCTCCTCTGGACTCATTCCAGCAGGTCCATGTCCTTCTTATGTTGGGGGCTCCAGAGCTGAATGCAGTACTGCAGGTAGAGTCTCACCAGAGCAGAGGGGGACAAGCACTTCCTTTGACCTGCTCATCACTCTTCTTTTGATGCAGCCCAGGATACAGTTGACTTTCTGGGCTGCAAGCACACATTGTCAAGCCATGTTGAGCTTTTCATTCACCAGCACCCCCAAGTCCTTCTCCTCAGGGCTGCTCTCAATCCATTCTCCTCCCAGCCTGTATTTGTGCTTGGGATTGCCCTGACCCATGTGCAGGACCTTGCACTTGGACTTGTTGAACATCATGAGGTTCACACAGGTGCACCTCTCAAGCCTGTCAAGGTCCCTCTGGATGGCATCCCTTCCCCCCAGCATGTTGACCGCACCACATAGCTTGTGGTCATTGGCAAACTTGCTGAGGGTGCACTCAATCCCACTGTCCGTGTCGCTGACAGAGATGTTGAACAGCACTGGTCCCAGTACGGACCTCTGAGGAATGCCACTTGTCACCGGTCTCCACTTGGACATTGAGCCATTGAACATAACTCTTTGAGTGCAACCATCCATCCAATTTCTTATGCACTGGATAGTCCATCCATCCAATCCATGTCTCCAGTTTAGAGACAAGAAGGCTGTACTGCAGAACACTATCAAATGCTTTGCACAAGTCCAGGTAGATGACATCAGTTTCTCTTCCCTCATCTGTCAATGCTGTAACCCTGTCGTAGGCCGCCAAATTTGTCAGGCATGATTTGCCCTTAGTGAAGCCATGTTTGCTGTCACCAATCTCCTCTTTGTTTTCCATTTGCCTTAGCATAGTTTCTGGGAGGATCTGCTCTGTGATCTTGCTGGTCACAGAGGTGAGACTGACTGGTCTTTAGTTCTCCAGGTCTTCCTTATTTCCCTTTTTGAAAATCAGGGTTGTTTCCTCTTTTCCAGTCCATGGGAACTTCACCAGACTGCACGACTTCTCAAATATGATGGATAGTGGCTTAGTCACTTCATCTGCCAGTTCCCTCAGGACCCACGGATGCATCTCATCCAGTCCCATGGACTTGTGCACCTTCAGGTTCCTTAGATGGTCTCAAACCTCATCTTCTCCTACAGCAGGTGGTTCTTTATTCTCCCAGTCCTTGCCTTTGCCTTCTGTGACTTGGGCAGTGTGGCTGTAGAATGTGCCAGTGAAGACCAAGGCAAAAAAGTGATTGAATACTTCAGCTTTGTCAATATCCCAGGTAACCAGGTCTCCCATTTCCTTCTGGAGAGGACCTATGGTTTTTCTAGTCTTCCTTTTATCACTGAGGTACCTATAGAAACTTTTCTTGTTGCCCTTGATGTCCCTGGCCAGTTTTAATTCTATCAGGGCTTTAGCTTTCCTAACCTGGTCTCTGGCTTCTCGGACAATTTCTCTGTATTCCTCCCAGGCTACCTGTCCTTGCTTCCACCCTCTGTAGGCTTCCTTTTTGTATTTTATTTTGTCCAGGAGCTCCTTGTTCATCCATGCAGGCATCCTAGCGTTTTTGCTAGTTTTTGTTGAGATACATTACTGCTGAGCTTTGAGAAGGTGATCCTTGAATGGGCCCCTCTTCCCTCCATGGCTCTATCCCATGGTACTCTACCAAGCAGATCCCTGAAGAGGCCAAAGTCTGCTCTCCTGAAGTCCAGGGTAGTGATTTTGCTGCACGCCCTCCTTGTTGCCCTAAGGATCTTGAACACCACCATTTCATGGTCACTGCAGCCAAGGCTGCCCTTGAGCTTCACATTCCCCACTGTTGTGGTTTAACCCTGGCTGGCAACCAAGCACCACACAGCCTCTTGCTCACTCCCCCCCACCCGGAGGACTGAGGAGGAGAATTGGAAAGGAATGTAAAACTCGAGGGTTGAGATAAGATCAATTTAATAATTTAAACAGAATAAAGAGGTAAGAACAACAATTATAGCAATAACAATAATAACAATTATAATGGAAAGGTGGGGGAAAAGGGTAAAATCCAAAGGAAAAGGGAAAAAGGAAAACAAGTGATGCACAGTACAACTGCTCACCACCCACTGACTCATGCCCAGCCAGTCCCTGAGCAACCATCCCCCCCAGCTAACCCTCCAAGTTTATATACCAAGCATGATGTCCCACGGTATGGAATACCTCTTTGTCTGTTTCAGGTCAGCTGACCTGACTGTGTCCCCTCCCAGTCTCTTGTGCCCCTTCAGCCCTCTGGCTGGCAGGGCATGAGAAACTGAAAACTCCTTGACTTAGTATAAACATTACCCAGCAACAACTACAAACATCAGTGTGGTTATCAACATTGTTCTCACATCAGAGCCAAAACACAGCACTGTACTAGCTACTAATAAGATAGTTAACTCCATCCCAGCCAAAACCAGGACAGTATCCACCCCTTATGCCGTACCATTTATGTCATACTACATTTTCCAATACATCATCATCACATTTCCTGTCCTTTGTATAAATACACAGATATCATTCCCTTAGTCTATGGACCATCCCTCTAAAATCCACTGAGTTCATTTAGTCCGTGATGTTGGGCTCCATCTGTTATAACAGTCTTTCTGGGCAAGGAGGATGGTACGAGGTTTTGGAGTGTTCCATGTTTAAGCCAGTTCTATTCCTATTACAGCTGTGCTGATCTGGTTTCACCAGTCAATCTTTGTTGGTGTGGCAGCTGAAGAGAAATAAGGTTCAAATCTTCAAATCTAAAAATGGTAGAAATGAATGCCACAAGATTATCCAGTCTCTCCGGGGCGAGATGGTTCCAATTCTACCATCATCACCAAAGACAATATACAGTATTATGTAACAATTAATATCACTCAATTTGTTGGCTGTTTTCACCCAAACCCAAACGCCCTTGGGGCACACATCGAACTTCCCCATCTTCCTGCATTACCCACCAAGTGCTCCCAGGCCCTTGAGCAAAAACAATCCCACGAATGGGTTTGCCTTTGCCTGAGGCAGGAATGACCCAGACTGTTTTTCCAAGCATATTTTTAAGATGCACTACAGGAACTTTATCCCCCTCTACAGCATGCAAAAGCTTCAACTGGGCAGGACCAGCTCGGCTAGCAGACCCTCTGGTATTAACCAACCAGGTAGCCTTTACTAAATGTTTATCCCAATGTTTGAAAGTTCCACCACCCATTGCTTTCAGTGTAGTCTTTTACAGTCCATTACATCATTCAATTTTCCAATCCATAATAATTTCCAAAATTCCTGGACGATTGGGATTTCCTATCCGAGCTCATTGTGTAATCAGTGCGATCCACTTACTCCATGTAGCATCAGTTGCATGATGTGGAGAAGAAATCCTCCCTTTAAACATCCAGCCCAGCACTGGTAACTGGGGTGCCAAGAGGAGCTGTGCTTCAGTACTGACATGTGGAATCATGACTCTACAACCTGTGAGGTTATAAAGTAGGTATGTTTATTGCAGCACTGGGTGCACGGGGGATCTCTCCACCACAAACGTGCACACCTTGGAGCCCAAAGTCGGTTCCTTTTATTATACTAAATGTTACATATTCATTAACCCTGATACATATGCAATACACTTCCAGGGACAGGGACGGATTATTACAATTAGTTCTGGGGAATCATTAGCATAGTCTGTGCCTCAAGTTCCTCTCCACTGCGTCATGGGCCGGGGTCTCTGAGATGAAGGCTGTAGGTCTTCCTCGCTGTGTACTTTTCACCTTTTGGTGTTTTTTCATCACTAAAGCAGTTTGTTCTGGTCTGCATCCTCTTTAGTTAACACCAAGGCCTTGAGGGGCTCCGCTTTTCCTGAGGCGATTTCCTGTCCAATTGTTTCTTATACAATATATTATAAAACTAGCTATATGTTAAACCTGCAAGCTAAACAGGCTTTCTAAATGTCTGCTGTATAAACCCTTTACATGTTAGGTCCCCTTATCAGTACCAATCACTTCCGAAGTGGCTCGAACTCCTTCATAAGCTGCCAATATCTCTTTTTCAGTTGGAGTATAGTGGGCCTCAGATCCTTTATATACCCAACTCCAAAACCCCAAAGGTCGTCCTCGAGTTTCCCCTGGTGCTTTCTGCCAGAGGCTCCAGGTAGGGCCATTCTCCCCAGCTGCAGTGTAGAGCACATTCTTTACATCTTGCCCAGTCTGAACCGGCCCAAGGGCTACTGTTTGATCTCCCATTTTATTTGTTCAAAGGCTTGTCATTGTTCAGGACCCCATTTAAAACCATTCTTCTTTCAGGTCACATGATCAAAAGGGCTTACAATCATACTGTAGTTTGAAATGTGCATTCTCCAAAAGCTGATGACACCTAAGCCTGAGTTTCTTTCTTATTAGTTGGTGGAGACATCGCTGCTATTTTGTTGATCACATCTATTGGGATTTCACAATGTCCATCTTGCCATTTTACTCCTCAAACCTGGATCTCCTGAGCAGGTCCCTTGACTTTACTTTGTTTTATGGCAAAACCAGCTTTCAGAAGGATTTGGACTATTCCCTCCCCTTTCTCAAAAACTTCTGCTGTATTGTCCCATATGATGATGTCATCAATGTATTGCAGATGTTCTGGAGCTCCACCCTGTTCTAGTGCAGCCTGGATCAGTCCATGGCAAATGGTAGGGCTGTGTTTCCACCCCTGGGGCAGTCGATTCCAGGTGTATTGGATGCCCCTCCAAGTGAAAGCGAAGTGGCCTGCAGTCCGCAGCCAAAGGGATCGAGAAAAACACATTTGCAATTTCAATGGTGGCATACTACTTGGCTGCCTTTGATTCCAGTTCATATTGAAGTTCTAGCATGTCTGGTACAGAAGCACTAAATGGCGTTGTGACTTCATTCAGGCCATGACAGTCCACTTTTAGTCTCCATTCTCCATTAGACTTTTGCACTGGCCATATGGGGCTATTAAAGGGTAAATGGGTTCTGCTGATCACTGCTTGGCAGTACTAGCTGGCAAATCAGCTTATATATGGGAATCAGGGAGTCTTGGTTGGTGTGGTATTCCCACTGGTGCACTGCTGTGGTAGTGATTGGCACCTGCTGTTCCTCAACTTTCAGCAACCCCACCACAGATGGGTCTTCTGAAAGACCAGGCAAAGTAGATAGCTGCTTAATTTCCTCTGTTTCCAGGACAGCTATACCAAAAGCCCACTGGCACCCTTTCAGATTCTTTAAAATATCCTCTCCTAAGATAGTCTATGCCAAGGATACATGGAGCTTCTGGGCCAGTCACAATGAGATGTTTTTGCCACTCATTCCCAGTCAAGCTTATTTCAGCCTCCAATACAGTTAGCTGTTGGGATCCCCCTGTCACTCCAGAAATACTAATGGGTTCTGCCCCTTCATAGTTTGATGGCATTAGAGTACACTGTGCACCTGTATCTACTAGAGCTTTATATTCCTATGGGTCTGATGTGCCAGGCCATCGCATCCACACAGTCCAATATACCCTGTTATCCCTGGTCTCCATCTGACTGGAGTCAGGGTCCCTCTAATCCTGGTCTAGGGACTCTCCACTAGGATGGCAAGTGTTGCGAAACAGATGTAGTGTGGAGTGGTTCTGCTCACTTATGTCTTGCCAGAATGGGTTAGAATTCCTTTTCACAGGAACAAGAGTAGTCAGCCCTATCACTCTGTCTAGGAAAATGTCTCTGGAGACTGGAGCAGAAGCCTTCCTGGAAGACACTTTACTTGTGATTGGTTTTCCTTGTAGTTCACGCACTCGGGCCTCCAGGACTGAGGTATGTTTTCCATCCCACCTTCTCATGTCCTCTCCATGGTCTTGCAGATAAAAACACAGAGTACCTCATGGCATTTATTTTCTATATCCTCCCTCCCAAACAGGAGGGCGTCTATGGTTGATAGCTGAGATGCAAGTCTGTATTGGTGGAGAGTAGGACATATTCTTGTTAAGCCACTGGACCAGTCTCTCCACATCTGAGATGATGGAGGTAGAGACACTGTCTTTATAGTCCTGGAGATGATGAACCACTTCTTCCATTGTTGGTGCAGTGTCTGACCAACCCATTACTGCCAATGAGTTGGCATATGCTGATGGTGCGCTCTGTATCAATTTCCGTTACATCGGTTGTGTGCATCGGACTTCATCGGGATCTATGGGTGACTGTGGATCATTCAAGTTATAATAGATCATCTCTTTCACAGCTAATTCCCTCAAGTACTGAATACCCTTCTCCAGGGGTCCTCAAACTTTTTAAAGAGGTGGCCGGCGCGCGGATGAAGTGGCAGGAAGTCATCTGCGGCTGCTTGGTTTCTCCCCCCAACCCCCGGCGGAGGGGGGAGGGGCGGGGGGGTTCTGTAAATACCGGGGGCCAGATTGAGGACCCTGGGGGGCCGTATCCGGCCCGCGGGCCGTAGTTTGAGGAACCCTGCCCTTCTCTCTTGCAGACCACTTGCTCGAGTGTCATGTAATATCCTCCTTGTAGGGATACCTTTCCTTCATGCTTGACAGAAGTCACTTCCAGAGACTGATTATTTGCGCTCCTTTTCCAATTGCCCTATCAATGCCCCTTTCTCTAGCAAGTGATCCCAGCTGCTTGGCTGTCCTATCCTCCAAGTCTATACTGTGAGCCCCATTATCCCAGTATCGAAGCAACCATGTGATAATGTGTTCACCTGACTGATGGGCATAATCTTTCCACAGTTCACTCAGAGAGAGGGATCGAGAGGTTACCTCTTGTTTGCTTTCTTCATCTTCTTCACATGATGAGCTTGCTCCTTCATCCTCCTTTACCAAAGGAGATGTTTTCCATTTCCATTTCCTTTTATCTACAGGGGCCACTAACACTGACACCAGTCAGTCTTCTGCATCACTCGTTTCAGGGGCCAAAGTAGCTGGAATGCCTGCCACAGGGGCTAGAGTAGCTGCCGGATGCAGGGGCTGGAGTGGCCGCAGTGGCTGGAGCAGCTGGAGCAGGGGCTGCAGCGGCTGGAGCAGGGGCTGGAGCAGCCACAGTGCTTGCCACAGGAGCTGGAGTGGCCATGGAGGGTGGAGCGGTGGCTGGAGCAGCTGCAGCAGCTGCCGCAGGGACTGGAGTAGTAGTTACAGTTTGTCGCTTAGAATTCCACCAGATTCAGGACATGAAAACTGCATTCCTGTCACTAGGTTCAGAACTGACACTATGGAGCTTCCAGCAGACCAAAGATACTCAGTCTCCTAAAATCCTAAATGTTTCATTAATTAGGCCTGAGGAGAAGGGGAAGGTGTAGACCCCACCCATAGGCTGATTCTCTGGGAAAACAAAGTCAAAGGTTGTTGGCATTCACCAATACTGGTGTTGGCCACCAGACACACAGAGGCAATAATACTGAGTGCACAGATCAGATTAGTTTCATAACCAATGAGCCCATCATATTATAAACTAGTACTATATAGTACAACACTATATTAACTTTTGCCCAGGTCCCAAAGGAAACAAACAACACTACAGGGAACACATACTGTAAATAAACAAGACAATTCACCCATGGGACCACGGGCAGCAGATTCAAAAGCAGAGAAGCCAGCATTGTAGCCAGTTATTATTAATCTAATACAATGAATACTGCAAACAATTTAATCTAACACAGTCTGATTAAACCTGTCGTTATCTCAACCATTTGAGCCCCACGTTGGGTGCCAAAAAGGACTGTCATGGTTTAACCCTGGCTGGCAACCAAGCACCACACAGCTGCTTGCTCACTCCCCCCCCAACCCGGAGGGGTGGGGAGAAGAATTGGAAAGGAATGTAAAACTCAAAGGTTGAAATAAGAACAATTTATTAATTTAAACAGAATAAAGAGGTAAGAACAACAATTATAATAATAACAATTATAATGGAAAGGTGGGGGAAAAGGGTAAAATCCAAAGGAAAAGGGAAAAAGGAAAACAAGTGATGCACAGTACAACTGCTCACCACCCACTGACTCATGCCCAGCCAGTCCCTGAGCAACCATCCCCCCCAGCTAACCCTCCAAGTTTATATACCAAGCATGATGTCCCATGGTATGGAATACCTCTTTGTCTGTTTCAGGTCAGCTGACCTGACTGTGTCCCCTCCCAGTCTCTTGTGCCCCTCCAGCCCTCTGGCTGGCAGGGCATGAGAAACTGAAAACTCCTTGACTTAGTATAAACATTACCTAGCAACAACTAAAAACATCAGTGTGTTATCATCACTGTTCTCACATCAGATCTAAAATACAGCACTGTACTAGCTACTAATAAGAAAGTTAACTCCATCCCAGCTGAAACCAGGACACCCACCAACCCCTCCTTGTTGGTAAGAACAAGATCTAGCATAGCGCCTCTCCTTGTTGACTCTTCTATCACTTGGAGTAGGAAGTTATCAGCAATGTATTCCAAGAACCTCCTGGATTGCTTATTACAGAATCACAGGGTCACAGAATGGTCAGGGTTGGAAGGGACCTCTGGAGATCATCTAGTCCAACCCCCTGCAGCAAGTTCACCTGGAACAGGTTGCACAGAATCACGTCCAGGTAGGCTTTGAATATGTCCAGAGAAGGAGACTCCATAGCCTCTCTGGGCAGCCTGTTCCAGTGCTCTTGTCACCCTTAAAGATGTTTTTCCTCATATTCAGAAGGAACTTCTCCCTTATGCCCTGCTGTGTTGTCCCTCCAACAGATATTGGGGTGAATGTGTTGACGCGGAAGGCTCGGACACAACTTATACAACCAATGTGATCAAGTTAGTGCCACTTTATTAAGGGATACACAGCAATTTATACACTAGCACAAAGCACACACATTGCTTCTAGATTGCTAATAGGCTAAAGCTGCTTGTCTATTCACTCTCCTGCACTCTATGATTGGTCACGGCGTGGTATCCATGCTCCTCGCCTACATTCTGTTTTGACATTCTATTTTCTTATTTTTCAGTCCAACTCCTTTATCTCTTTCCCACGTACAGTTCCTTAATAGTCCAACTTTCTTATCTCTCTGCTAGTACATAGTTTCTTTGTCTCTCTTGGCCTTGCATATGTCCTTCACAACAGCTGCAGCCTGTTGTTACAGCTTCGGCCTGCTCGGCCTGCTATTACAACAAAGTTACTTGGTCTGGATTGCTCATAATATGTCCATTTTTTTCCAGCCACTCCACATGGATGAAGTACCCCATGAGGACCAGGGGTTGTGAATGTGAGGCTGCTCCTATCTCTCTGTCGAAGGCCTCATCTGCTTGGTCTTCCTGGTTGGGTGGCCTGTAGCAGCCCCCCACTATAATGTCATCTGTCTCTTTCATCCCTTTAATACTGGCCCTCGGTCATCTCCTCATCCATCCCCAGGCAGAACTCCATGCACTCCAGCCAGTCATTGACATAGAGGGTGACAACCCCTCCTTGTCTCCCCTGCCTGTCCTTCCTAAAGTGCTTGTATCCTTCCATTCCAACACTCCAGTCATAAGAGTCATCCCACCACATCTCCATGATGCCAATAAGATTGTAGCCCTGCAGGCATGTGCCTCTTGTTTATTCCCCATGCTATGTGCATTTGCATAAAGGCATTTAAATTGGGCCCCTGATGAAGCTAACTTACTGGCTGGAATGGCTGAAATTCCTTTGTGCTGCTCTTCAGGTGGTCTCCTGCTGACCTGCAGTCCCTCTCCAGGCTCTGGGCATCTCTTGCTGGCACTGGCATCAAACTCATAGGAGTGGGATGGACTGAGGTTCCCCTCCCCTGGCAACTTTAGTTTAAAGCCCTCTTCACCAGCTTAGCAAGCCTATGACCAAAGATGCTCTTCCCCTTCTCTGTCAGATGGACCCCATCAGCCCCCAGTACACCAGGCTTCTCAAAACAAGTCCCTTCATCTAAATAGCCAAACCCCTGGCTGTAGCACCAGTCCTGTAACCATTTGTTGATTTGCCAGATTTGACTGGCCCTTTCAAACTCCTTCCCTTTGACCAGGAGGATTGATAAAGAAAACTTCCTGTGCTCCAGAGTCTCTTACCGCCACTCCCAGTGCTCTGTAATCCTTCTCGATACTCCTCAGACTGCTCTTGGCTGTATCACTGGTGCCCATGTGAAACATCAGCAGTGGATAATAGTCAGTGGACTGTACAAGGCTTGGTAGTCTCTCGGTGACATCCCTGATACCAGTCCCCGGTAAGCAGCACAGCTCTCTAGAGAGCGCATCAGGTCAGCAAATGGGTGCCTCTGTACCCCTCAGAAGAGAGTTGCCTACTGCTATCACCCATTGCCTTTTCTCTAATTGCACTGGTTATTACATGGGGAGCAGATTGAGCTGCCTTACTCAGCTCCAGTGTTCCTCCTGATGTGATGGGTCTTTCCTCTTCAGTCTGCAGAGCAGCGAAGTGGTTCTGCAAGGGCACCTCAGGCTTCGGTGGAAGTCTCTTCCTCCTGCAGGTCCTTGCCATTGCAAGTTTCCATTCTCCTGCATTATTGCCCCCCTGCCAGAGTAGATGGTGCAGACCCCCCAGCCGGAGGTGCAGCCTTTGCTCTCAGATGAGTGCCCACCATTCTACCTTGAAGGTCAAGCAGGATGAGCACCCTTGACCTGTGCAGTTGGTCACAGAACGGTGCCCGGCTGCTGGGTTACGTGGAAGTCTCTCCACTTGGCCAGTGGGATGTGCCTCCTTTGAAGTAGCGCCCTCCCTGTGCAAGCTGCCACACAAACTGCCACACCACGCCCTGGCTGACACGCCACATCCTGTTTGCCCACTCTGTACAAAGTGCTCCTGATCGCTAGCAATCCCTAGGGCTGCCCTTAGTGGGAGTGTGTGTGTGGGTGCTGTTAATCCTGGCCCTGCCCATGCCTTGTCAGCTGCTCTCATGCCAGCCTTGTGCCAGCTGCCAGATCCTGGTGAATCTCTGAGCTCCCCTGGGGGTTTGCCCAGCTCTGGAAACCCCCTGCTCCCCCTATGCTGCGATCCCCCACTCCACTGCAGAACACACCTGCTGATAATATGATTCTATGCTCCAGAGCTGATTGCCTCTGTGAGTAACTACAGGCCTGTCAGTCTTACCTTGGTGCTGGGGAAAGTTATGGAGACGACCATGTCAGAGTGCCATCATGCGGCACGTACAGAACAACCTGGTGATCAATCCCAGCCACCATGGGTTTATGAAAGGCAGGACCTGCTTGACAAACCCGATGAAAGGCAGGACCTGCTTGACAAACCCAATCTCCTTCTGCAACAAGATGACCTGCCTAGTGGATGAGGGAAAGGCTGTGGATGTTGTCTACCTGGACCTTAGTAAAGCCTTTGACGCTGTCTCCCACAGCGTTCTCCTGGAGAAACTGGCTGCTCATGGCTTGGACGGGTGTACTGTTTGCTGGGTAAAAAACTGGCTGGATGGCCAGGCCCAAAGAGTGGTGGTGAATGGAGTTAAATCCAGTTGGTGGCTGGTCACAAGTGGTGTTCCCCAGGGCTCGGTATTGGGGCCAGTCCTGTTGAATATCTTTATTGACGATCTGGACAAGGGGACTGAGTGCACCCTCAGTAAGTTTGCAGACGACACCAAGTTGGGCTGGAGTGTTGATCTGCTGGAGGGTAGGAAGGCTCTGCAGAGGGGTCTGGACAGGGTGGACCGATGGGCCGAGGCCAATTGTATGAGGTTCAACAAGGAGAAGTGCCGGGTCCTGCGCTTGGGTCACAACAACTCCACGCAATGCTACAGGCTTGGGGAAGAGTGGCTGGAAAGCTGCCTGGAAGAAAAGGACCTGGGGGTGCTGGTTGACAGCCAGCTGAACATGAGGCAGCAGTGTGCCCAGGTGGCCAAGGTGGCCAATAGCATCCTGGCTTGTATCAGAAATAGCGTGGCCAGCAGGGAAGCAATTGTCCCCCTGTATTCGTCACTGGTGAGGCCGCACCTCAAGTACTGCGTTCATTTTTGGGCCCCTCACTACAAGAAAGCCAATGAGGTGCTGGAGTGTGTCCAAAGAAGGGCAATGAAGCTGGTGGAGGGTCTAGAGCACAAGTCTTATGAGGAGCGGCTGAGGGAACTGGGGTTGTTTAGTCTGGAGGAAAGGAGTCTCAGGGGAGACCTTATTGCTCTCTACAACTACCTGAAAGGAAGTTGTAGGCAGGTGGGGTAGGTCTCTTCTCCTATATAACAGCAACAGGATAAGAGGAAATGGCCGCCAGGGAGGTGGTGGAATTGACATCACTGGAGGTGTTTAAAAAATGCGTAGATGTGGTGCTTAGGGATGTGGTTTAGTGATAGACTTGGCAGTCCTGGGTTAACGGTTGGACTTGATGATCTTAAAGGTGTTTTCCTACCTAAATGATTCTATGGTTCTACAGACCAAAAAGTATCCACATACAATTACTGTGATAGTCCCATACCATAAGTTTAAAGGAGACTGTAGTATTTTCAATTTTATCATTCTGTAGCTCTATTATTGTTTTAGCCTCCAAATTTATCTTCCCTATTACTAGGTCAAAACTGGATTATACAGACAATTATAATTTCTGAAACCAAGTAACCTCCTATCAGGCAGGTAGCAGAACTTTTTGAACAAGATGGCTTTCCTGTTTGCACTCAAGAAAATCAAGACAGCTGCAATGAATCCAACATAATGAAGGTGTATATATATTACTTTATATTTCTTGACTTTTAAACTCAGGTAATGAGTATGCATCTTAAGTATTGGACTGTGAAGTCACAGAAATGCAAGCACAGAGAAGAGCCTACATTCTCAGCGCTTGCATTTTGTGGCTGATTTTACCTACTGTATTATTATTAGTATGTGCCAGTGAGGGAAGCAGCAGTACAGTCAACTGCAACAGCATGCATTTTCCTGCTCCTCTGGATTCATGTATGTACCAGCACCTAGTCACAACATGCCTATGTAAATTCCCTTCCTTTATAATTATTTAAAACTGAGAAGTAAGAGCTAATACTTTATCACAAATCCTTCCTTTATTACCAATTTGAAACTAGTTCTCTGCAGAAATAAAAATTGTGCTTTGGCTCTTTGAAGAGCTACAAGTAGGTAAGATCTCTATGTCAGAGAATGCACTATAATAAAGCACAACAGTTCAAAATACCTCCCACACACTAGCACATACGACGTGCATCACGTATCAATCAACAGATGAATATCCATCTCCAGGGTTCTTTTTTATATTTTTGTATATTTTTTAAAAGATGTTTTGCATTTTTGAGTGGACTTTGTCCATCAAACTAATGGACCAGACAGTTGGAATAGACATGAGGAAAAGAGAGAAATAAGAGGAAAACTGCACATTTGAAGGAGAAAGGAAGGACTGACTGTAAAATACTCATCTGTCAGAGACACAAATTTCTGAAGTCACTTGGAGACTTGGAACATCTTGGGGAATATAGAGCAGCAGGTAGAGTACTGCTGCAGATATTAATGATACTCTTAAGAGGGAGGATATAATTTGATTATATATTTGTCATTTTATGATTATATATAGTCAAATTGCACACAAAACACATGCTTTATATAAAATTGAAAAATATCAGAAAAATAAACAATAAGACTACAGAAAAATAAACATGGAGCATTGGCAGCATCAAAATTGATAATGAACTTAAGACACTGTACCTGCGACTTGCAAGACTCGTAAGACCTTAAAAATTCTACAACTATTCAGTTGCCTCAAGGTTTTTCAGTCATTTAAGGACAATTCTAGAAGAAACACTCCTTGTTTCTGCCTGACAGATGAAAACAGTTCTAATTTTGATTTTATCTGGATGAGGGAAAAGGCCAATTGAGGGATGTTTTCTGTAGTTGTAACTGACAGAGCCAGATAGAGCTTTAATAAAAGGTTATTACAACCATATTACAGTAGTGTGAACCAGGGCACACCTGAGGTACTTTTTCTCAGTGACTTCCAGTAAAACAGTTCAGCTGAGTGCTTTTGAAAATCCCATCTTTGATTTTCAAATAAAAGCTTTGCCCTAATATAGCATGTTTCATCGAAACATCAAGATTATTTTGTTCAAACGTGGCTGCCATTCTCCCCATTTTATATATGGGATAAAGGATAAACAGTTAAAAACAAATAGCACAGAATCACAGTGAAGGTGTAACATCTCCCAGCTCAGCCCTGTGCTCTATTCATTCACCTCAGTTTCCAGATAAGTTTTTGATCTTTTAAACTATTTATTAACATGCTTTGCTGAATGATTATAGATGTAATTCTCAGTTGTAGTTAAATGTATATATTCTTACTCAGCTCTCAAGGGGACTTGAGAGTTTGTGAATTTTTGTATGAAAACTTGAAGAAACCTTGAAGAAAGCAGTCTCAAGGTTTCCTATGTCCCAAGACAAGTAATCATTTTACTAGGTCATAAATTATGTAAAATTATGTTATTAAAAAAACCCACTGTGCCCTCAGGTGAAGCATATAATATTTGCAGTGCTAGCTGTAAACAAGATAGGAAAAAGTAAACTTTTAGGCTATGTTTAGCTCCATTTTCCAGCTAGTCTAACGTGGTGTATTGTAAGATCAGTTTCACAAGTGTTTTCTGCCTAACTGAACAAGTATACCGCACGCTGTCATACAGATCTTAACATTTCTTTGAGTTGCCAGCATTTGTCAACTGAAAAGGTTTTAACAACTTTCCCATTAATAATTATAAATAAATCACAGCATACACTTCTCTATATAGCAATTCAAAAGAGGAATTGATATGCATTACAATTAAATACACAGAAATTAAAACATTACCTCTCCTCCTGTGTAAGCCCTCTAGATCACTGGTCTTCTTAAGCTTCTTCTTGGCACTGACTAGCTGACTGCTGTCAAACAGATGTGCTGTTGGGACACTGGAAGAGTGCTGGACTCCCTTCTCCTCACTCTGATGTTTAACAAAACTGTTGCTTTTCTTTAAGGATTTGGTGTCATCTTCCTTGGAGGGCAAAGGTGGAAGTGGAGGTGGGGGTGGTGGAGGCAAAGGGGGTGGAAGCGGTACTACAGTAACAGTCTCTGGTTGAAGCTCATTACTGGCAAGTGGAGAAGTACTAACATGAGGCAGTTCAGAGGTAACACCATTGGGAGGTAACAAGATAACTTGAAATTGTTCGAAGCTTGTGGATTCCTGCACTTGCAAAGGCTGAACTGTATTTTCCAAGTCTACCTCTTCACTTTTCTCTTGGATTTGTATGGTTGCTGGCAAAGATTTAGGCTGATCTACACAGGACACTGAGCTGGCTGCACATTGTCTTCTTGCATGAGCCAGTTGTAGTCTGGTTGATTTAAGTATTACTTGCCCAGGGTACCGCTAAAGTGAAGAGGTTATTTACAATTAGATAACTACATGCAGCACACTATTTTAGATAGTAAGTACTCGTCGTTAGGGTTTGCCTTTCTGCCATTCTGACATTAGAATTCATCTAATTTTTTCATTCATTTTGCTCTGGGCATAAACCCAAAGCAAATATATCCTCACCATTATGCAAAAATGATCTGTTTTCTTAATTTTTATTCTTGGTTAAGCCATAATTTACATGTGATTGGCCTAGTCAAGGATATACATGGGTTAAAGTTAGGATTTCACTAAGAACCAGATTGTACATTTGAAACCTTTTTCTGAAAACTAAAATTCAAAATTCACTCTTGCTTCCCTTTTCTAAAACTGGCCAGTGGTGCTCTGCAGTAACGTCCTCTCTGACCTAATATGCTGGCCTTAGATATGAATCATACTGCTTAAAAAAGGCCTCTCTTGAAAATGTCAAATATTTTGAGAATTTCCAAAGTGTTTTTAATGTAGTTCTTATAATTGCTACTTCAATATCTGTCTTTTCAAATTAGCTTCATCCATAGCCATTTTCATGCAAAAGTAAAAACTGCTTCTGAAATGCTGGTCTAAAACATTTTAGACAATTGTGGCAGGCCTAAAGCAATAGAAATCATATCAATATAAACACACTCATACATAAAGTCAGTTCATTAACAGGTGCTGGTTAAAATAAGTAAATCTGCTTTAATTTACAGAAGCTATGCAATTCAAAAGCCTTGCAAACAATAAGGATATGAAGAGTGTACTGCTAAACAAGACAGCTTTCCAGTAAAGAAACTTCTCATATCTATAATTTTTTTATGTATTCAGCAAAACAAAACAAGTCTTCACCAATTAATATTTTCTATTTACTTGCACTTTCATCCCTCTCCTTATTCTCTCCCCTTCATTCCATCTTCTATTGATTTTCTCATACTTACATTGTAATAGGAAGGGGCAGGTATTGGGAGGTGTTATTGCAATCAGTGGTAGTGGGGGTATGTCAGATGATAATGGTCTTTGTGGGAAACACCATTCAGATCATACTTCTTTTTGTAAAATTTGCTATGTGTCTTGTCACAATGTGTAGATGTGATAGCAAAACAGAAGCTTATTACGACACTGGGAACACAACGTCCAAAGAAATTTACTACCACCAATGACATATTTTTTGTAAATTTTCCAAAGAACACTATACAATGACAGGGAATATCTAATAGCATAGTATAGTCCTGGAATGAGTGAAAATTTCTTTTGCAAAAGAAATTGGCAGAAAAGAACGACTCTTCTTCTGTTACCTGTTTAAACATGCGAAGTCTGTCCAGTGTTTTCTGTCGTTCCTGACTAACCCAGGAGCTCTTTCTTTCCTCTTCATCATGTAGCTGATCTTGCTTCTGGGAAAATATATGTAAAACATGTAAATATCACATCCAATGCTATGGTTAGCATCATTTAAAAACCCCGCAAACCTGAATTAAAATAACTCTTCTACTAATTGTTAGGAATTACCTAACAATCTACTTCTCAAATAAACACATTTCTAACCTTCAGAACTTTGGCTTTGTCTTCCCCTTAAAAGAATATTATGCGTTTCACGTTTTATAACCTTGAAGAAATGCAAAGCTCAGTAAAGAAAGATTTCAATCTGGAACTGGAGCACTTGAAGACCGGAACTTTTTACCTTGAAAGATGATAAATAACTAGAGATGTAACAGAATATTACACTGAAAAAAATTCCCATAAATTTACAATTGTATAAGTTAGCCAGACAGCAAACCAGTATTCATTTTCTCTCATTCCAAAAACAAAATGACAGTTCAAATTGCAAGGTTGCACATTTAAAACAAGTCATATTGAAATTTTTACAGTGCAAGAAATCACAGAACTCAGTGCCACAAAGTTTTGAAGACAATATTGAGCAAATTAAGTAAACATTTTCATTATAACTTACACTAGTAAACTAAAGTTTTATATTTAATTAACTTACACTGTCATTATTTAATCCAGCTTGATTTTCTGTAATCTTTAAATAAAGGTTTGAAGCTCTTCCTTGCAGCTAAGACAGTTATATTATTTTCTTGTTTGGGGATTTTACCTCAGTGAAAACACACATTTGGATCTACCTCCTTCAAATAGTCATTCATTTTCTCAAAACTTCAGCAAAGTTACTACATCTTTGAAACAAAACACTATGTTTCAGTCAAATTTATTGAAAGTGGACAGTAGTTATCAGATGGCAAAAGTCATCGTATGTATAACTTCGGAAGTTATCAGGAAAAGTGATAGAACAGGTGACTATTAAGAAAACCTGAGCAGAAACAGCAGCTTTAATTCTTAAAAGACTCACAGTATTAAGTATTACTTTTAAAAGATGATGATCATTGTCATTAAAAAAATGATGTCCTTTATAAAGGGCCAACTCCTGCGATTTCAAGAAAGAAAAGTATAGATATGTTAGGGAGAGCAAGAAAAGGACATGTCTGAAAAATGGTAAAGACAGGAAACAGGAAAAGGAGAAGAGGACTAGAAGCATGTGGTGAAAAGACAGAAACTGAGCAATGGGGCAAAGAAGTTAAAACAGAAGCATAAAGATTATAGCAAGAAGAAAGAGTAGTTCTACCACCATACCTGCATGTTTCATTTGCAATCAGGTCAAACTGAAGCAGTCTCAAACTCAAGGGTTTTTTTGTCTGTTTTGGGTTTGGTTGTTGTTGTTGGGGGGGAGTGGGGTGTTTTGAGGTTGTTGGGGGGGGGATATTTGTTTTTAAATAAGAATAGTGAAATTGCAATTCTTATTTGGTTTCAGGTTTGGACACCTTTGAGATTATCTTTTCAAAATTCTTCATGAAAACTAGTGGCTGAAAACCTATTTTACAATAATAGCAGAAATTTTCAGTCAAATTATTAACAGAAGACAAAAAAATTAGCATAAGGTTCTTTATGAAGTGCAAGCGGGCAAATATAATGAAAAAGCCCTGTAGTGTTTCAGAGACAAAAAAGTCCTCCAGCTTTGTCATCTTATTTTTAAGAGAGTGATAAATGGACTGCAGTCCACATAGCAAATTCCTTTGCCTTATTGTAAGAATTGAAAATAAATAATCTGTTTTTTTAACTTCCCGAAAGAGTACACCAATACATCCAGTCTTTCACAAGTAGCCTTTTCATAAAATAAATTATGCAGCTGACTTCCTGGACAAATATATCAATGTTAAAAATGTATAAGGATGAAATAGAATCTCTTTTGCTAATCTAATTGAAGCCTGAATTAAAAAGACTTGTATTTCAATGTATCTTTGTCAGTGATCTTTATTAAATATTGATACTATATCAGCTCCCAAGACCTAGCTCAGTATTTGAATATTCTTTAAGATAAAGTCTATCACTATATAAAGTCTAACACAACAGTCAGACTAACTAGCCTATTCTCTGTGATGAGGCTGTGCAGAGAATTGTGGAGCATGCAACTGGAACTACATACTTTATACAATACAAAGTGATTTCTTTTGTAGAGAAAAAATAATGAACAAGCTTATTAAGATTCAAGAACAAATGTGTATGGTTTCTTTACTCATTTCAGCATATCTGAGACTGTACTCAGAGATGTCCAGAATCATCTATGTGCACATGATAACAAACTGCATGCAGCCTAACCCTAGCAGTAATCACTTAGACTGTGAACCCAGTATTAATGAACTGTTTTATTTGCTTGGGTTTAATGTCATCCTAACACAGCTATATACTCCCCCTTACCAGCATAACGAGATACAGAAATCCATGATCCAAAGGTCAAGAATACACACTATCTTTTAAAAACAGCTATCACTTTGAATGTTCTACTAATTAATGTATAATGAGGAATGCAAGCTATTAACTAGAGGCTAAACTGAACAGCAGAAAACTCAAACTTACTAGCTGAACAGTATGGAGCATCTTGTATTCCTCCTCACTCTCGTGATGATGCTGGATCTTTTCATTATGCTTTGTGATACAGATCTCCTGTAGAGACATAAAACATTATTTATAAAATATAAATTTTCAAATATCAATTTACAGTGTATAATGTCATATGTAGCAAACAACACTAAGATTTAGAAAAATAAAAATTACAAAGCCCATCTCAGACAAGCTAATTTAACCAGGCTAATTTAACTTACAATAAAACCATGAAATAGAAACAAACCAAAGAAAAACCAACCCAAACCTATTACTTTTAACTGTCAAAAGAATATATATAAGTAACAGCTGCTTGAAAAGCTTATTCTACAATACTAGTACAAAAGTGGCAAGAAATACTGATTTGTCAAATACTTCATAAAACTGTTGTTGCAACTCCATGTATTTGTATACTTTGATAATAACTAACTCCCAAATATACTACGTATTTCTGTTTAGGCAACTAGGCTGCTTCCTGTTTACAACTGTCAGTTCATCTTTTGCACGTACGATTTGCAAGCATGAACATTGATAAAGTTGTTACAATTTTATGCATACACAAGCAGGTTGACATTATACCAAGTTCATGTCTGTAATGTCTGCTTTAAAAACAAGCATTTATTACATTGCCTGCAAATAAGAACAGGTTAAAAATTAAACAGGACATGTTACAATAGATGCATTGAAGAAGTATGACACTTAAGGTAGATTACATAAAAAGAACTGAATTAAGTATCAATTGCAAAGAAAAGGCATGTGCAGGAATTTATAGTAGCAAAGAGAAAGACAAGATCATAGGACAATACTGAGGGCCAGGAAATCAGACAGTAGGGGCAATGAAATTAAGCCCAGAACAAGCACCAGACAGAACTAGGTCAAACGTGCAGTTAGAAACAGGACTCATGGCTGTATAAGAGGGGGCAGTGTTAGGAAACTGGAGTGTGACTGTAGCTAGAACACCAAAGTGAAGGGCTTTCCAGGCATCAGTCAACTTGACTTACTGGGTGGAGCCAGACAGGAGCTTTGCTGTCACAAGCATTGCTTGAGGCAGCTGATAGAGTATCAGCCATCAAGCAAGATACTACAGTAGTGGCAGAAAGACTCAAAAAACAAGGAGGGGAGGGATAAAAAAGCTCATAGTTTTGGACACGGGGAACTGCAGAAAAAGCTATGTTCTCCTAAAAGCTATGGACATACTGTGATCAAGATTCCTCTACAGGGAAGAAATACCATGCTGTCTTGAATGTTTCTAAACAGTAAGACCATCAATTTTGCTACTGTATACAGGTAACACTCCAACAAGAGCACAGGTTTCTGTAGAAACACTGTCCCAGCTTCATCAGAAGGGGGTGTGTGTGTATCTATATATATCTAAACTCTGCAGGGTTTTATGTTTGTTTGTTTGTGGGGTTTTTTACCTGATGAAAAGAGTTAATCCATTTAATTTGTAACTGCAAAACTAAAAACTACTTATTTTCTACATTTCAAAGACACAGCAATAACTTTGGAACATTATTAGAGAATCTGAAAGATTTTTTGTAATACTACTATTGATTTACCTTTATAGTTTATTCTGTATTTACATGTTAAGTTCAATTAAATGAATATTTAAAGTAACAAGACCATATGTTAGGTTTGGGTTGGTTTTTTGGGGGTTTGTTTTGTTTGGGTTTGTGTGTGTTTGGTTTTTTTTTTACAGGTTGGCAAGACTAAAGAAATTGAAACAATACGTAAGATACGTTAATATGCAAATTACAGGAATATACTCTAACAAATACTTGGGGGGGCACACTTTTCTGAAACATTTATCTTTAGCATCAATATTTAAATCTTTCTGATTAAGAGCAATAATGAAAGATATTTTAAGCATGTAAATAAAGAGGTTAAACCAGACCAAAGCACATTTGGTGCTGACTTTCATAGAATCATTTAGGTTGGAAAAAACCTTTAAGATCATTGAGTCCAACTGTTAACCTAACACTGCCAAGTCCCAATAAACCATGTCCCTAAGTGCCACATCTACATGTCTTTTAAATACCTCCAGGGATGGTGATTCCACCACTTCCCTAGGCAGCCTGTTCCAATGCCTGACAACCCTTTTAGTGAATTTTTTCCTAATATCCAATCTAAACCTCCCCTGGCATAACTTGAGGCTGTTTCCTCTTGTCCTATTGCTTGTTACCTGGGAAAAAGAGATAGATAACCACTTCACCACAACCTCCTTTCAGGTAGTTGTAGAGAGCAATAAGGTCTCCCCTGAGCCTCCTTTCCTCCAGACTAAACAATCCCAGTTCCCTCAGCCGCTCCTCATAAGACTCGTGCTCTAGACCCTCCACCAGCTTCATTGCCCTTCTTTGGACACACTCCAGCACCTCATTGTCTTTCTTGTAGTGAGGGGCCCAAAAATGAACACAGTATTTGAGGTGCAACCTCACCAGTGACGAGTACAGGGGGACGATCACTTCCCTAGTCCTGATGGCCACGCTATTTCTGATACAATGCTTATTTGTACTAATAAAGAAACAACCTACTTTCATGTAATTAAATTTCTATAACTTGAAATAATAAAAAAGACTAGGAGGGGCTGAAAACATGTTGCGGCACATCTGAATCATCTTACCTAACTACAGAAATGGCCAAAAAAAACCCCTAATCAAAACAGGTTGCAATTTCATAGGGACAAATACAGGGTTCTTTCTACCTGTAGACAAGATTAAGTGACTGCAAACAAAGGATGAAGAAAAAAATAGCTAAGTGACGATATTAAAGAAAATGATATGGATTATTATGGCAGATGACAAGTGGAACATAAACCAACAATCTCATACTCTGGCAAAAAAGAAAACATCATGATTGGGTGTATGAGGAGAAATATAGCCTGCCACTGTGGTGGTGCACTTCTCCCCCTTCTTTGGGCTGTTCTACGACCCCAGTAGTTGCTGACTAGGCCTTGGTACCTTGAGTAATGAGTTGGGCAGTTAAGCGCCCCTTGACCATATCAGGAACTCCTACTCGGCTAAGGCAGAGAATGGCACTGTCTGTACTGGAACTCCCATTGACTGGTCAAAGCAGGGAACAAGAATGGAAACAATCAATTATTCCCTGACAACCCCAGAACACTCCTGCCCAAATCATAGCCCAAGTGGTAACACGAGTGGAACGATACCATTGTTCTTGGAATTTCTGAGAAAATTACTGACTTGGGTTGTGGCCAGGAAGGAAATTTACAGATGACTAAAGCCAATCATCTCACAGCCTTATAAACAGCAGTCCTAAAGTGAGACCCTTTTGAGATCTCCTGGACTGCAGCGGGCTGCGACCAGCATCTCCCTCTGAGCAGGAAGCCGCTCAGAGCTTGTGAACTAGCAAGTTTGCAATACTAGAGGGACTGTCACAGAAAACTGACGATGGGGCCTGGGCTGATACCCCTGCTCCTCGAGGCTCAACCCTTCGCCCATTGAGGAATGCAAAAGGCATTAGATGTATTTCACTGAACTTGAGGGGAACTTTTAACAGGTATACCTTTGTTCTAATATACATTGCTAGCTTGAAGTAGTTAGGTTATTTTGTGATTTGAACAAATTTTCTTGATTTGCTTTGCTGCTAAAATCCTATGAACACATTCTCTCTCTCTTTCTCTCTCTCCTCCCTTTAGATACAAACCATTGTCCAAGTCTGAGACTAAGATTGGACCTAGCCACACCTAAGCTTTCTAAGAGTTCAGAAAGCAAGGGGGTCCACTCTGAACCTTGTGAATCAACAGTAGAATTCCCCTTACTCTTTATATTTCTCTAGATCTAATCTGTTGTCCAAGTCTGAGACTAGGAATAGATCCAGTCACACCTAAACTCTGTGAGAGCTTAGAAAGCAAGGGGGTCCACTCTAAACCTCGTGACTCAATGGGAGGATCTCCTTTACCCTCTTACACCTTTGATCTTTATAAACTGTTTCCAACTCAATTTTGACTTGATTTCAATTTGATTTATCTCTGTACATTTACTCCATGTAATAAGTAATAGAGTGAACCTTGCCATCGAATCTTGTGCAGTTGCATTTCCACAAATTCATATTAAATCTATTTCACTCAAACCCTTCGGTGGTGATTTTGTAAGTGACCTGACCTAAACCACTCCTTTTGCGACAGCCACACATGTGAAGTAATCCTTCCTTCTCAGCACTGGGAAAGCAAGAGCATTATGTCCAGTTAGAGCCACACTTCAAGAAAGATGTTGACCAACTGTATAGAATTCAGAGAGCATCAAGAAGTAATGTTCATTTCTCTTTTATCAGCTGACTGATTTCTGTAGTATCAAATTGTACTTCTATGGAAAAGATAGAAAGGGAGAGCTGAGCAACCATTTCAACCCTCATCACTGGATACACTACCATGTTTAAGACTAGTAACTTGTAATATATGTAAAAGAGATCTGTATCAGTATTATATTTAACTAGTTCCAGTGAGCCTTGCTTTCAGGTTAAAAAGGATCTCAAGTAAAAAGGTAGCTTCTCATTTAGTAAGCTTAGTATGTGCAGAGATCATATTTTATTGCAAGTATTCTATGTAGTTATGCCCTTATATAATAATAATAATAATAATAATAATAATAAAGCATACCAAGTAACCCTATGTCAGCTGTCACTACAACTAAGCAACTAAGTAACACTTGTCTTGGCATGGGCTATGGTTTAAACTGTGGGCTTGAAGAGTAGTAAAGGTGTCCTATTAAATGGACATGAGACATGAGGTCATCAAAGCATGTGTTATGAACATACCTCAAACAGTTTCACCAACCAGTTGCTTCTCCCAGTCTGCTCATGATAAGGAATTTGATTTCTTCATAACCCTATTTTTTCAAAGATATTTTTCTAGATGCATTCTACATAATTTATTTTTTTTACATTGACTCTTTGCTATAGATTTAGCTCCCTAATAAAACAGCTGTTTGTTTCATATGATAACCTAATTAATGCTACTGTGTAGCCAGCAGGGGTAGACTGGGATAACAATAGAGATATTGAGCATGAAAATCTGTAACTAGCTTTCAAGAAAGAAGAAAAATAATGAGACCGCTATTAAATCTTATTTTTGAATAACTAACTCAGTCATCAATGCAAAGGAACATCAGGAAATGATTGCTTAACAAATGCAAATAGTTTTATATAACAAAAAAAAGAGAATAATGAGTTTATACTCATGTTAGTACAGTGAAAGAACATCAACCACAGTAAAACCATACCTTTAAAAAATGCTGGCTCAGTAACTCAGAATCACAACTGAAAGAGGTTTCTAACAAATCTTTAGCAAAAGTTTCTATATAAAGGTTTGGTACAATTATTTGACAACATTATTAAAAAATAAAAGCATCAACTGCCAAACCAGGGAAAGAATTACTGGAAAAAAATTAATAGAGACTATAGTCACAGAAGTTTATATTTATATTACATAAAATCTTATTCTACACACAGTAATTGATTCCCTCTCCATTTGTTATCTCCTCAACAGACAAAATTTTCAAATACCCAAGATGATGAAACTACCTCCTCTGAAAAATAAAAAACAACAATAGAGAATTGTTTCCTATTGTTTTCTTAATCGTGATATCTGCTGCTACAAAGGAGGCGTTCTCCTAAGGGAATCTTCAGTCGCGAGGAGGAGGAGGAGCAGTGGTGTTAGGAACACAATCCGAAAAACATTAAGCAGACTCTCATCTCAGTTCAGCAATAAATGTTTCTTAACTGAGAGTTTTACCACATAATATGTACTTTCCAAATCCAACCTAAAAAAATCATCCTTTTCTCCACTTAGCATTCAGTCATCGCTGTGCTCATTATCACCATCTAGACTCCACTTCTGCATCCCATCGAGCTCTTTGTTCTGCATGCTTAAAATAAACTGCAAACTCTTTTAGAATAAGAATCTTTTTTTCCTCACAGATTTCTAAAGTACAATGATCCACATCAGGCACTATAAGTAGTGTTCATTAACAAAAAGTTTTGCAATATCATTAGAATAGTCACTCAAGATACAATGCGTCCATATGTTTGAATCAAACACACAAGAGTCTTGATTTTTCAGGTAATTACTAATAAGCTGTACTGGGTTTGCGTGGCAAGGTTTTGCTAGAAGGGGAGGCTACAGGGGTGGCTTCTGTGAGAAGCTGCTAGAAGCTCCCCCCGTGTCCAACGGAGCCAATGCCAGCCGGCTCCAATACAGACCAAGGCTGAGCCAATCAGCAACGGTGGTAGCACCTCTGTGAGAACATTTTTAAGAAGGGGGAAAAAAATGCTGCACAACAGCAGCCAGAATAGAAGAGTGAGAATATGTGAGAAACAACTCTGCAGACACCAAGGACAGTGAAGAAGGAGGGGGAGGAGGTGCTCCAGGCCCCAAAGCAGAGATTCCCCTGCAGCCTGTGGTGAGGACCGTGGTGAGGCAGGCTGTCGCCTTCACCCCATGGAGGTCCATAGTGGAACAGATATCCACCCTGCAGCCCATGGAGGACCCCATGCCAGAGCAGGTGGATGCGCCTGAAGTAGGCTGTAACCCCATGGAGAGTCCATGCTGGAGCAGTCCGTTCCTGAAGAACTGCACCCTGTGGAAGGGATCCACACTGCAGCAGTGTGTGAAGAACTGCAGCCTGTGAGAAGGACTCACACTGGAGAAGTTCATGGAGGACTGTCTCCCATGGGTGGGACCCTGCACCAGAGCAGGGGAAGAATGTGAGGAAGAAAAAGCAGCAGAGACAACGTGTGATGAACTGACCGCAACCCCCATTCCCCATCCCCCTGTGTTGCTTGGGAGAGAGAAGGTAGATAATTCAGGAGTGCATTTGAGCCTGGGAAGAAGGGAGGGGTGAGGGTAATGTGTTTAAGATTTGCTCTCATTTCTCATTATTCTTCTCTGATTTGATTGGCAATAAATTAAATTAATTTCCCCGAGTAGAGTCTTTTTTGCCATAATGGTATTTGGTTAGGGATCTCCCTGTCCTTATCTTGAACCGTGAGCCTTTTGTTGTATTTTTCTCCCCCCGTCCAGCTGAGGAGGGGGAGTGATAGAGTGGCTTGGTGGGCACCTGGTGTCCAGCCAAGGTCAACCCATCACTTAAGCTTAATAGGGCTCCGTGTTATTCAGCAATATTAAGAGCAGCTACAGTAAATACCTCTAACAAAAATATCAATCAAAATGGCTACATTATTTTCTCTCCAAGTGCTGCAAAATGGCACACCACTGGCTCTGCCTATTCTTTTTGCTCAAACATAAGTCTTTGATTTCCTCCTGCAAGGCTAAATACATGTTATTCTAATCTGTGATTTTTTTAGTAGATGAAAGGTAAATATCTCACTGCAGCACTCAACTGCAGATAATGATACACTGGGCAATGAAATCAGTAGAGAGCTGGACCTAGTTCTGAGTGCTGTGATGTCCATGCAAAGACATCCAGCAGTGAAGTTCCACACAGACACATTACCTCAGGTCCTGAAAGCAATATAGCCACATTCTTCCAGAACAATGTTGAGCAGTCATGACTGTATTACTTGCGCACGCAGACCCAGATTAGCATTAGTACCATATACATCTCTGCATCATGTCTCTGTGCACAAGTAGGCATGCTGCAACTAATGTTACAGCCTAGAACAACAAATTCCTTCAGCTTAAACAAGGCATTTTATCATAGCATAGCCTGAAAACAAATGAGCCAGTTGAAGATGACTAGTTAATTACATAGATTAGAAGGCATGCTAAAAAAATCTCTGCTCCTGCTTCAGGGTCATTTCTCAACTTGTTAACTCCCTGTCCTGGTTTCAGCTGGGATAGAGTTAATTTTCTTCTTAGTAGCTGGTGCAGTGCTGTGTTTTGGCTCTGATGTGAGAACAATGTTGATAGGACACTGATGTTTTTAGTTGTTGCTGGGTAATGTTTATACTAAATCAAGGACTTTTCAGTTTCCTGGGCCCTGCCAGCAGATGACTGGAGGGGCACGGGAAACTGGAAGGGGACACAGCCAGGACAGGTGACCCGAACTAACCAAAGAGGTATTCCATACCATATGATGTCATGCTGAGTATATATAAACTGTGGGAAGAAGAAGGAAGGGGGGGACACGACATCTGGCTGTATGGCATTTGTCTTCCTGAGTAACCATTACGCATGATGGAGCCCTGCTTTCCTGGGGATGGCTGAACACCTGCCTGCCCATGGGAAACAGTGAATGAATTTCTTGCTTTGCTTTGCTTGCGTGCACAGTTTTTGCTTTACCTATTAAACTGTCTTTATCTCAACCCTCGAGTCTTCTCACTTTTACTCTTCTGATCATCTCCCTCATCCCACTGTGGGGTAGGTGAGCAAGTGGCTGCGTGGTACTTGGTTGCCAGCCAGGGTTAAACCATGACACTCCCATAAGTTAAGTAAGGAACAGCAACCAGCCTGTTGCTGTTAAACAGGTTTGTGTACTCCATAAGGTGCCAGTAGTGTCTTTTCATATTTAGGAGAAAATAGCGTAACTACCATAATGTAGCCTATATTAATTGGCATGACATGACAGATAGGATCTATTCCTTAAAGTACAAAAAAGTCCAGCTTCTTAATACATTTTTCTTTTTACAAAATCACATAAAACAACCTCAATGACTGAGCAAACTACTTTCCATAACTGGCTAACAGGAGACATTTCTCTTATAATAATTTATTTACAGTCTTCTCCATATTGTGTTAATCAGAGACAAGACAGTGACTGAAGAAATATAAAAAAATCCAAAATACAAGATGTACCAACTACTGTTTGGCTTCAGATTTAGGTATAGAAATAGATATATTACTTATGAAGGAGAGGAAAGATCTGAATGTTTTACCCTCAATGCACTAGAACTGTTTATATAAAGGTGTCATCTCCCTTATCAAGTGATGTGACTGGGAACATACAACCCCAACAACCACCCCAACCCCTGATCCTAATTTAGAATGAGGTCTGAAATGAGACTTATGCATAGCCTTATAGTATATAGCATGGGGTGAAAACCTATTTTTAACAAGTATTACACTGCTCTCTCAAAACTTTGATCTATTCTACTCATTAAGTTATCTCACTTGTTAATAATGCACATTGAAATAACTGCAATTTTTTGAATTTAAATTTTTGATGATTTGACCATTTGGTTTCTTTTTTGGACATTCAGTCGTAGGATTTTTGCATAATTATATTTTTCCTGGATATTTTGGAAAAAAAAAAAAGGACATTTTAAGAAAAAAATAAAAAGATTTGAGGGCTCTGACCATTCTTATTCTGTTTGTGCAGTTCGACAATCAGCAAGCATTGGGAAGCAGAACTGGCCACACTCAAGGGTAATAATGCTAAGCTCACTGCAGCCCTGCTGGAGTCCACTGCCAATGTAAAACAATGGAAGCAACAGCTTGCTGCATATCAGGAGGAAGCAGAACGTCTTCATAAGCGGGTAAGTCAAGGCAAACGGCCAGGATCCTTGAGGTGGAAGTACTGGTGATTGTATTTGTTCATTATGAAGTAAAATAAGCTTATTGTTGGGCCTTTAGGTTAACGTTTGAAGCAGAAATTAATGATGACTTTAAAGCACACAGGGTGTTTCTCAGTTGGGAAATTCTCTTTTTTATCAGTTTCCTTTTCTGCAGAGGATTTTGTTGCAGGAAGAGTTATCTAACCTGTGATACTTAGGATATGTCTGCCAGCTTTCACTCTTCATTTGCTACCAGCTGCATTATATCAGTTTCAGGACATTCTCCATAACATTACACTTTAGTCCCTCTAGCATTTGAGCCCATAGAAACTTGACATCAGATCTGTAAGTTAAAGGAACCCTGTTGTAGTTTCCACATATAACAAAGACCAACAGCTTCCTTTCATCCTTGCACCTAAAGAAAACTGCATGTAGAATCAAGCTCATTATACACAATTAGAGATCTGCCTCTGCTTTCATATAGGAGGGGCAGGGTCCCATTTCCTTCATTGTAAATTTTGTTTGCAGAGGTCATTTGGCAAACCAGAAATTAGAGCACAATGGGGACAGAAATACAAGTGTTTGAGAGAGGAATAAAGTGTATGCAAGGCTGAAGGCTGCATTATGAAAATAAATATATAATATTTTTATTTCTCTTCTCTTTTCACATGTAAGTCTCTATTGTATAATTTATTAATCTTTATTCATATGAATTTGTCATCATAGTTTAGGACATATTTTTGTATAAAGTGAAGGCAAGATTAGCATATGTATGAAGGGAAGATGACTTTGATGGAGTTGTATGAATTTTGTTAATATCAGTTAACTTAGAAAAATTTCAAGGAGATGAACTTAGTTAAGAATATAAAAACAAACAAAACCCCCATATGCTTGTTTACATGAAGACTAGTTTCATGAATATGCTGACAGAAGGGAAAGTTCAAGAAGCAAACATGTCAGACAATTTGGTTTTATATGCTGTACTCTTTTAAATGAAATAACATATGGCAATTACAATTAGCCAAATCCTGCAAATTTTGAAGGGTTTTTTCAGACCTGTGCTGGATCTGTCCAACTGGAGGCTAGTAATCTCAGGAACAGGAATCATATTGATCTGAGAAGAAATTCAGAAGTCTGCATCTAACCTGGAGGTCTGCAAGAATAGCAAGAATTCCCTTGAGCTTGAGAAACCTGGGGAAATGGCAGGTTGTTGGGGCTGTCCTATACCTAGACTGACTTGCAGATGAGGATCTTCAAGTCCCAGACAAATGATTTGATAGGGAAGAATGACAATTTCTCTTAGACTGTAACTGCATGTGCCATAGTTGGCTGGACAAAATACACAAAGTGTAATTAAAACTGGTGCTTTTTGCAAAGTGCTTTCATTTCAAGAAATTGGCAGTTGCTGACAAAATTACTTTGCTTCAGAAATTTTCCAGTCAGGAACAAGTTTGTCATGTGTGTTTGTATAGAGAGAGATTTTCACTTTGTCATTTCATTTTAGCTTCTCCTCTGGAAGGGTAGAAGTTCTAACCTGTGCTTATAACCTGGTTTGTGAATAGATGATAATAGTAATTGTTGATAAAATTAGTTAAATTATAACCATATATATTATAATTATTACAGTGCAAAAGTTCAGGTGGATTTGATCACCAGATTCAGGTTTTACAGTGAAGAACTCATTGTTAAAACATAGACATAATGAGGTAGCATTCTTCATACTGAAATGTCTTAACATACTGAATTGTATTAACAGCTTTTGTTGCAAAACTGAGATAATACAGCAGTTGAATTATTTGCCTGCCTTGCTGTGGGGAGACCCAATCAGACAAGACAAGCAAGGCACTGTGGTAGAAGTTCCCTTTTTCTTGATGTTACCCTCACTCTTAGTAAAATCTTATTTAAAATCTGTTATTGGAAAATACAATTAACGAATACAGGAATTTTTAGCATGTCACTTTGCTTGTACCTGATACTACAGTTAATGGAAGCAGTAACCAAGTCTGTAGCTACATTCATTAACAGCTGATTATTTTTAATAACCTTTGCCCAGCAAATTTCCTACAATTATTTTGTATTTTTGAGAGAACGCAAAATCTTATCACATGGGATCATCTACACAATGCTCTTTTGATCACCTTTGACATGCCTTTATTAAATGTTTCTGTAATCTGTGACCTCAGAACTTGTTGATATCTCACACAGAATATAGGAACACTCTGTGTCTATGACTCTCTGGGCATGCCTGTAAATTACAACAGGATAGTTTATCAAGAGTACTGCCCTCTGTTGGAACTGCTTTTAGAAAAATATAGACTTGACTAACTCTAGGCAAAAGTATGTAGATTATGTAAAAAAAATAAATCAATCTGAACCTGTTATCCATACTGTGTAATACAAGAGCTATTCTAATCTGCATGCTGAAGACTAATCTTTCAAATTGAAATAGTGCCCCATTCAAAAAGAAGCTGGAAATCAGATACTTCTCTGTTACAGATAGAAAATGTGCTGTCGAAATGGCGGATCTGGAGACTGTTGGTTATGGTATATGTGGTAGCAAGCAGTGTTAAGTGACCATATCATGTTATCTTTCTGTTAGCTTTATCTGTTAAGCTCAGTATAAACACGTAGCTGCAATTGATGCAATTGGTTCAAAAAAAATGTTCCTCAATTTGGAATCTGTCTCACCTGAAATTATGTAGAAGTTATACATCAAGTCTAAGATGGTCATCTTTTTTTCTTGCAATTCATGGAGAGACAAAAGCATGAAGAATAAGCGTCCCAGTCTAAGAAAAATAAGGTGTTGAGTAGAATTTGCTCCTGTAAGTGCTTGTCTTTCCCTATAGGATAATCATCTAGATAGTCATATAAACATACTTTTAGTCAGATGAAAGGAACCCCATCCTTAGTTCACAGAATCACAAAATAATTTAGCATGGAGGGGAATTTTGTAGGTTATCTGGTCCAATTCCCCACTGAAACCAGGGCCAGCCAGCTTTGAAGTTATGTCCAACTCCAGGATTGGGTCAGGTTACTCAGGGCTGTGAGTCAAGTCTTGAAAAATGGAGATCCCACAGTCTCTCCAGGCAACCTGTTCCAATGTTTCACTACCCTTCTTATAAAATTATTTTTCCTAATATCTAATTGGAATTTGCCATGCAGCAACCCATATCTGTTGCCAGTTCAGAAAAAAAAAAAGTTTTTTGATCCAAGAAAACCTTTGTTAAGAAAAGTTGAATAGAAATGCTCCTAGAAAAATTGATTTCAAGGAGAAACAAGTTTGGAAATTAATTTGCATGCTCAATTTTAATGTGGTTGGTTTATACGGAAAAGTTGGCTGTCACAGAATCTTGCTCACTGGAGAAGAATGTATGTAGATATGTATGCATTGGAGGGATACACTCACTTACAAGATCATAGTCTTTTATAAAACAGACTAGCCTCCAAAATGAAGAATGGTACTGCCAACACTAGCCGCTATATTTAGTTCAATTTAATTATATATTAAGTGGTTTATATATAATGTAATTGTGGTATTCACTCATTATGTGCTTCAGGCTTACATACAATTTTTGGTGCCTGAGTCACCTGTCTGCAAGTGTCGTGGTTTAAGCCTGGCCAGCAACCAAGCACCACGCAGCCAGTTGCTCACTCCTCCTCACTCAGAGGGGTGGGGAAGAGAATCGGAAAAGGAATGTAAAAGTCAAGGGTTGAGATAAGAACAATTTAATAATTTAAACAGAATAAAGAGGTAAGAACAACAATAATAATAACAATAATACTAACAGTAATAATAATAGTAAAATGGAAAGGTGGGGGAAAAGGGTAAAGCAAAATCTGTGCACGCAAGCAAACAAAACAAGGAATTCATTCACTACTTCCCATGGGCAGGCAGGTGTTCAGCCATCCCCAGGGAAGCAGGGCTCCATCACGCATAATGGTTACTCGGGAAGACAAAAGCCATATTGCCAGATGTCCCCACCTTCCTTCTTCTTCCCCCAGTTTATATACTCAGCATGACGTCATATGGTATGGAATACCTCTTTGGCTAGCTTGGGTCACCTGTCCTGGCTGTGTCCCCTCCCAGTTTCCTGTGCCGCTCCAGCCCTCTGGCTGGCAGGGCCCAAGGAACTGAAAAGTCCTTGACTTAGAATAAACATTACCCAGCAACAACTAAAAACATCAGCGTGTTATCAACATTGTTCTCACATCATAGCCAAAACACAGCACTGTACTAACTACTAAGAAGAAAATTAACTCTATCCCAGCTGAAACCAGGACAGCCACTACAGCAGACTCATATCCTCTGTCAAGCGTGGTGTATGGGAAGTAATGCATATTGATTAGCAAACTTCGCATTATTATTTCCATCTTTAGTTTTCTCTTCATATAAATACCTTATTTACATAAAGTTTCCTCTTAATATTAAAAAATATTTTTTATTGCTAATGCCATCGTATTAGTTGAATCCTTATGGCACCTTTTTCCACAGTTTGAAATTTGTTGTGTTTTATTTATAAATGTCTGTTGATTTTACATTATATCTCAACGTTCTATTTTCCATTTTCCTCATTCACCATTATAAACTGTCTTTCAGCTTGTGCAGTATTTCTTGTAAACTTTGCATTTTAATTTGTTTTAAATTATTTTAAACCAAAAATTTTTTATTCTATACTTGTTTTCGAATCTGACTGAAAGTTTTTCTGTGTATCACATTGTTTACACTTTTAAAAATACAGAAACAAATCTAAAATGCCCCTCTCTGATTTTGATTACATTTTTAAAAATTAATTTCATTTATTATTTGTCATTTCTGATTAGGTATAAGATGTCCTCATCTATCAGTTCAGTTTTTCATATTGATCTACATTTATTTGCTTTTTCTGAGGCCTTTATCTTCCTTCTTCCATTTGTTCTCTGTGTTAATAATGCCTAGAGCTGAGAAGAAAGGGAGTACACATTCAGTGTGGCTGAGTGCAATGTTCTCAACAAAATACAGTTTTGTGCTCTCTTCTGATATATTGTGAGCTTAAGTCAGAAATACTGTACTTTGATATTTTGTCAGACATATTTTTTAAAAGTTTACTGAGTGTATGGTTTTTTTGCTCTAAAATACAAAAAAATAATAATTATGGGAAGATGTGATGCCCAGTCAAGAGCTTAACTTAGAGCTCTCAACCTTCTCTAATCTGCTCAGAAGTAGTTTAACAAGGATTTCCCTTAAACGAGGTTGGGGAGTGCTCCAACACACCTTGCATAGCTTTACAAAGTCAAAGGGGGTTCATGAATTTAGAACAGCTTGGTAACAGAAAAAAAAACCCTGAAGTGAGCTACTTCAGACAAATAGAATAACATTGGTACTAGCATTAATCCTGATATCATAGAAAGGAAAGGATTGTATGGTGATATGAATTATGGAAAGTAACACAAAGTTTCATCTTTGTCATGTAAAAAATGAAAATTATACATTTTTTCTTGCATGCTAACTGCTAAAATAAATCATCCTATGACACTGGGCAATAATACAGAGTAATAACACCAGTGCATAATAAAAGAGCTGCACTCCTAGAAAATCATTCATCTGCAGGAAAAGAAACCTGAGATAACAAGAGATGAAGGCAAGTGATCAAGCTCTCGGGTATTCCTGAAAGAGCAGAAAGGTAAACTCTTGTTATTTTGCCATGATTTCCTAGGAAGTAAGTAAGAATAGTTTATTATATTTTGATTCTTTCATTTAATGAATTAAATAAGTATGAGGATATCTTATATAGTCATCAAAACCACCTGACAAATAATGGACCCAAATTTCACTCCTGTTAAAATAAATTTTAAAGTGGATATTAAAAAAATGTGTGAACATACAGAAATAAATCCATGGTCATTTTACTGGGCTGTTTGTGTGCTACTTAAAGAAAACAAGAATCTATACAAGCAGTTATTAATGTCCACAAGAATGGGATGCCATAACGGCCATCTGCTCAGATTATCCAAAAAATTTCTATAGAAAATCTTTGCAGACCCTTTAGCAGTCACTTCCACATTTCCACCAGCTGTATTAATAACTGAATAACTAAAACTCAATTTTGAACATGCAGTTGCTTGCTGAATCAGAGCCCATATTGTGGGCTCTTACTTGCTGAGAAGTCAGTGCTTATTGAACAACTTATTAGCATCACTATGGGACTAATGTGAATAACTCTTTGGTTTTATATGACCAATGAAGGATATTTTCTAAAAGTGGAAATATGAAATAAGGTGACAAAGTGTGGTAACAAAAAATTTATGAATGGAGTTTTGATCCAAAAATTTTTTTGGCAATGCACCTTTTTTATGTGATACCTATCTCTCGTCATCTTCCCTTTAAGACTGTGTCCTTTCTACCTCTACCAAACAATCCAAATTTATATTTAAATTTGGTTTGATTGATTAAAGAAAAAAGGTATCCAAGTATAACTTCCTTTTAAGATATCGTAATTAGCACGTGGCTAGATAGTAGCTTGGTACTATTTGTTTAATAAAGAAAATAGATGAGCATTTTGCAGGGTAAATATGGTTAGCTTGGCAATTTAATCGAAACAGTGGGATTACCATTTTGCTTTTATTTTTCTATGCATTTAATTTAAACAAACGTGTGTACAGATGGACCAATCCTGAGCACACAAAAAATGGAAAACTAAGTCCATATTTTTACATATGCAGTCCTTTTATGTGGAATTGCAAGCAAATTCTTGTTGCACTAGAAACTCCCAAAAAGGCAAAAAAAGGGGCAGTTCTTGACCAAATGAGGTCATAATGTTAAATAGTGACTAAATGTTTGAGAGAGGTTCTGGGGAGTATTAGGGTTTTCTACAACACAGTAAGATCTGGAAAGGCTAATTGTTCTAACTGTGATGGTCGAGTTTTCTGAAGATGTGGAAATACAGTGACTTTATTTTTTATTTTTGAAACTACATTCTTGCCTTAAAAAACTTTATGTTTTAGAGCAGGCTGTAATTATCTGCATGAGGTCTGTTATCGTTACAGTGGAACTAGTTTCTAATAAAAAGAAAACAAAAAAATATTTTAAAAATCCTTGAGAAGAGAAACCATTGCAGAGGCTGACCACCTTCTTTGCATGGAATTAGGGGATACCAAAGAAAAAAATATGAGCATTTTATTTCAGGGGATATGTGTTTTTCTCTCAGATGTACATTTTTGCTCCTCTGATATCCATTTCAGCTATCATAAGTTCCATATTAATTTTGAAACGGTATATGTTGTCAGTCTTGACATTAGAGTATCAGCATTTCTTAGGACAGGATTTTTGAAATCCAGCATATACTCTCAGCTTCCTTTCTATGCATGATTCCTAATATGAATAATCCACATCTAGCCTTTATCAAGATTCAACCGTTAGTTAATACTTGCAGTTTACTAAAAAGACAGCCCCTTTTCAGACAGAGCAGGTGAATCAGGTTATGGGGTGTTTTTTTTCTGAAATCAAAATGTGAATTCAGCTTTTTTTATGGATGGTGAACTGAAGGCAAGTCCTTTTTGTCTTTTTCTGTTTGCCTTGATTTGGTTTTAGAGCAGATTTGCATTTAGGGACCCAAGACTATTTAATTGGGTTTTTTTTTCCTGGGAATTCATTTTCACTGAATGTGGGGTGATACAAAAGTGTCATATACAAGATTATAATTTGTAAAAGAAATAAAACCAACCAACCAAACTACTGTCACTCTGGGAAAGGAAAAAAGTGTTTTCACTGAAGGGTCCCTCATCCCCATACTCATAATCTTTCTAAAAAAACTAAGAAATGCATTAAGATCTGTTTATCTGCAAGTTATAAAAAACATACACAAACATGCAGCAACATTTTTATGTAGTCAAAGCTTTGTAGAATAAAATATATCCTATAATTCCAAAACTCCATTGGATAATGTGGAAATTACCAGAGTTAAATTCTTAATATTAAAGGATGAAATATCTGTACCCTGTTTGCTATTGTATGTATTTCATGAGCTGGCCAGATAGCTGGAAAAAATATTTGCTAATTAGATTGCAGAGAAAGGGATGTTGCCTGAAGTTTGTATTAGCATTATCAGTTGTAAATAATAATGCATGGCTGAAGCTTAAAGCATCAATTTCAGTACATTTGTTATATTCTCAAACATTCCTACTTCAGTTTCATTACTTTCTTCACAAAAATCAAGCAGATGATGTATTATTGCTCTTTCATCTCTGTAGGAATGAATAACTGTGGAAAACATTTTGATATTTCCATGGCTTGAAGCATCAATGTCCACAGAGAAAATTGTGTCCTTTTTAGCAAAATCTTGAATTGTTTTCTCAGTTGGAAAAAGTACTATATTGTTTGTAATGTACAAAACTCCTCCTGCCCCCAGGTTATCATTTTATCTATGGGTAAATCTTTGAAAATTACAATAATTAATGTGCTGTCAGAAGTGATGTATGTCATAGTATATGAATAATATTATGGTGGGCTTTTTGTTCTTTCAGCAGCAACCTTGAAAATCAATTTTCCTTGTTTTCTGCATTTTCCATTTTCACATTTCTTAGCACCAAAAATCTTTCCAGAGTTTTTATTCTTGAAAGCTATGCTAGAATTATTTTTATGATCATCTTGTTTGCATGCTGTCTTGCATCTTACTATCCACCACAAAGAACTGAGAAGCTTCTTCTGCATAAATTATGTGAAAATTTATGTAGTTATTCCCAGTTTTGCTGAGCCATGCAACATTGTGGAAAGCAAAGGGCTCTCTTCTTTGTAGGAGGTTCATCTTGAATTATTGATGAAATAATATTATCACAGCTATGATCCATTTAGGGATATAACTCAACCAGCTAAAAATACATAATTAATACTTAAATTTAGTCTTGCATGTGAGCACTCTGCCTGTTCTGCACTGTAGCCTGGGTTAGTAGACCTTGGATATTGCATTCCAGAATAATTATAAGGGATGAAAATATCTTTAGGAAACAATTTAATAGTGTCAGGTATATCTATAAAATAGGCTACAGCTACACTGAAAATATGTTCTAATCTGTCTTTGCATTTCTGTAGCAGTTGAAGTAATTTCTGTATGAAGTTTAGAAGGAATTTTATGATCTGCTGGCACTGAATTTAAGACACTGAATAAAAAATATTGTTGTTTGAGATCAAAAGTGTACAAATTTATCTCAAGAAAGTGGTTTGAAAAAATGAATCGACCTGCAGCAAACAGCTCAGATTCATTCTGTCAATAATTGCTTGGGGAGGTTTACCACTTAAAATATTTCTCTCATTCCCACCACTTTGCCTCTGTCTAACTGAAGTCTTCACTCATGAAGCAGTTGTCTATACTGAGATTTGGTGCAATCTCCTCTCTTGGTTTCTTTGTGCTTTGATTGGGTTTGTTTTCTTTGAGAGGTTTTTCAGTCTTCTGAAGCTTTGCGGAGTCTCTGTCAAGCTCACATCAAGTCTGTAACTCCTCGTTTGCCCAGAGCCTCGCTCCTTCAGTCTTCCCAGCAGCCCAGTGTGTGCTAGCTGTCTGCAACAATGAAAACTTCTGCCAGCATTCTCCTCTATTTATAGGCTGTTGACCCTAGATCAAAATTTCCAGAAAACTCTCAAATAGCCTCTGTTGAGAAGTTCTAGTCTCTGCCAGAACAAGTTGCCTTGCTGTCTTATTTCAGCTGTTGTATTTTCCATTGGAGTATGTAGTTAAGTATAATAATGGCTATATACTAGAACAGTTAGGTCATTAAATAGTCAGTAAAAAGCCCTTTTGGATTTTTTTCCCCTATGTGCAATCCTTACCTGGATGATAAATGCAAAATAAAGAAGCAGAGGCTAAGAACAATTTTTTTTTCTTTTTTATTCTCAAATACAAAGCCACAGTATAGACTTTTTTCAGATATGCAAGTTAGTGCAGTCTTACGATAGCACAATAGAAGAACCTTGTTTAATCAGTTATTGTTCAAAGACTTTTTTCAGTCTGAATTCTGTACTGGAAAAAAGGCTTAATCACAGGTACATTGCTTAGTGATGTTGTGCAAAGGCTTGAATGATTGCTTGAGCCTTGCTCTTAAACATGAAACACTGAATGAGGAGATGTCCCTGAATGTGGGAGGGACTAAAGCATTTTAGCTTCCTTTTATGCCCCCTTCTGTGCACAATGCATTAACAGATATTTTTAATGACTTTTGGACCACTGGTCATGAGAAAAATAAATTTAATTTGTAATGAGGAAATAGAGCAAGTAAATGTTATCCAGATTTTTGCCTAGAGCTTTATCTTTTGTTGTTTATGCATTAAATTGCATATTCTTTATATTGCATCATTTTCCAGCCCATATTATTCTACAGATTTTTTGAAAGGGTCACAATACTATTTTCTTTTTTTATAGGTACATTCAAGAAGATAACATCATGAAGATATTTGACATCTTTTCAGATCTCTGTAGGAATGGGCATTTCAATATGACTGTGATTAAAGTAAACCCACTTTTTAAATTTAATTTGTTCATTTTTCCCCAAGTTGCTGACTTTTCAATGATCAGTGAACAAAATAGTTGAACAATGCATTAGTTTCTTGCATAAGCAGTAAGAGATGGACATTTGCCCAGGGAAAAGCTGGACCACAGTAAGACATCACAGCCTCTTTAGTGTGGGTAATTAATTGCCCTTCTGACAGTGGTTGCCTCTGTTGGCAGGAAGGTTTGTGAGAGCACTCTCTACTGTGCTCAAGCAAAATTAGCTGTGTTTGCTTAAGCAATTTCAATAGGTGTTTTGAGTTAGTATGGACTGGAGCGCTCTGAGGAGTGTTCATGTGAGCTACACAGGTGGCAGGTCTGTAGTGGGAGGTGTTTTCAGTCAGCAACAGTACATGCAGCCAAGAGCCATAACATTTCATCCACCCCAGTTCAATCCACCAGCCTCTTTGGTCTCCAGGCTCACACCAACATGTGCATCCTCAGCATGTTTACCAGCCCAGAGGAAACCATGTGGAGAGCAGTGGGGCCCAAGCCCTTCCTTAGTCACAGGATGGGACACATCTGTACCTGCTTCTAGAGCACTAGGTACTAGGACAGAGGTGGTTCAGGGACTGGGTATTATTCTGTCTCTCCTGTTGAGCTCTTCCACTTTTCATGAGTATTCACTGTGCCAGTACTTGGTAAAAGCCAGCGGGTATTGCCAAATGCAATAGCTTTAAAAGAGAGATTGACCTTATTAGAGGTTACCATGGAATGTTCGTCTTTACCAATAGGTAGGAGAGGGTCTGACCCTGGGTTCCCATAAAAACCCTAGCCCTGGGTTCACAGAGGCTTCCACCTCCAATTCAAGACTCAGTTCAGCAGAAAAGCATGGAAATGTTTAACAAGTTAAACTTCAGAAGGGGTGAAGATGGACAAGTTAGGTAAATTTGACAGTTCCAGAAAAGGTTAGGAATGAATTAGAGCTCTGCATAAAGCTGCAGTAGCAGAAATACAGGAATGTATGTAAAACTGTGGCAGCTCTGCTAAATGGTGAAGGGTTCTTGACTGGACAAGACCCTGAGCAACCAAATGTGACTTAAAAATTGGGTCTATTTTGAGCAGGGGGCCTCTACCAGATGACCACCAGGGGCTCCTTCCAGCCTAAGTTAGTCTGTGCCTCTGTGATTCTTGCTGTATTCAGATGTTAGATCAGACACTATTTAGATATAGGTTTATCCCAGTCAGTGTGTTGCAATTCTGCTTGTTTGTTTTTTGTGTAATTATAGTGGCAAATACTGTAATAGTCACAATTGGTAGCAGTCACAAATCATCCAAATATACCTATTTTTGTGTAACTGAAGCAAATTGAGAAAATTATCCAAGACCAGTCATAATGCTCAGTGGCATATAAAACTTAGCAAACTGCTATTACTTTTTTGCCATGAGCACCAATATTTCTTTTGAGACAATTCCAGGCAATAAGATAATTCCTGGGGGTGAAGCATGGGGTGTTATGTTACCAAGCTATCTCATCCCTCATTCCCCTTACCTCTCCCAAGAATTTTCTGTAATCTCGGTTTCTCTCCATTTATAAGTCTGATGTGCAAAAATGTCTAATGTTTTCCATTCAAAGAAACTAGACTTGTCATAGCTGTTACAGAGGGGTAGTTCATGCTCTATGACTCAGAAAGGAGAAGCTGATAGGGATTTTGGTTTAATTTTCTTGTATTTCATCTTGGCTTTCCTTTGACTTCACCCTGCACTCAGTAATCTACCTTCAGAGTTCAGAGTCTGAAATTACTGGCATCACAGTGGCTTCACTAGCTAGACTACATTGGTTCTGGAGGGCACCAACCTTGATTCCTTAAGATGTTCTTTTACCTAAGAAATAAAAATGTCCTGGAGAATACATGCCCTCTGTCTAGGGGCTACTTCTCTGAGAAAGGTTTACCTGGACACTGTAAGGTTTTAGTTGCAGAATTGGGTAGCACAGAAATATACTTTGTTCAAAGGAGTTTTGGGGACAGATTTGTTAGTTACTGTAGGTAGATGATGCAGCTCTGTTGAAGACTATATACTAAGATTAACAGGCACATATCTTTTGGAAAAAAATGAATTATTGCATTTTTACTATTTTAACAGTTTGTTAATAAAGATTTTAGTGCAAAACATCCACACAGGCATGCATTTGCTACCTGCTAATAAAGAGGAACTGTACAAATCGAAATTGTGCCATTAGCTGTTGGCTTTGTGACTGAGAAAAGAGATCTGAAAGTAGAGGAAGTAAGAAGTTGACAGCTGTACATTGGTGGCTGAGTGTCTGCTATTACACTGCTGATGCTGAGTTAGAAATTGAGGCTGTGAAATGTTAATTGGCTTGCTAGGAAGTAGGTGAACATTGTGGCTTAGTTGATTAAGATTTTAAGTGCAACATAGAAAGTGTCAGATGGAGAGGTAGACAGATCTGTGTTTAATCAGCTAGACATTACTATGTCTGAAATGATAATTCAGCTTCTTTCATATTTTTTTAAATAATTAGTAAGTATAACTTTTAATTAATGTTTTTCAGCCTGCAACATACTAAATTTATTGTTTCCAAGATATTACAGTAAACATTAGAAGTCATAGCAAATAATAGTTGTTTTATGCAAAAAAACTTTTAAAGGAATTTTATGCTAACTTCATAAGAACACCTTCACCATTTTAATCAACATAAGTCACCCAGAACTAAGGGTATATTTTAAATGCAGTTATTTATGCAAAGTAATAGTACTTTGAATATGTTGCAATTATTTCTGTATGTGTTGCTTCTACTTATTTCAACAGGTGACTGAACTAGAGTGTGTGAGCAGTCAAGCCAATGCAGTCCACACACATAAAACAGAATTAAACCAGACAATACAGGAGTTAGAGTCTACGTTGAAGAAAAAAGAAGAGGTATTTGTTAACATTTATTCTTGGCTTTTCTGTTGCGACATTTCTAAAGGCTTTCAATATTAAACTTGTGATGGCTGGTAAATACTTATTATTTTCTATAGATGTTATGAAGTAAAATCCATATTCAGCTTCTTTGAAATGATTAATATTTTTTCATGTATATAATTACATCAGTCTAATATAGAGCTGGGTATCTGGACAACAACAAAAGTATCATTTTTTCCTGTTTGCTTTTACCAAGCAGCTCTCTGCAAAAGTCTGCATTGAGGCATATGTAGTTTCTACAGAGCAGTTATCACACTGATGCAATCCAAATTCACTAAGAAGGGAAGCAGTTGTAAGCACGCTTTCCTTTTTCTGGAGAGTAGGGTTTGGAGCAAGTAATAGATCAATGTCTTTTTCAGGCCAATCTGTTTTCCAGGCTATGTTAATATAGCTGACTTTTATGAACCCTAAGATCAACCCTTTCTTTAAACACATGCCATCCCCCCAGCCTGTAACTTGATGATATTTTTTGTGCCATTTGCCTTGGGCTGGACCAGCAGCAGGAAAATACAAGGAATTGGCGTAACTGCACTGGCATGGGTCCTAGAGGAAAGCAGATTTGTGCCACAGAATGATCAAGAATCATCCCTTTATGGATGGGAAAAAGGAGGTGGAAGAAGCCATGTATGAAGAATTGTTTGCCCTGTATAAGACCAGATTACTTGAGCCCTCTGTGACAGACACAGTGGGCACTGGTGCATGTTTGGAGGGGCAGTGTATCTTGCAGGGTCTTGCCTCCAATGGGGCTGTTGTTAGGTGTTTCTGAGGAGGATGCATGACAGACACAGTAGTTACAGAATATCCTTCCAAAATGGAGCAAAGACTTTTCCAAACTCCCTCATACTTAAGAGGTTAGCCTCAGGTTGGTATGGTAATGTTTCCCATTTTGGTTTCCATGCACTTTTGAATTATACTGAGCTGTTGGATGTGAAGAGATCTTTCTGAAAGGAGTTCTGGGAGGTGACTATGCCCTTCTGGGAAAAGTATTTAATAGTTTTAAGTTTGATACCTTTTAGTTTTGTTAACTGTTTCCATTCTTGTCTCCTGAAAGTAAGCTAAAAAAAAGGTTTATCTTCCATTCGTTATTTTATCTATGTTATTTTTATACCTTATTACTTTCCTCTTGCTAAATTAAAGATATCATTTCTTTTAGACTCTCTTTTTACAGAAATCAGTGGTCAAAGCAGGCAATATTTTGATGCTCAGCCCTGCTGCTAGTGACATAAGAAGAAGCCCACAGGTGAAAACTGGATTTTTCTCTTGAAAAAATGGAGGATAAATTATAATAGAATTTAAAGTATAAAATTGTTTCTCTAATTACAAGGACTTAATTTTCTAGGAAAACATTACTTCAGATCTTTTGTGTGGGAGAGAAAGACTTGGACTTTTATAGCAAAGAAAATGCTTATCTCTGTTGTTTATTCACAATAGAATTGCTGTTTTGGCACTGTGGTTCAGGAATATTGGAAGTGGGGCTTAAACTTCATGTGCTATGATGGGCAGTAGCTAACTGCCAGTTTTGATATCATTACAATGGCTTGCTCAGGAGAAGAAGCAGCAGCCAGCTTTCCTGCACTGAGGCCAAGCCAGGAAACATGTTGCTAGAGAGGTTGTTTCTTCTCCCTTAGGAAATAGAAAGATTGAGACAAGAAATCAACAGTGCCAGAGAGCTTCAGGCACAGAGAGATTCTCTGACCCAGAAGTTACAGGTGAGCTATGGTGCATCTTCTTAATTTAGACAGAAGGGAAAAATGATCAAGTGAGCAATTCACATCAGCAACTTATGCTATATTCACTGAAGGTGCCAGATAAATATATAAGTTGCATTGTGTTGTGAAATGGTGGGTCAGGATGCTCCTTGGGGAATTTGTACCAAAATTTCCACCTGCTATAAGTTGTTATTTTTTTCCTGAGGAAACAGACCCAAATTTCATTTACAAGTCCACAGAATATGCTTGGACTAGCAGATGTGCTTCATCGATACATGTTCTAGGCAATTCTGGTCTCATTTTCACTGCAGTCTCTTCCCATAGGTCTTGTGTGCCACTGAACTGTCAGGTTGCATATCATGTTGGGATGAGTTTGTATTCAGCTTTTAAATGTGCTTTGAGAAAGTAAAGGTTAAAGAGTTCTTGTGGAGTACGGACTTCAAAAACACACTGACATTTTCTTGGAATTAGAATTACTGTGGTTTTATTGGTTTTACTGAGTTGTTTCCTTACTATGTGTAAAGCCACATACCTCAGCCTACCGGAAGCAGTATGCCCTCAGTATACCCTCACTCGCTACATCTGAGCTGACCAGCCAGCACAGACACACCTCCCTTGTGAAACCTGTCTTCTGAATAAGGCTGACCCAAAGCTTAGTTGGGTTTAAACTCTGAATTCAGACTTCAGAGTTTTGATAGGACTGGAAACTCAGACATTAAATAGCTCCAAATCCAAAGTGCTGGAAGGTGACCCTCGCTGTTCTGCGGCTTGACCTAAATCATGCTGAAAACAAGCCCTGTCAGACTATCCACAGCTTAAAAATCATTAAACAGATATTCTTTGAAATGCATTACATGAATTGGAACTTCCTTGAATCTCATTTTAACTGCAGAATAAACCACATGATAACAAAATGAGTTTATTATTTTTTCAACATTCTTAAGTCAATTTGGAAAAAGTATGTTATTATGGTATTTCTTTAAAAATTGTTTTGAATACACCTGAGCTTGCTTATTCCACTATTCCAAAAATTTTTGCTGGCTTTAGACTAAGTATGGGAGTTTTCAGCTGAAAAGGAACTTATCTGAAAGACTCAAAAGGAAGATTATAATGAAAGTTGTAAATTGTTCTAGCAGTAGCATATGCAATAATTTCAGTGTAAGATCACATGAAAAGTAATAATGAGCCGAGAACTAGCTATCCTTAGAATTATGAGAGACTAGTAAGAGATGAAAGGTGTTTTAGAATTAGAAAATGCTAAGGTTTTATTAAAAATTATACTTTATATATAAAGTCAGTACCTTCCGTTTGGTATATTTATATCTTTAGTAATCAAATGGATATAGTATGTATATATTTCCACATCACGTTGTAGGCAATCAGTTTCTAAAAATGTTTCTATATGATTCTGTTCAAATAAATGTAAAGCTGTCTTAGGATCCAAGTTAAAAGTTGCCTTTCTTCAGCTTAAAGCTTATTACTGACCTGATGCAGCCCGTCTAAAAGATCTTGAATCTTTGCTTTGCTATAATCTTCCTGCTTTGATAATACTGGCTTTCCCTGAGCCACTTCACCATACATCTGTGAAACTGGTAAAATGGTGTTTTCTTCTGTAGCTCCAGACTAACCATCTCACATCTGTTCACTTAGTTGACTCATCATCTGTTTTCAGGGTGATTGTCTCCAGGGTCCTGTTCTTCTCGCTCTTTTTTCTTCTACTTTATTTTTTCCCTCTTGTGTTTGCAAATGGATTATGTAACTCTAAATTATTTTGGAATATAGCTTCTATGGAAAACTCTATGAAAAGAAATTTTTATTTCAAAATGTATTACATTTCTGCCACACTCATATCAGGGAATGAATTAGAAATCCATCATTGGCAAATTCCAGTGAAGATCAGTGTGAAGGGTAAGTATCAGGGCCTTTGTTACTTAATATTCATTAGCAATGTAGAGAAGGCCTATCAATGAGTCATGATCAGTGTGACTCTCACAGTAAGTCAGGATATCTTTATTACTGTGGCTGATTCCTAAATATAGCTGTTGTGTATGGTTTGAATATTTCATTTGTATCCTTGCAATGAATTCCACAAAAGATTATTACAGTGCAAACAACAAATATAACTTGTTAACAATTTATTTCTTTTCTAAAACAAAACAATGTATGAAAAATTATTGTCTCTGCTGTTAGAAAAGCTTGAAAAAACAGTGTAAAATAAACCTTGTAAAGGGCCTGAACGTGTCAGAAGAATTAGATTATTGTTAGATGAGATTAATTGCAAAAAATAAAATTACACAATTATGGGAATAGATTATATCACATGGACACCTCTACTTTTCTTCCCATCAAGAAGCAACAGTTTTGAGGTACACTGACTTGTAATAGGAAACTGCATGAGCTGAACATGAACTTGTAATGCAATACTATTGCAAAAATCAGTAATAGTAATTTAGGGTAAATATGTGTAAGGATCAAATGTAAAATTTGGGAAGAAGTGTTTTCCAGAAATTAAAAGCAACAGCTCATGGCATATTTCAGTTAGATCTACTTCCCATAACTCATTAAATACTTTAAGCACAGATTAGGGAAAATAAAATAGAACAAAGTATGAGATAATATATCTGAGGAAGTGTTTGGGGAAGCTAAATGTATGTGGATTAGGAAAGAGATATCAGTAATGGAATATAAATAAAGTACACAAGCTGGAAGTTTAAACAAAAGAATGTAACTTCTGGTTTGAAGAGATACAGGGCAAGGACTAGCAATGGAAAGTTAAAGGGAAATACCTTATTCTGAGTATGGTTAGAAGCTCCTATATCTAACATAAAGCTTTTGGTTTTACCTGGGTGCTCTCACCTAACAGCTCACAGCAGAACAATTCCTCAGTTTAAGAGTGTCTGAGAAGGGCCTGAAAGATGATGTTCAATGCTAGCTACAGGCCAATGGACTGCTCTTCAGGCCCAGATGTCATGAAATAAAACCATATATATAGCCATGGGTTTGTTCCAAAGTGATCCCTTTCAACACTGGCTTGCCTACTTACAAAAAGTAATTATCTCTGGGGTAAGAGCAGTTGCAAGGAGACTTCCTAGAGCGCACACATTTGGTGAGCAGAAGAGGAGCAGTGACAGGAGAAGCAGGAAGCGTGAACAAATGTGGAAAAACAGCAATCAGTTTTGTGTGAGCTAAAGGACTGTGTCATTCCTGCAGAGCTGAGATGACCCTGAATTTCCCTTTTCTTCCTGTACTGCAATCACTCGGCCTCAGAGGGTCTTGAACCCATGCAGTCATTACACTGGGTAGTACTTGTTAGTACTGTTTGGAGGGCAGGAGTAGAGTCAGTGAAGGAGAGTCTACAGAGTGTATGGGCTGGGTTATAATCAGTTAGCTTGTTTGTTTATAGCAACAGTGGGATAGTTAATCCTTACATAAGCATGTATGTATTTTTATTTATATTGTTTCTATAAATAGTCTTTTTGGTTAGCTTCCTTTAATGCTTTGGCAACTATATTATTCAAGTGTTAAACAGATTAAACTAATTTTTCTCTTGGTCCTGGCAGCAAGGGGCAATTCTTGCTCTCAGCTGTGCTGTTTAAGACCAGTGGTCAAATCTCTGTAATTTTTAACTTGCTCATTTACAAACAAGAAGGGAGGTATTCCAGTTCAGCTTGGATGTAAACCTTGACTGCACAAGCAACTACAGCTATGAGTAAAGCGGGTCCCTGAAGCTCTGCCTTCTCCACCTGCACTGCCACTGGGGGTCCCAGAGCTTTCCCCCCCATCCCACAGAGTCTGAGAGCTGACACAACTCTGGCCACATCACCCCATCCCTCCTCTGGTCAGGAGTGCAGAAGCTGATAATTGCTGCCATCACACCCCTCACAGATGTAAAGGCCATGGACTTTGACACAAAGCTGCCATTTTATACCTGTTACTCTTGACTACCCAAATACATATTCTGTATGGCTCAGGTTGTTAAAGTTATCTGGGCTCTCTCCAATGTAAACATGAATGTATTCATTAGCTTTGAAGGAAACAGAAGAATCATAACAAAAACAGTGGGAGAGTGGAAGGGCAGAAAGAAAACTCATGCTGGGAGGAATGACAAACCACCCACCCTATGGCTGTGTGAAACTAGTTGTTGTAAAAACTCGGAGCAGGCCCATTAAAGTTTTGTGACACAAAGCCACTTATAAAGGTAAGCAGTGTTTAAAAAATGTTAACGTATGTAAATAGGAATTCACTATGCACTTTTCCAGAGAATGGCTGTACTGGGTGTATGGTATACTAAATACACTGTCCCTGTACTACCTTTGATAGTGTTTTTCATAACTGAAATTATGAAATTAAGCATGAATTTATGAGACATGCAATGAATGAGACAAATAACAGTATGCTACTCTAGACTCACAACTGCTACATTAGTAATTTGATAAAAGAGAGGGCATCTGGTTTGCACAAAGCAGAGCAGCCATGACCTCCCTCCCATCATGCACAAGCCAGAGCTGAGGGGCCTCATCAGGTAGCACTCCCCTCTCACTGGCTGGTGTGAGGGGACTTCTCTTCCTCATGAATGAGAGCTGAGCTTGCTCAGGGTCAGATCCCCTTAGCTATGTGTAACATGCTACTGCTGCTTCCTCTTTGCACCCACTGTATGGGAACAACTTGTCTGTACAGCACTGGTAGCTCATGCACTTTCCCTGCTCCTACAGCTGTACTACTGCAGAGTTTGCAAGTGGGAGCTCCGAGGCACAGTGCAATGAGACGAGACATTCAGCTTGCACTTGCTTGTTTAAATTTGTTACAATTGATTTCACCTTGACATCAGTCTTGCTAGTTTATGTTTCTGTCTTAATTTTCAGGGTGAAAAGGCCTATAATGTGGGACAGGAGTAAGGTAGTGCTCCTCCATCCATAAAGCAGTATTCTGGATGAGCTTCTATATAAGACCATTTAATGGGGATTGTGTACTTGAGCAGTTTGTGTAGTCTAAATAAGGGAATACTTGAACATAAGTAAACCTTTGAGAAACTGTTTTCAGTAGGTGGCATATTTCTGAGTGATAGAAGTGATAACTTACCTGAATATCACATCCATTGTTCACTGACTAAATTTTATCCCTGTCCAAAAGTTTCTGTCCTTCAGATGAATTAAAATGGAATGAAAAATGGAGGAAATGGTAGTACATATGTAATCCTAATAACAATTTGGGTTCTGGTTTTGGCTTAGTGGAAGCTGTAAAGTGTCACAATCACAAATTGTTTCAAAAACCAGTTGACAAAAATAGCACATGAATACCAGCAAGATGTTAAACTGCTTTCCGTTTGCAGACAATGCATTAACATGTTATGTATTTTCTTTGAAGGAAGTAGAAATTCGAAACAAAGACCTGGAAGGCCAGCTGTCTGATCTAGAGCAACGTCTGGAGAAAAGTCAGAATGAGCAAGAAGCTTTTCACAATAACTTGAAGACACTTTTAGAAATTCTTGATGGAAAAATATTTGAACTAACAGAGTTACGAGATAACTTGGCCAAGCTAATAGAATGCAGCTAAAGAAATGAGATTTCTGTGCCAATCAGCTTAAAGATGCACTGTCTCTCTTCATAAGACTATGTTGGGCTCTGCATCAAAGTTGCACAAAATTAGAAAATGCTCCTCTGAGAGGGCTTGTTTAAAATTTGAGTCATATTTCAATGTAAAATTTAGAAGTCAGCTTGTAGCTAGCTGAAAAAAATGACAAACTTGAATTACAAATTACCTCCTTGTACATTATTGGCCATAGACAACTTGAAAGATGTTAACAGTAACTAAATGCAATCCTTTTCTAATTATCAGTGATGGAAGAATCAGTAGTGTCCCAAGTCACATCCCCTTTTTGTGATAAATACAATATAGGTTATCTGCTGTTTTATTTATTTAAGATATTGCTGTGTTTTGTGCAAGAACTTAGTGATGACAGCCCTGTATTCTGCCGTTCTTGATTTCTCAGGATACTTTCCACTGTGGAGCAGCAGTGCTGTTACCAATTTATTCTGGCCAGGAATGAGAGAGAGTTGCATCTTTAATTGAAACAAAGTTACTATAACTGCTTGTATAAAGTTGTTCTTTTTGGAGTTTTATTGGTAATTCTTTATGGAGCTTACTCTGGTGTTCTACAAAATTGTCCAATGTAGTGTTTACTTTTTCATATGAATTCCATCTAATTACAGTGAGTTACTATCTTCCAATTAACTGTACTTTGAAGCCAACCAATGATGGCAGGTGAGTCCCCCAGGGGAAAAAAAAATTTAAAAAAAAAAATCCTGAGAATTTTAAATGTAAAATTTGACATGCACAGATAACAAGAAATAGCCAGTTGATATATCAACTGGCTATGTTCAATTAACTGCTAACCTGTTCTGCAGGAGATTTTTTCAGAATGTCACATGAATGTCAGGTTTTGTGAATAATGTTTTATGGGGATTATTGTTTATTACAGATTGCATTAAGAGCATAGAGCTATTGCAAGGAATTACTCATACACTGAACTTGTCCAGACAAGAAAGCTGTTTCTAAAAATTTTGTTGTCATAAATTGAAATGGAGACATTTACTCTTTTATGGGTCTTCATAACACATCTTTATTGAAACTACACCAGGCAATATTCTGAACTGTTAACTAAATATTTAAAAACAGGAAACTGAATTCAATTATCCTCAGTGAGCAGGTTTTAAAGTTGTTTTGATGTAATTTTAAAAGACTTTTGACAAACATGCATTTATTTATATAATAGATTTATTTAAAAAACCCCAACTCTTTGAAGGTAAGCCAAGTGTCATGTGTCTTGCATCAAAGTACATTCTTGCCATCAATTGCTTGTAACGTTGAAGAAGGATTTTTTTAAAAGTATGAATGAGTGTCAGACTTCAAAGTCAAAAGATGCACTGACCTTTGTTTGCTCCCCAAATTAATCTGAATGTTAAACATGAAATCTAGCTGCTTATTAAATTTGTACAACACAATTTTCTCCACTCTAGAGACTGCTATTCAAAACTAGAAAATATGTTTGTTTTTATGCGTGTACATACCATATAACACATCGGTTCTCATTTATATCAGAAATACAAGCTTTATTTCTAAAATACTGGGGTTTTTTCTTTACCAGTAATTTATCAGGTGTCCTCTGACTAGTCAGGAAAATGGTTTAGGTCAAATGCTAAACCATCATGTATTATACTGTATGTAATGTACACAATGTTTAAGTTTTCTCCATATTTTTAGGGTATTTTCTCAGCTAATTCATTAAAGGGATGGAGGCAGCTTGGTTCAGTGTGCTACTGGTTGAAAACTCTGTGGTGAGCTACATGTTTTTCATTCAGTGTATTGTAGACAGTGGTGTGTATATCTTCATCAGGTCCAGATGAGCAGATGTAACCAGTTTTTAATTTACCTGGGGATGTTTGGCCTGATTCTCTTGTCACTTATGCTGCTGTAAACCAGATGTGTCCCTGATGTGATATCAGCAACATTCAGTTGGCATAACATCTGTGGAAGTGCAAGGAGAATCTGTCCTGTTAATGCTCAGTGGACATAAAAAGGATGAAGTAAGAATAAAACCACAGAAAGTTGATGATGGAATAAATGTAATATTATTTTAAATTATATTATTATTGACATTTTTAAAGATATGATGTCATTTACATGTGGGAAAATAGTGGACAGAAATATTGCCACTTAAATTTTGTGAATATGTGTAGTACATTAGTACATATGTAGATACAGAATATGGAAAAATTTAGATGTGCACATTTTTAATATTTTCCTATTGAAATTAAATTTTAAATTGGAAATTGATATTTGAGAATTTATTTTCTCAGTAGATATGCTTCCTTTTCTTTTTAAAAATAATATAATTACTGAGGGCTGCTGCACCTTTGAATTCCCAAATAGTTGTCAAACATTAATATGGAATAAAGTGAACATATGTGCACATATAAATAAAATCCTATTGCTAAGAGTATTTTTAATGTTTATTTACAGTAGGTGAGTGTTTAGAAATTGCGACCTAAAGTTCATACTTAGGTGGTTAAACCTACTGTAGCCTCTCCACTTCTGTTTTAAGATAAAAGTTTGCCTGTTTGAAACATTACTTTTCCCAGAGACAGATGTTATGCATTGTATATATCTTTGATGAAACTATGGGAATATGTATATCAGAAAACAGTGTTGAGTACTATAGCCTGAAAACATGACTGTGAACTTGCACAGGAAGGGAAAGCAGTCACATCACGTATAACTTGTTATATGGCAACTAGTGTCTTGTAAAAAAAAAAAAAGCATTGCCCCCCAAAAAATCCAAAAGAAAAATCAAAAATACACTTTTTATTTTTAAATACACTTTCTGTTCCCTGGAGAATGCACTTTTACGCTTTTTTTTTTCTTAAATCTTTTTGAAGCATGTGCAAATGATCGCAGCAGCTACCTTAATCTTTCAGATGATACTGGAATTTGCATTAACATGTTATGTTTTGGAATCCTGAATTTGACATAAAAGATTTTTGTAAGTATATCCCCATCTGGATAGTTAGTTTTTAGAGTGTCTTGTTCATAATCTATATGCCTCAATGATCCAGAAATTGCATTTTTCTATGTGGACAAAGTAAAATGTGTGAATTAATCTGTCTGTTACAGACTGGGAATTCCTTTTCCTGGTTAATATATCCAGGAAGAAGGAGAACAAAATGAACTGATAATGCAGAAATGCTGTTATAAGGTCTCTAAGAAAATACATTTTCAGGTATAATAAATATATGAAGGGCTAAACTAGATGTAACACAAATAAGTATCATTTAATGCTATTGGTGGCATTCCCAGGATAATCCCTTTAAAGAAAACCCTGCAAGAATGAGCAATGTGTCAAAGATTAATATTTTGGGATGTGTTTTTTCAGTTGTTTAGTTGTGGAAGGTTTCTGATTTCTGCTCATTTTTCTACCAGTTAGGGACTAACTTAATGTTTATCTTCAGCAAGGGTCTAAACCTCAGTTTGTTTTATCATCTTTTATATGCTGTACTGAAGTGGCTCTGAACACCACATTCATTAGGAGGTTCATTTCAAAGGTAAAAAAAATCAAAGCCTTTACAGAAATACTGCATGGAAAAAGGAATGGAAAACTGTTGCAGACCTTAACTCTGCAGAACTGTGGATGTCAATAAAAGCACTTAATTTAGTTGATTACAGAAATCTTGGATCTTGAGGCCAAATATAAATCTGATTAAAGATTAGGTCTGAATGTCAAAAGGCAATTAAAAAAATCCACAACCAACCATCAAGAAACCCCATCCAAATACATTGCAAAGCTATGTTCAATTTGTCTTGTTTACAATTTCTTAATAATGCTGTATATGTGCACCACGTCTGAATGGTGCTAAGCAGAGAACATACCACAGAATAATAGGTATTTTTTAAAAAAATTCTCTATTTTTGCTTATTAGCATTAGTTTCTTGTTATACTCCACTTACTTCAGACAAGTAGGATTAATTTCCCCCATTATGTTAAATGTTTGGGAATGATGAACAGTTTTATGTTAGATCCTGTTCAGCTCATCTCCACTGTTCTGGCTATGCAACATAGCCAAAAAGCAGGTGCAACCGTTTATATCTAAAGACCTGCAATACCGCTAGATAGTATGGGTTCTCACACCACATGAGATCTTGTTGCTTGTCTGCCACAACCTCTCAGGGACTTGTAGCTGCCGGTACTGCCTCTGTGCTGTTGGCAGCTCATCCTAGGACCAAAGAAACACAAGTGTAATTTATACACACTTTCTTCCTCATTGCCTGGTCTTGCACAAGCAAAGCTCAGCTGCAACAATACCTCTGACAGTTTCTGTTATTTTTCAAATGCAGGCATGGGAAGAAGTAGTAACCATCAAAGATGGTTTAGATTTTTTGGGGGGAAATGTAGAGTTGTCAAAAAGATTGCCTTACATGGACCTTCATAAACAGTACGTGCATCTAAATGCTAAGGGGAGAAGACCTACACTGACAAGATATAAGTGTAATCTGCATGTATGGATTCCCCCTTTTGAGTTATATTAAATAAGGTCATGCAGATATTTGCAAACTTAAGTTTTTCAGAGAGAGAACAAGACCTTTGAAATTCTCTGAGTCTGTATTGTATTTTGTTAAATAATGACAGGAATTTTCTCTAAAAAAAACAAAGGAAATGGGAAGCAAAATGATTTTGTACTTCCCTGCAAGAGAGCTATCATAGCCCTTAACTGTGGATGGAAATGTGAAAATTTAAATCTTTCTCTGCATCTGAATATACAGTTCTTTTTTGTAATTCTAGCAGTGTTTCTCAGGAACCAGAAATATGACTTAAAAAGCAGTGAAAGGCACAGTGTTCTCTTCAACTTTAACTTAGTGAGAGGAGCCAGAACAGTAATGTGCGCAACTCAAGTAGTATCTAGTGTGAACATCCTGCACCAAAGTCCCTACTGCTCAGCCTCACTGCTACACCCTGATAGCTATGTGGAAGCTTGCTCAAATGTGGCTGCACTTGCTGTCTGTCCCAGAGGCATCCCTAGAGGATTTGTTGTCCTTTGTTCAGAAGCTGCTGGTTGTGTTGTAGCCCTTTTGCTCCAGAGCATTCTGCACATTTGCTGATTTGCATGCAGGAGATGAAAACAGAGGGGAAATTTTGTTCAACAGATCTGAGAGAAGCAGAATAATGTGCTGGGTTGATATAAGCACCTTTTCCCCACCTCTTTGAAAGAAGAAGGAAAAAAAAAGCATTATTTGGGGCGGTTCTTATTTTAATTTAAACCTACAAAGTCAAAACTTTTTTACCCTATTTTTCATGTATTTTTCCTTTTTTGTGTCTATGTTCTTTTTGCCTGCATAACATGGAACAGCTAAGCACATATTTACAATAAATATAATAAACTGCTTATGGAACCAAATACATAAAAATCCAGTGCCCTGCTTACCAGGCAGGCACATCAGCAACCCAAATGAAAAGCACAGAAAAGATAGCTGTAGGTATGGGGTGCTGCCTGTTGTGTCTGAACTTTTCTTAGCCTCAGCTAAGGAGTCAGACAACCAAAGAAGCTGAGAGAAGAGGCAACAAGGAAGCATCAGGAAGTATTTTGAGTCAAAGCTGGCTAAAACAGTGAGCAATGCAAGTATTTTCAGAAGTCAGGAGTCTGTATGCTTTTTATTGATGATGACTGCTTTTCAGAAATAGAAAATTCCTATAATGTGTGTTAAACTCCTAAAGTCAAAATACAGTAATGTGTCAGGACTGTCAGGCTGTTTTCAAAAGAAATTAAGCTGATTTTCCTGCTAAAACAAAGGGATCATATACCAGGCAGCAAAACTTCCTGTCAAGCCGGAGGATTTCAATCATCACCTAGGGTAGGAGACTGGTATATTTCAAAGGAATTAGAGCAATATTTGGAAACTTCCCTGAGAGAACCAGAAAAAGATGAGCACGGAGCTCTGTACAGCAGCTGCAATGTGCCTGAGTCTGACTAGGAAATTTACCTACAAGACTTCCAATCTGGACTGGCAGGATGGGTAGGTAGCAAACTGTGCTGTAGGTTCAAAGGTTCATAGAATTATAGAATGCCAAGTTGGAAGGGACTTCAAGGATCATCTGATCCAACCTTTCTTAGCAAAAGCACAGTCTAGACAAGATAGCCCAGCACCCTGTCCAGCTGAATTTTAAAAGTGTCCAATGTTGAGGAATTCACCACTTCACTGAGGAGATTATTCCAATGGCTAATTGTTCTCATTGTGAAAATTTTTCCTCTTGTGTCCAACTGGAATCTCCCCAGAAGTAACTTGTACCCATTACCCCTCCTCTTTTCCATATGACTCCTTGTAAAAAGGGAGTCTCCATCTTTGTAGTCACCCTTTAAATACTGGAATATTGATAAGGGCTCCCCTAAGTCTTCTTTTCTCAAGGCTGAACAAACCCAGTTCTCTCAGCCTTTCCTCATGTGGCAGACTTTCCAGTCCTTTGATTATCTTTGTGGCCCTTCTCTGGATCCTCTCCAGCCTGTCCACATCTCTTTTTGCGTAGCAGGGACCAAAACTGAACACAGTATTCCAGGTGTGGCCTGACAAGCGCTGAGTAGAGTGGGATAATGACTTCTTTATCTCTGCTGGTGATGCCCTTGTTGATGCAACCCAGCATCCTGTTGGCTTACTTTGCTGCAGCAGCACACTGTTCACTCATATTGAGCTTGCTGTCCACTAGGACCTGCAGGTCCCTTTCCACAGAGCTGCTTGCTCCCTAGCTGGGTAGATCCCAGCCTGTGCTGCACCCCCAAGTGCTGAGGGAGCTGGCAGATGTTATTGCTAAGTTAGTCTCCATCATCTTTGAAAGGTCATGGAGGGCAGGAGAGGTGCCTGAGGACTGGAGGAAAGCCAATGTCACTCCAGTCTTCCAAAAGGGCAAGAAGGAGGACCCAGGAAACTACAGGCCAGTCAGCTTCACCTCCAGGTGATGGAACAGCTCATCCAGGAGGTCATCTTTAAGCATGTGGAGGAAAAGGCAGCTATAAGGAGTAGTCAACATGGATTCACCAAGGGGAAATCATGCCTGACCAAACTAATAGCCTTCTATGATGGAATGACTGTCTGGGTAGACAAGGGGAGAGTGGTGGATGTTGTCTACCTTGACCTCAGCAAGGCTTTTGATAGTGTCTCCCACAACATCCTCATAGGTAAGCTCAGGCAGTGTGGGTTAGATGAGTGGACAGTGAGGTGGATTAAGAACTGGCTGAATGGCAGAGCTCAGAGGGTTGTGATCAATGGCAGAGTCTAGCTGGAGACCTGTAGCTAGTGGTGTTCCCCAGGGGTCAGTACTGGGTCCAGTCCTATTCAACTTATTCATCAGTGACCTGGATGAAGGGACAGAGTGTTCCCTCAGCAAGCTTGCTGATGATACTAAACTGGGAGGAGTGGCTGATTCACCAGAAGGCTGCACTGCCATTCAGAGAGATCTGGACAGGCTAGACTAGAGAGTTGGGTGGAGAGGAACCTCGTGAAGTTCAACAAAGGCAAGCGTAAGGTCCTGCACCTAGGGAGGAATAATCCCATACACCAATACAGGCTAGGGGTTGATATGTTAGAAGGCAGCTTTGCAGAGAAGGTCCTGGGAGTTCTGGTGGAGAGACTGGGGTGCATGAGGAGGAGTGTGTCCAGCAGGTTGAGGAAGGTTATCCTCCCCCTCTACTCTGCCCTGGTGAGGCCGCATCTGGAGTACTGTGTCCAGTTCTGGGCTCCCCAGTTCAAGAGAGACAGGGAACTACTGGAGAGGGTCCAGCAGAGGGCTATGAAGATGATTAGGGAACTGGAACATCTCCCTTATGAGGAAGACTGACAGAGCTGGGCCTGTTTAGCCTGGAGAAGACTGAGAGGGGATCTTATCAATGTCTACAAATATCTTAAGGGCGAATTTCAAGAGGATGTGGCTAGGCAATTTTCAGTAGTGCCAAGCAACAGGACAAGGGGCAATGGGCACAAACTGCAACACAGGAAGTTCCATCTGAATATGAGGAAGAACTTTTTTACTTTGAGGGTGACAGAGCACTGGAACAGGCTGCCCAGAGAGGTTGTGGTGTCTCCTTCTCTGGACATATTCAAAACCCACCTGGATGCAACTGTGCAACCTGCTCTAGGTGAACCTGCTTTAGTAGGGGTGTTGGACTAGATGATCTCCAGAGGTCCTCTCCAACCCTGACCATCTTGTGATTCTGTGATTATGTTTTCCTAGGTGCAAGACCTTAAATTTTTCCTTGTTGCACTTCATAAGGTTCTTGTTAGCTCACTCATCCAGCCTATTCGGGTCTTCTTTCAGGGTGGCTCTCCCTTCCAAAGTGTCCACTTCCCCACTCAGTTTGGTATCATTGGCAAATTTCATCAGGGTACACTTGATCCCATCATCCAGATCACTTATGAAGATATTAAACAGTGTTGGGCCCAATATTGATCCTTAGGGGACCCCACTTGTGACAGGTTGCCAGTTTGAAAAGGAGCTATTTACCACCATCCTCTGGGTGCGGCCTGTCAGACAGTTCCCCACCCACCACACAGACCACTTGTCTAGACTGTAACACATCAGTTTCTCTAGGAGGAGGCTGTGGGAAACCATACTGAAAGCCTTGGAGAAATCCAGGTAGACAATGTGCACCACTCACCCCACATCAACTGAGAAGGTTAGTTTGTTGTAGAAGGCAATCAGGACTGTCAAGCACGATTTGGCCTTGGAGAATCTATGCTGGCTTTTCCCAATCACGTGCTTCATTTGACTTGTGCTAGCCCCCAGAAGGATTCATTCCCTAACTTTACCAGGGACTGAAATAAGACTGATGGGCATATAATTTCCTGGATCCTCCTTTAAACCCTTCTTGTAGATGGGGGTGACATTAGCCTTCTTCCAGTCTTCTGGGATGTCTCCTGATCTCCATGACTTCTCAAAGATTATGGCGTGCAGCCTCTCAATGACATTGGCCAGCTCTCTTACCCTAGGGTGGATAATATCAGGGCCCATCAATTTGTAGGGGTCAAGCTCCCGTAAGAGTTCACAACCCAACTTTTCCTTCACTGACGGTGGGTCAGTGTTTGCATTAACCTGCATTAACCTGGAATTTTGTTCCCAAGGCCTCGGGCCCAACAGTGCTGGTAAAGATAGATGAAGAAAGTGTTGAGAACCTATGCCTTTTCAGCATTGTAGGTGACTAATTCACCTCTCCTGTTTAACAGCAGGCAAATATTTTCCTTCTGCTTGTTTATGTACGCACAGAACACTTCCTTGTAGTTTTTGTCATCTCTAGCCAATTTCAATTCAAGCTGAGCTTTTGCTTTTCTAACTGCATCTTTGCACAATCTGGCAATTCCCTTGTTATTCTCAATGGGTATTTGGCTGCTTTTCCATCTCTGTTATGCTTCTCTTGGTTTTGAGCAGACTCAGAAGCTTGAAGTTAAACCAAGGGGGGTCTCTTGATCTGCCTACTTCCGTTAGAATAATAGAATGGTTTGGGTTGGAAGGGACCTTAAAGGTCATCTAGTTCCAACACCCCTGCCATGGGCAGGCAAAGAGGGTCCCCCGTGGAGAGTCGGCCAAGTCACGACAATCACACCAATATGGCTACAAGCTACAAAGCTACCCTTTATTAAACAAACAGGTCATATTTATAACTTAAACCGACCGCTCACATGACTCTACACACAGGTGATTGGATAAAGGTTTCCGGCCACGTGGGCGTCTGTGCCGCTGATTGGTGAGCATGCTGCAGGCGCCTGACCAGAGTGTGCCGATGAGAGCGTGTTGATTTCGTGGTTCCCAGGACTTGCTCTGCACCTGGCTTCTTGTTTGTGCATAGCTTGTTTTCTTTCTCACACTGCTTGTTCCCAGGACAATTTATAGTTGCTCTGCAGCTTCAACTAACAGGCCTGGGTTGTCCAACCCAGACAATGGTAACATATGTCCTCGGTCCTTTAAAAATCCCTCTACATATCCCACTTTTTCTTTTTGGAAAACCCATGTCTGTTTCACAATAGAAGTTAAAACTTTCTTCAAACAAGAAAATAAACAGCTAAAAACTAAAAACATTACAACAATGATTATAACAAAGCGTATTCCTTCCGTCAATAACGTCTTTAACCAACCTATTATGCCCAGTCCTCTCAACCATTCCTCAAAGGGATTATCATCAGCAAGAATATGCTTCATGTTTCCCTGCAGTTGTGACAACTTCTTGTGCATCGATATGGAATGATCAGAATGGTTCATACAACACATCCCTTCAAAATCCTCACAACCGTGTCCATGTGCTAATAATAAAAAATCTATTGCAGCTCTATTTTGTAACGTAGCATGCCTAACACTATCTACATCAAACAATAATGAACTTAAAATCTGTAATGTAAGATTAAATATTTTATTTCCCCAGCACGCTAACCTTTGTATATTCTTAGCACTTAATGCTGCCATTGCCCCTGGCATAAATATGAAGGCTAAGACATTTGTTGTTACAGACTGCAGATTGACTCGGTCATTACATGTTTCATCAAAGGTGCGCAGTGCCCTCCGTGATCTATAAGATTATTGAGTCATCTTTACTAAGTCTTTCATATGTGGAGCAAAGAAAGTGAAACGCCCTAAATAACATGGTCCACCGACAGGATACAAAGGAATCCCTGGCCACGCTCTGTCCCCACATATCAAAAAGACTCCCAGTGACAACTGATAGCCCCCTGATACATCTATATGGAAACCCCCAGTTTTTAATTAACCCCAAATAAGTGAACCGGTTAGATTTTAAAAGCCTGTATAAAACCCCCGTTCACCTTGACGTGTTAGCCATAACTGCCATGGGTCACCAAACCAAATTACTCCAGTGCCATTCAGGGGTTGAAGTGGTGATGACATGTGGGTACATCTGCCATATCAGTTGCAGTAACATAAACATATTCAACAGGTACAATGCTAGCCAATGGGTCTAATTCCTGCAAAGGTAAATGATGTGGCTGATTTAAATTCTCAATAACCGTCTTCTGCCATGCTGCATTACGCATAGAAGGCCAAACAAATTGCCCATTTGGACTCATACATGTACCATTCTCATTGGAAGTCAGATCCACTGTTTTAACATTCCAAAAAACCATCAGAATTTGTTTCATTCTCTTGCAGGGGAATACCAATTAAACAAGTTCTAAAGGGGTTCTCTGCCTGTTGCAGACTTAAACAAAAGTTTGTTACTCCCGTGATATTTGCCCATGTCACCCATATGTTTGTCCTAGGCAAGATGTCAAAAATGCTTTGGCCAATGGGTAAAAAATTCATCAAAACCGCAAACCAAGTCCACCACTTAAACATGTTTAGTCCTACAATTGCCACTTTTTTTTTCTGTTTGTTTTTTTTTTGTTTGTTTGTTTTTACATTCCACCCCACAAATCTGTGCCTTCACAGATTCTGATGATGTTGTATACTGTCTCCAATCAGCATGGTATTACACTAGTCATATGTTTTCTCTTGCTTCATACCCAGTTACTAATCAAACACATACACTCTTTACACCATTTACATGTAAGCTTTGGCTTACGGCACCGTTTTACCCCACATAGCATACATTGGCATAATACCCGCAGTTTACATCCCATACAACATAGACAGTTTATTCTGTCTGCTCGCTCTGAGTCTTCTCTTCCGCCTTCTGATCTTGACATGCAGGTCGCACAAACTTGCTAGGGACCCATATAGGTCCTTTATCCGTTGAGATACAAAAATAACCTCTATTGATAAATAACACCGGATTAGGTCCTTCCCATACACCTGAAGCCATATTTTTATACAGAACACTCAAACCAGGAACTGTAGTTGTTTGGTTCCCTCGTGCTGTTTGGTGATGTATAACAACAGGTGGTCCCTCTCTATCCTCCGTAAGGGAGAGAGAGTTTAAGGTAAACAACACCTTAGTCAACCGTTTAGTTACATCTATGTCTTGCGATGCTTTCTGTCTCTGAAGATAATCCTTCAGGGTATGGTTTGCCCTTTCAACAACTGCTTGCCCCATTGGGGAGTGAGGAATCCCTTTAACGTGTTTAATTCCCCAAGTTGTCATAAACCTAGCGACTCGTTGGCTACTATACGCCGGACCATTGTCTGTCTTTATTTCTACAGGAACTCCCATGACAGCAAAACAAGACATTAAGTGTCTCTCCACATGTAATGCCTTTTCACCGGTTTGTGCAGTGGCCCATATAAAATGAGAATAGGTGTCAATTGTGACATGCACATACTTAAGCTTCCCAAAGTCAGGCACATGTGTTACATCCATTTGCCAAACCTGAAGTGCCTTCAGACCTTTTGGGTTAGTGCCCACCCCTAAACCTGGTCCATGATGACTACATTGAGGACAGGAGCGGACAATACCCTTTGCATCTGCTATGGGTATTTGATACTGTTGATGTAAAGACTTTGCATTTTGATGGAACATCTCGTGGCTGTTACGAGCTTCTTCAAACTTCTTTGTTGGAGGAGTTATTGCCAGACAGCTGACTGCTTCATTAGCTCTAGCATTACCTTCGCCCAACCCAATGATCCACTGATGACTTCTAATATGCATAATACAAAATTCATGTTTTCTCTGTCGAAGAGTACTATGCAGTTGTATAAACATTTCACCAAGATGTTGGTTCTTTGTCTCTCTCAACAAGGCATCTTCAATGCGCTGTGCTACACCAACTACGTACAATGAGTCTGATACTATGTTTACAGGTGTATTGTTCCAGCTTCCCAATGCCCAACACACTGCTTTCAGTTCTAAGGTTTGAAGGTTGTCCCCTGATTCACACCTGGTGATCACGTGTTTCTGCCACTGATTATCGGATTGCCAAACACACGCAGCCTTCTTCATCTTTCGTCCTGCATCTGTAAACACCGTTGGCCCTTCAACTGGTCTTTTTGAGCATAACGGTCTCGCAATCCACTGGTAATGTTCCAACATCTTCCAGAGAGGTCCTTTTGGCCGGTTGTTGTGTACAACACCTGTATAACCCATCAAGATTTCTTGTATGGCTGTTGAATGTCTCAGGAGCCACTCATAATCATCCCCACGGACTGGAAAACTGATATCTGCTGGTTCAGTCCCATCAATTTCAACAATCCTGTCTCTTCCTTTTCTCACCAAGGCCGCTACTGCTTCAGGACAACTTAAAATACGATGCCTGGGTTGCAGCGGCAAAAATAACCACTCTAAAATGATCACCGTATTTTCCCCCTTTTTCTTTTGCCATTGTAAAATAAGGGCAAAAGGTGAAGTGGCAACATTACAAACCAAAAAAGATAACGGATGTTTTGCCATTTGGCGACCACACCAGCCAGTCTGAATCTTGCGGGACACAACTTCCAGGGCAGCCCGCTGTTCTGGTGAACAAGTTCAAGGACTGTTGGCTTCTGTGCCATGCAACCAGGATCGGAACGGTTGCAAATCAGCATTAGTGAGGCCAACTATATTACAAACCCACTGTAGGTCTCCTAAAAGCCTTTGCGCATCATGCAGATTTGTTATTTGCGTAGTAAGAGTTACCTTCTGTGGTCGGATCTGAGCATCCTAGATGAGCCAGCCCAAATATTTCCATGGGGCTGAACGCTGAACCTTCTCAGGCGCAAAAATCATACCACATGATAGAAGGTGGTCAACAAGCCATTTCAGTTGATCATCTTAAATCCCTTGTTCAGCAGCCAATAAAATATTGTCCATATAATGGTAGATCAGGACATGAGGCCAACACAGTCATACTGGAACAAGTGCCCAATCTACAAAAGTCTGACACATCATAGGAGAGTTCTTCATTCCTTGTGGTAAAACAACCCATTCATAATGTTTGACCGGAGCGGCACAGTTTATTGATAGCAGAGTGAATGCAACTCTTTGCGTGTCATCAGGATGTAAGGGAATCATAAAGAAACAGTTTTTCAAGTCTATCACAACAATTTGCCAATTCTGAGGGATCATCTTAGGAGTTGGAAGACCAGGCTGCAACGCTCCCATCGCTAACATCTGATCATTAACCTTCTGTAAATCATGTAAGAGTCGCCATTTCCCAGTTTTCTTTGGTATCACAAAAATAGGAGCATTCCAAGTACTTGTAGAAATTCGAATATGACCTATTCTCAGTTGTTCCTGCACCAATTCCTCAGCAATGCGCAGCCGTTCTTTTGTTATAGGCCACTGGTCTACCCAAATTGGCTTTTCTGTTAACCATGTAATCTTCAGTATGGGTGGCTGCCGATCAGTGGCTGTGGTGCAAAATGCTGATCAGTTGTCATAACTAGTCCCAAATGTGACAAAACATCCGCCCCAATCAACCCAGATAATGTGGGTGGGAGTTGCATTACGTATAGCCGAGTTACAATAGCCTGGCCATCTTCAAACTGCAATGTAATCAAGTCTTTACTCTGTTTTGGGACTTTTGCACCTCCTACTCCTACCACTTGGGTGATTGGAGCTTGCCGTTCCCAAGTCTGGGGCCATAGATGTTGATTAATGATGGTGACACCTGCCCCAGAGTCTAATAGAGGTTCCAGACTAATTTGCTGACTGCCTTTCTTCAGCTGAATCTTCTGATATGGTGTTTGATTAAGGTCTAATGTGAAACACACCCCAGGTCTGGTAGATCCAATATTGTCTGCTCCTCCTATCTTAGATGTCTGGCCTTGTTATCTGAGTTGCTCATAAGACTGTCGATGCTCAACAAGACTCTCATAGGGAAGTATTTGAGCAATTTTACTTCCTTTTGGAATAGTAACAGGTGGTTGTAACGCATAAGCCATAACTTGTACGTGTCCTGTAAAATCTGCATCAATTACTCCAGGTAAAACAATTACTCCTTGCCTTCCTGTGGAAGATCTCCCTAATAAAACTCCTCCAACTGGAGAATTCACGTTAGACAAAGGTCCTTTCACTTCAGTTGGAATTAAAGTCACTTTTTTATTATTCAAAGTTACGTCTACTGTGGTTGCCACGTCCTGGCACCCACCCTGGGTGGGTGGGATGCGCTGGTATAAGAAACCACATTTCTCATCTGCGTTGTTGGGGCCTGTACTTGTGTCTTTGCACGTAGACCCGATGCGCTGTGCTGCATGTTTCCCAACCTGTTATATCTACATACAGCAGTAGCATGTGTATCTAAGTTACATTTGTTACACCAGACAGTCTTTGAACAAGTACGCCTCATGTGTCCAGATTCACCACAACGATAACAAATACCAAATCCTGATTTACCATTATTCCCCTTTCGATGTCCACCTATATGATTTGTTAAGGCTGCTGCGATTATATGCCCTTGCTCCCTCAATGCAGCAGTAAAGGCAGCAGCTTGATTATTTCGTTCGGCTCGAGTAGCTCTAATCAACATTTCATCAACAGGACTTCCTTGGGGTAGTGTTGCTAAGATCGCCCTTGTTCTTGGGTTAACCCCTTCACAGGCGAGGGTGCAGAACAAATGTTCCTGCAGGTCCAAAGGTAAATCAGAATTGTCCTTTAATGCTGCAGACAAACCGTCTACAAATTGTCCATAGGGCTCTGTTGTCCCCTGACAAACAGGGGTATAGGAAGCAGGTTTCTTCTTGTCTGGCACAGACAAAAGGGCTCGATGTGCTAAAGTTTGAGCAAGTTGATGCATTTGTACAGGATACTGCAATTGAACCTGCGTAGTAGAGTAAAGCCCCTGCCCAGTTAACATATCTGCCTGTACACCATAAAGTAGATCTCCTATATCTGGATCTTGATGTCTATTTGCTTCCTCTACGGCTAGTCTCTTCCACTCCCTATCAAACATTAGATATTGAGGAGTCAATAACAAAGAAGCAAGTCCAGCACAATCAGCAGGTGAAAGAACGTCTGCTGTGAAAATAAACTGTATGATCTGTTGCGCAGCCTCTGAATGCAGACCACGAGCAGTGACAGTTTGCTTTGCCTGTTGTAATATTTTCCAATCATGTGGCTCCCAAGTATATGGACCAAGATTATTAACTGGACAAGCTAACGAGCTAGTCACCTGCCAGTCACCCTCCAAAATAGCATCACGAACACCACCAGACCAACGCTGTAGAATTGGATCTTTTCCCAAGTTCAGCATCGGAGGGGCAGTTGGGCTAACTGGAGGAACTACAGGTATTGAAGTAGTAGGCAGGTTCATTTCAACTCGCTTTTCCAGGTTTCTTAATTTATCTATTACCTCCTGTAAAGATTTCTCTGTATTGTTATCACAAAGTTTCTCCCCGCCTTCCTCTTCAAATTCGTCTGATGTTGTTTCAGGAAGAGGAGGATATGACATCAGACAGCGCTTTTGCCCCCCCTGATATGACCTATGAGCTGTAGCCACCCTCCATTTTGACCTTGCTCCACCCACAGCTCCAATTGGTGCAGCATGACTCACTGCTCCTCCTTCCTGGGGAGGCTCAGCAGCCTCTTCCGGTTTTGGCTCAGTTACAACAGATCCCAGAGAGTAACTTCCGGTTTGTCCGCTGTCTTATCTAAAAGCACTGTTGAACACGCAGGGGTGGACATACTCTTCATAGGATGAGTATGCCCAACTCTGAAAAATGTAGCCAAGAGAGAAGGCTTAGGTGAATCACCCTTCTGCTCTATTGGCTTTTCTACCACATCTCCTCCCAATGCTTCTATAGCTGCTGCTGCTGCTACTTTTTTTTTCGCCTTCAGAATTTCCAGGGTGTTAATTATAGACCGCCACGTAGCTCCTAACGCTTTAGCTTCTTTTCCTTCTTTGCCTCCCTCGATCGTAGTATCCCAGAGGCAGTTTCCCACTTCTCTCCATTCCGCAATACTAAACAATAACGCGGGCTCGGGGATCTTAATCTTTTTTCGTTTCCAGCGAACTAGTCTCCACTTCTGTCTCTTTAACGCCCTCCCCTCTCTCAAAGAGGATGCTAGTTAACAGTTTAATTGCCGCGTCTAATTCCATCGTGGTCTTCTCAGAGCTCTCCCCTCTCACATAAAGGATATCAATGGGGAGCTCCGCCGCACTTGTTGCGGTCTTCCGTAGTGCCCCCCCCCCCCCCCCCCCCCCGCGAGAGGAATTCAGCGGGGAGCCCCACCGCGATTTACTCGAAGCGGTCTTCCTTAATGCCCCCTCCCCCCTCAAAGAAAGGAATTTAGCGGAGAGCCCTGACGCGTTTTACTTGATGCGGTCTTACCACCGGCGGGGGTGCAATCTGCAGCTCTACACCGAACTCTGGACTCCGCTTTTCCCCTCCAGGTTCCGCCCGCCTCCGACCTCCAGCTCCCTAATCGGACAACTTCCCTTCGGGTCCGATGCATGGAGACTTCTGCATTTAAGGGAACAGCATTTAAGCTAAACCGCATTTAAGCGAATAGCATTTAAGCGAATAAATGGGTCCCTGTTCGGGCACCAGATGAAGAGGGTCCTGAGTGGAGAGTCGGCCAAGTCACGACAGTCACACCAATATGGCTCCGTATAAAGGGAGCCGTGCTCCCTTTATTAAACAAACAGGTCATATTTATAACTTAAACCGACCGCTCACACGACTTTACACACAGGTGATTGGATAAAGGTTTCTGGCCACGTGGGCGTCCGTGTCGCTGATCGGTGAGCATGCTGCAGGCGCCTGATCAGAGTGTGCTGATGAGAGTGTGTTGATTCTGCGGTTTCCAGGGCTTGCTCTGCACCTGGCTTCTTGTTTGTGCATAGCTTGTTTTCTTTCTCACACTGCTTGTTCCCAGGACAATTTAAAGTTGCTCTGCAGCTTCAACTAACAGGCCTGGGTTGTCCAACTGATGTGAATAAGTTGTAAATAATATGGTCAAGTTTGTACTCATAAATCAATATTCATTTTAATGCATAAATAAGCTTGTAATTGTATAGCAACAAAGGGGTTAAAATGTCTGAAAGATCATATAGACTGTTCTGGCAAGAAAGTTGCAAATCTCTGAAAGGGGAGCTGTCCTCCCTATCTGCAAAGCAAGCTGCCCTACCAAGGAGATAACGGGACAGCAGGATGGCCTTGAGTCAAATTAACAAGGAGTATTGTAGAAACCCCGGGAAAGATTTCTACAAGTCTGCCAACTCATCACTTTTGAGACCTAAGGTGAAAAGTACACCGTGAGGAAGACCTACGGCCTTCCTCCCATAGACCACTGCCCACATTCTAAAGACCCCGGCCCACAATTTTTGGAAGAATCTGCGCAAGCGTGAAGGACTGATAAGCTAATTAGCATACGAAGCGAGGGTAGGCGGGTTCAGGTGATGAATATGTATAGGCGTTAATGGAATATTCATTGTTTCATTATATAAATATAAGATAATCTGCCCCTCTGGGTGTGTACGATTGGTGGAAGGATCCCCCGTACACCCGGCGCCGACAATAAAGAATACTTAATCACTAAGAAATTCTGAAGACGTTCTTTGAAACACAACCCAGACAATGGTAACATATGTCCTCAGTCCTTTAAAAATCCCTCTACAGGCAGGGACACCTTCCACTAGAACAGGTTGCTCAAAGCCCCATCCAACCCGGCCTTGAACACTCCCAGGGATGGGGCATCCACAGCTTCTCTGGGCAACCTGTTCCAGTGCCTCACCACCCTCACAGTAAAGAATTTCTTCCTTATATCTAATCTAAATCTGTCCTCTTTCAGTTTAAAACCATTCCTCCTTTTCCTATTGCTACATGCCCTTGTAAAAAATCCCTCTCTAGCTTTCTTGTAGGCTCCCTTTAAGACACTGGAAGGCTGCTCTAAGGTCTTCTTGGAGCCTTCCCTTCTCCAGGCTGAACCACCCCAACTCTCTCAGCCTGTCTTCATAGGAAGGTGATCCAGCCCTCTGATCATCTTCATGGCCCTCCTCTGGACTCATTCCAGCAGGTCCATGTCCTTCTTATGTTGGGGGCTCCAGAGCTGAATGCAGTACTGCAGGTAGAGTCTCACCAGAGCAGAGGGGGACAAGCACTTCCTTTGACCTGCTCATCACTCTTCTTTTGATGCAGCCCAGGATACAGTTGACTTTCTGGGCTGCAAGCACACATTGTCAAGCCATGTTGAGCTTTTCATTCACCAGCACCCCCAAGTCCTTCTCCTCAGGGCTGCTCTCAATCCATTCTCCTCCCAGCCTGTATTTGTGCTTGGGATTGCCCTGACCCATGTGCAGGACCTTGCACTTGGACTTGTTGAACATCATGAGGTTCACACAGGTGCACCTCTCAAGCCTGTCAAGGTCCCTTTGGATGGCATCCCTTCCCCCCCAGCATGTTGACCGTACCGCATAGCTTGTGGTCGTTGGCAAACTTGCTGAGAGTGCACTCAATCCCACTGTCCATGTTGCCAACAAAGATGTTAAACAGCACTGGTCCCAGTACGGACCTCTGAGGAATGCCACTTGTCACCGGTCTCCACTTGGACATTGAGCCATTGAAGATAACTCTTTGAGTGCAACCATCCATCCAATTCCTTATCGGCTGAGTGGTCTACCTGTCAAATCCATGTCTCTCCAGTTTAGAGACTCCTTGTCTGTGTGGGACAGTGTCAAAAGCCCTTACCTTTAAAGGGGATGAACTGGTGGTGTGCTTCCAGGAGAGTATTCTTGAAACACCCCCCCCAGCACTTGCTAACTCCTTTATCCTCCATGGAGGCTTCCCACAGAATCCTTTCCAACTGAGCTTTTTTAAGGAAATTGTGACACTTTAGCCAAAGTGTAGCAATGAAGCTGTAACAAGGACATACGTATCTAAAAATAAAATTCAGAAAGGAATGAAGGCATCACAGCAGAAGTCAACTCTGTGGCTGAGCAAGCAACCACACTAGGGACTCTCAGTATGTCCAGACATATGAGATCACCTCTATAACCCTGGCAGAGAGCAGGGTTTTAACTTATAGGATAAAACACCAACAGATTAACCTTCCATCGAAGCTGAATTTACAGTTCAGGAATAGCTACTAGGTGGCTGTGGAATTCACCATGACACTGTAAATCACTCTTTCAATGTGCTGCTCCAGAAAAGGAAGCCACTATTTGAGGAAGTTGTAAGCAAGCTGACCTTCATGACCCCCGTAAGACTATCTCTGTGTCTTATATTGGACAAAAGCTGGGGTATGGCTACTTGGAAAATACTTAACTGGCAGCAGTAGTGACAGTGGTGTTTCAAGGGATCAGGTCTTCATCATCTGGAAGGTCTTGGCAGATATGAGTGAAGAAATTCTCATTTACAGTATTTCAGTATCTTTATGAGATTTTTTTTTTTAAGGAAACTCCTTGACTTATTATCGCAATGACATGTTGATGGGCTAACAGAAAACATCTTAGTGTAGTCTGTGGAAACACCTAGGCCCCTTCCACTAGTTGAGCTCCAAAGGGAGCAGGAGCTAAATTTTGCATTCAATCATTTAACCAAACTGGTACTGGCAGTACCAAATGCTTTCTTATTCAGATGCATCTCTGAAACCGAGTATCCACTAAGAATTTCAGCAAATTAATGTATCTGGGCTTCATAAAGCAGAAAGACTTTAGACCTGTTGGGTAGTTGATGGCTGGAAGAGAACCCAGGTTTATCCCAAATGGCTGATAGTACAGTCTTGACAAATGCTGGTTGGGACACCGAATTTTCATTTAAAGTTTCTTATCACAAATTGAGATTAAAAGCTAAAGTCTCGAAGGGTTGGGTTTTTTCTGTGAAAATGGACAATATTGACTTGGGACTATAACTGCTTTTGATTATTTAAATGTATTTTAGATGTAATATACGTTAGGTTGTATGCAAAGCTAAGCAAAGCATGTCATGGTAGGCAACTTGCAGATAATGTTTTCCCTGAAAAAGTAGCCTGAGTAGACACATTCTTTTAGAAAAATGACAAACTTTCCCAAACAGAAATTTGCTCTATCAATCAAGCATATTTAACTAATGCTACCTTTTACTGAGGACAAGTCCTGCACTCTTCCCTTCTCCCATCTTTTCCAGGAAAGGATTAAATGAAAGTAGACATGCTGTGAAGTGTCACTTGCTAGCATATGCTTTTCTTGATCCTGTCTGATGGCCATGAGCACCAAAGGAAGCAGCCAAATGGCCAGACCTCCCAAAGGCAGATCCAATAGCACAGCACAGCACAGCATGGCCTGTGTCAAGATGACCCACTGAGTGGGGTTTAATTTAAAAATGAGTGACAGAGCAAGGCAGGGTGGGATGGGAGATGATGGGACACAGAAAAGGCTGTTGCAGAGAGGGTGGAAATAATTTGTTCAGACAGATACAGTGGGCAGGACAAGAAGTAATGACCTTATGTTTCAGATATTAAGAGAAGCCTTCAGTAGGCACTGCAAAGGATCACTTAGAGAGGCTGTGACATTCCATCAGTAGAAGCCCTTAAGAAACTATTTTGGTAATGACATACCTGCTCCTGCAAGAAAGGGATAAGCTATGTGATTTTTATTTTTTAATGCTTACTCAAGACTTTTTTTTATTTCTTTTTTTTTTTTTTTAACAAATCATTAGAAACAAAGAGTAGAGTGCAATGGCTAATTTGTCAAATGGTTTTTGCAGGGCTCTGTCCATTCAGGCAAGTGGAGGGGGGAGGACATCACTTTACGATGCTTCATACAAAGTTGATTCATAAAACATCTGTTGTGTGAATTGTGCAGTTAACATGCATGGCAATTTGAGCATGCATTGATGATTTTGTACACTAAGAGACCAGTTACATTTCTGCTGAAATTTAATGGGATTAAAATGAAGTACTGAGGAAGAAAAATTATAGTTAATACAAATGTTTTGCATGAATTGCATGATTCTTCAATTTTTTCTTATTCCTGTGAATTTCAATCATAATATACAGAGGGAGTGTGATGCAAATTAGAGAAGTTTAATACAAAAGAATGACGTAAAAAGTGAATATGTTTGAAAGACCATGAATGTGCTTGGCCTTATATATGCAATGTGGGACAGTGAGATAGAATCATAGAATCATTTAGGTTGGAAAAGACCCTTAGGATCAATCATCAAGTCCAACCGTTAACCTAGCACACCAAGTCCACCACTAAACCATGTCCCTAAGTGCCATATCTATGTGTCTTTTAAATACCTCCACGGTGGTGACTCAACCACTTCACTGGTGTCCTGGTTTTCGCTGGGATGGAGTTAACTTTCTTCTTAGGAGCTGGGCAGCCTGTTCCAATGCTTGATAATCCTTACAGTGAAGAAATTTTTCCTAATATCCAATCTAAACCTCCCCTGGCAAACCTTGAGGCCATTTCCTCTTGTCGTCTCACTTGGTACTTGGGAGAAGAGACCTACCCCACCTGCCTACAACTTCCTTTCAGGTAGTTGTAGAGAGCAATAAGGTCTCCCCTGAGTCTCCTTTCCTCCAGACTAAACAACCCCAGTTCCCTCAGCCGCTCCTCATAAGACTTGTGCTCTAGACCCTCCACCAGCTTCATTGCCCTTCTTTGGACACACTCCAGCACCTCATTGGCTTTCTTGTAGTGAGGGGCCCAAAAATGAACGCAGTACTTGAGGTGCGGCCTCACCAGTGACGAATACAGGGGGACAATTGCTTCCCTGCTGGCCACGCTATTTCTGATACAAGTCAGGATGCTATTGGCCACCTTGGCCACCTGGGCACACTGCTGCCTCATGTTCAGCTGGCTGTCAACCAGCACCCCCAGGTCCTTTTCTTCCAGGCAGCTTTCCAGCCACTCTTCCCCAAGCCTGTAGCATTGCGTGGAGTTGTTGTGACCCAAGCGCAGGACCCGGCACTTCTCCTTGTTGAACCTCATACAATTGGCCTCGGCCCATCGGTCCAGCCTGTCCAGATCCCTCTGCAGAGCCTTCCTACCCTCCAGCAGATCAACACTCCAGCCCAACTTGGTGTCGTCTGCAAACTTACTGAGGGTGCACTCAGTCCCCTTGTCCAGATTGTCAATAAAGATATTCAACAGGACTGGCCCCAGTACCGAGCCCTGGGGAACACCACTTGTGACCAGCCACCAACTGGATTTAACTCCATTCACCACCACTCTTTGGGCCTGGCCATCCAGCCAGTTTTTTACCCAGCAAACAGTACACCCGTCCAAGCCATGAGCAGCCAGTTTCTCCAGGAGAACGCTGTGGGAGACAGCGTCAAAGGCTTTACTAAGGTCCAGGTAGACAACATCCACAGCCTTTCCCTCATCCACTAGGCAGGTCATCTTGTTGCAGAAGGAGATCGGGTTTGTCAAGCAGGTCCTGCCTTTCATAAACCCATGGTGGCTGGGCCTGAGATGTCTCAGAGAAGTCAAGTCTGCTGCCTTCTGTGGTGAGGAGAAAGTGAAAAGAAGATAATACAGGTGATAGTCTGTGGTGCAAGAGTCTGCAACAATCATACCCACAGACAGCACACAAATATAGTAGGGAGAAAGGGAGAAGGCAGCGGATACAGGGACTAATCTTGAATGTAAGTTTTGTTTTGTTTTACCAGAGTTTTGGTTGATTAATGAGGAGAGAATTAACCCCAGCACTAACACAGACAGGCAATAGCTGTAACAGCACAGATAAGAATCTCTGCCTGGTTTTATCCACTAGCCCTTCTTGTTGTGGCAAGGTTTTGAGGGACATGTGCTGTCTTTTACTGAGTTGATGAAAGTCTGGATAGTCAGCATGACAGTGGTGAAGATTTGCATAAATTTTAGAGAAAATAACAACTGAGAGTCTCAGAGCAAAAGTGGAAAGTGCAAGAAGGCATCTCAGTGGAAATGAGTCAGGTCTACAGTTCTGCAGGATGGAAAGTTGAGCAGTAACTTGCAGTGCTTCTGTCAACAAATTGGGTTATGTGGCAATGCTGCTATAGCAACTTGGTAAAACCTTTGGAATAGTTGTCTACTATCATGCAGTTTGTATTAGCAAAGTTATGCTTGTAACCGTTAAACAGTCTATATAATATGTCTAACATTTACAGAGGCTATTATATAGTTAGATTAATTACATTCCTCCATCCTAAAAGATAAAAACACCATGGTAAAACTCTATAACATTAGACCTAGATAAGCTATCTGTGTTGTGAGCATAAAGCTCAGACTCTGGTGTCGGTGGGGACATGCTAGTGATTTGGTGATTCAGAATTGCTGCAGAAGTCTGGGATTCTTATAAGCTCGTTCCTACAACAGGAAGAGTAAAACCTGTAAAATGGGCTTCTCTCTATGATGGGAATCACCAGTAAGAACTACGAACTGCTGAGAAAAGCAACGGTTCATAGGTGTTGAAAAAAGGGATCTGACAAACTGACTTTCCATTTTTACTTCTCTCCTTTCCCCACATCCCGTCTGCTGAGTAATAACTTGTGTAACAGAAGCAAACCCTACATATACCAATGGTTTCTGTGAAAAAGAGGTGGTTTATTTCTATAAGTTTGAAGACTGTGGCCCAATGAATATTTATTTACGACGTATCTTTCCTTTACATCTGACATGTACCTAACATGAAAAAAAAAAAGGTTCTACCTATCTCCCATCTTCTATGTGTTGTACAAACATTTAGGCCTTATTCCAAGTAGCATACCACTGCCTTCCAAGTGCACCTACAGATTTAATCACTAATTTGGAAATCTGATGCACACATTAAATATACTTCCAACCTGTAGGAATATCCATAAAAGTCATAAAAAATGAGTTACTTACCTACTCAAGCCAGCCAATACCAAACTAGGCACCAGTTGATGGTAGCAAACGTTCTTAGAAGTTTGTTCTGTACAGCAGAACGTGTTAAGGCATGCACACCAGGATCACACACTCTGCTGAGGGCACAGTGAAAGCATTAGGAACAGACCCCAGCTACAAATAAAACCCTCTTCTTTCAAGAGAAGAGTCAGTGATGATCAAAGAATTTGCTTATTTCAAAACACATTTCCTACTTGTTCTGCCACAATCCAAACTTAATAGCATCTGCCATTATCACCAAAAGTGAAAAACAATACTAGAAAACCTAAGCCAGACAGGCCTTGGATTTTGGTAAGATACTTTGTAGTGTAGGTTTGTACTACAAATGCAACCTGTGTTTCACATTGCTATTAGAAATATCGTACCTTTTTCTTGTTTTCTCAGGATTATAATTGCACTGAGCAGTTCTTCTTCCATAAATACACAAATTTTTTTTTCTCATGTTAAGGGACCAGCTGGCCATAGAACCTGCCAACACTGGTGTACATGCAGTGTAGTTCTTGTACCAGAAACACAAGAGTGAAAGGAAAAAGATACACAGTACAAACATATCTCTGCACACCATTAATATTTTCATAAATTTTATGTCTAGATAAATAACAACATAAAGGGCTATAGGAGAAACAAAACAATACAAACCAGATGGCAACTCTAGTCTGGGAAATGATTGGTTGTGTATTTTGGGGTATTCCCTCCCCCTCCCAAAAAAAGATAAAACCCTTCAAAACACTCATAAAGGTACTTCTAAAATAATCTGAGTTCTTCCTATACAACTAGTTTGCTTGTGAAATATTATATTGTACATATACAAAAAAACCCCCACAAATAGTGGAGAAGTCACATGGTTTTGATTTGAGCTTTTCTATTATCATTACAGTTTGAAGTGATTGCAGGTGGAGGCTTGTTTTCTCCATGTAATGGTATTGCCACCAGCTACCTCTAAAAAGAGTAGGAGAGTGTAATAAGGGAGCTAGGCTCTTAACATTTCTGGGTTTAAATTTTCATAGAATGTTTTTGTCTTTAGATTAAGAGATGGAAAGTAGGTTTGATTTGTATTTAAGCTCACCTATCCTGCATTATTTAAGAGCAAGATTCTTCTATAATACCTAAATCATTTTTTATTTAGTTTACAAAGATGTTACCTAAATTATTTCCTGCTGCAACATAGCTTAGACACAACCACCTGCCATTAAGCAATGATAGTTAGGCAGCTTGAGGAGTTAAAAAAATAACAATGTAAGCCTAAATGAATGATATATGATTTTTTTTTTTTTGGGGGGGGGGAAATGAAACTGTACTAAAAAATATCTTTTTTACATTGGTACTTATTTAAAATGAAACATCAATCAAATAAATATTTTTTTAATTAAAAAAAAAAAGGAATTACTTTAAAGCACCAAAACTGTGAGTATGATCTTACACCGCATATACAAGAAGGCGAGTTTGGTACTTTGTGTACTAGTTTAAAATTCTGAGTCATATTAAAAACCATTAATACATTAAAACCATTAAATACACAGCAATAAACTTGTATTGCAGAAAAGCTGCACTAAAGAAAAAAGAGCAAGAGGCAGACAGTAGATAGTTAAATCTCTTTTTAGTTTTTAGGTATTGCTAGAAATACTTAGTTTTTTTACTTTTTAAAACATGCTTGTTGCTTAATACTTTATAACATTAAGATTTTTAGCTATAGTAAACTTATTGTTTGCAATAAAATATGCATTTAATATGTTCTTTTGAATATAATGGAGTTAAAAATCTTTCTTAAAGCCAAGCACAATGTACTAGTGTTTAAGACTACCAATAATATTGCACAAAGCTAGTGAATGGCAAATTTGTTTTCTTTTGATTATTTCTCATTTATTTAACAGGCTTAAAAAAGAAGTTAGTTTCATTAACCTTTACTGGCTTCATTCATACAAGAATCTGCAGCCATCTGTATTTCTTGAGCTTTCATCTTAATGATGCTGTATTTGTATATATACAAGATGAAATCCAAAAGACAGCAACCACAGTAACACAGCTGGGAGTTGTTAAGTAAGCATCCCTAATACTCAACACCTATTTCCCAATTCAGAGATCAAAAACAATGTTCCTAAAAGAATCTTAGAAATCAAGCTGGTCTACAGCAAACTAATTACTGAATAGGTGACAGTTTCTTGAATAAAATCTCTGTAGAATTTGGACTATACTCACCAAAATGGCCATCATCCTTCTTACTCTTTCTAAATGGACACACTACTGCTTAATAGCCTTAGATATCAGCTTCAAATAATACTCTACATTAATATTAGAAACTCAGCAGAGTAAAATTAATTGCTTGGTTATTTTCCATATTAGAGGTACAACAGAGCATTCACATTTCAGAATTGAAAGACAGTCTTTTCTGTCACATTCTGAAGCTCTGGGCCACAGAATATAGAAGACCTGAATCACAATAAAAATACACAAATGTCAGGTTGCAGATTCACTACAGTCAGAGCTGGGAGTTATGGATTAATAGTCAAATTGAACAGGAAGTGCAAAGAAACATATATACAACAGCCTCTCCCTAAAATATACTGGCATGTCCACCCACCCTCAATCCTAAAAATTCTAACTTTAAGTACATGTATTAGGCAGCAATTAAATATAAATTTACTTTGTAGGAAAAAAATAAATTACAGTATGTTTAGAGGTTAAAACCAGCTATTACTGTATTTCTTACAGCACTGATAGAAATGTCAGTGTGCTTACTACACCAAAGAACAATTTAAAGTCGTTTAGGATGACCTACTATCTGTCAGCTCTGGTAGCATTGAAATTATGCAACACACTCTCCCAGTAAGGTGCTTCTGTTTACTCCTTTTCTTTGCAAGGAGCTTCACCTGTTAACTTGTTACATTAACCCTGTAGTGCTAAACATAATATATTGTCAATGCTTATGGAATCATTACCAGAAATGTATACAGGTAAGTACAGAAGCCCACACTGGAGCAGGCTCCTGGCAGGACCTGTGGATCCATGGAGAGAGGAGCCCATGCTGGGGCAGGTTTGCTGGCAGGGCTTGTGACCCCACCCCATGGGAGTAGGCTGTTCCTGAAGGACTGTACCCCATGGAAGGGACCCACGCTGGAGCAGTTCATGAAGAACTGTAGCCTATGGGAAGGTCTCACGTTGGAGAAGTTCATGGAGGACTTTCTCCTGTGGGATGGACCCTGCGCTGGAGCAGGGGAAGAGTGTGAGGAATCCTCCCCCTGAGGAGGAAAGAGTAGCAGAGATGTGTGATGAACTGATCACAACCCCATCCCCCTGTGCCACTCAGAAAGAGGAGGTAGAGAAAATCAGGAGTAAAGTTGAGCCCAGGAAGAAGGGAGGTGTGTGTGGGAAGGTGTTTTTAAGATTTAGTTTTTATTTCTCATTAATCTGATTTGATTGGTAATAAATTATCAATCTGTCTATTTTGCCTGTGATGGTAATTGCTGAGTGATCTCTCCCTGTCCTTAACTTGACTCATTATATTTTCTCTCCCCTGTCCAGCTGAGGAGGGAGAGTGATAGAGCGGTTTGGTGGGCACCTGGCATCCAGCCAAGGTCAACCCACCACAATTACACATGCACAGTTTTCATAGAAAATTGGAGGATTATGTGAATAAAAATGCAGGCTGGAAAATAGGAAAAAAAAAAACATAAAAGTTGCTTAATCACCACTACTAATTTAGCAATAAGTTTCAGATTAACTGTATAATCTGAATTACCATTCTACATCATAGTTTTATTTTGTGCTACAGCCAAAAATTTGATTAACTCAGTTTTAAAGTGTGGTGTGACTGGAAGTACAGACAAATGTAGAGCAAAAATATACCACAGCTTACAGTACAGGCAATGTCAAATGAGTATGATAAACTTTGAAATTGCTGTTAATGCTGCATGAACACACTATTAGACAGCTTACAACCACACCGTGTAACTTGGGGTTCAGAGAAGTGGTTTAAGAAAAAAAATAGAACAACAAACATTGTTTAGTTTTAGGTCCCTGGAAAGCCAGTATCAAGTGTTTCATAGAGCTGATCTCAGGACAGAAGAATACAGACCTGACAACTAATACACACAGCAAAATTGATACAACTCTGCAATAATGTTGCTCACAGGTGCTTTGAAAATGAATGTTCACTAACTTTATAAATAAGGCAACAAGGTTATGAAAATGCCTGTCGATAGCAAGGATAAAGTGATATCCTTTTGAGATGTTTGATAGAGCTTTAATTTCAGGACAGCCACAGCTAAACAGCTGAAGGGTCCAACAGCTGAGCTGCTAAGGTAAATTCTCCTGTTCCTATTTATAAAAGTAAATGGCAAGACATGAAATCTACTGTTATAAAAATTAACACAGTACATGATCTATTACATGACAGCAGCAATGCATAACTCCACTTATAAAAAAACAACCACATAGTAGTTAGTCTTTCACAAGAGGAGTGGTGAATGGAACACACTACACAAAGGACAGGGATTGTGTATTTCTCAAACAGTGTATGTCATGCTAGTAAAAATAAAATGCTAGTGAAAATTCAGTTTTCTTAGAATTGTAATAGGCTGACTTTACTGTAATATCACATAGAGTTTCTAGATGGTACAAGGCTATTTGTATTTCAGTACTGACATAACTCTTTAGTACTGTGATATCATAAGAGTAGCTGCCTGCAGCCATTAGTCATGAAGTTTAGGATTACTTCTAAGTAAGTATTCACTGCAGTTGAAGTTGTAACTCTCCTTTAAAAAACCTCAGGATCAAAAGGGAAGTGTTTTGTTTCAGCCAAGAGACTTTTGGGTATGAAATACAAATATTTTTGCAGCCACTAAAGGCAATAATAAAAAACAGCAAGAGAAACATGATTTTCACAACTGAAGTATCAGTATGTATAAGTGTTTTGATCTTTTTTAAAGAAGGCTGTTTACAGTAATCAAAAGCCATTTTAAACCAAAAGAGAAAAATAATTTTAAGTATGAAATTACAAAATATTGCTTCTTATAACAAATGATAAAGTACAACAAGCTTGGTTCAGCATAGCTAAATATTATTTTTAAAAAGCATGAAAATGTCTACTTTAAAAAGGTGTAAGACTATAAATAACCTTCTAAAAAGGTGCTGTAGTATGTCTTGCTAAATGTACCATGCTGACAACAAACACATTCTTGAACATGTACTGAATTCAGCTCTTATTTCTCATTGTGCTGTAGTCACTTGTTATATTTCACACTGACTTACACTTCTTCAAACTAAGAAGAAAAAAACAAATCTTAGTTGCACATTACTGAATTTCAGCTACAGTAGTGCAAATAGGAATTCTGCTCATTCTAGAACATCACACTGCTACATAGCAAGCTTCTCTGCAAGGAGCTATTTAATTAGTTTTTTGAGTAGATGATATATTCAGTGCAGTGAAAGGGAGTTTTTATGGCTGGTTTAATGTCTTAGCTGAATCCCAAAGTTACTCTAACAGCAAGTATTCTCCCAGCTCAAAATGCCCCCTCCCGCTCACTTAACTGGCCACACATTACTAACGCAAATATAAAAAGTGCTTAAGGATTGGGCATTCCTGATTATATAAAATGCACATCTGAACAACTTAGCTTTCTGCCCAAAACAGAATTTTTGGAACAAATTAAAGAAAGAAGTGACCTGAAAATTAACATTTCAGGCCATTTTCCCCACACACTGAATCATTTGACAAAGAAAGACTTTTTCGACAAAGAAAGCCTTCTATAGAATTGATGGTCAAAACTGCTGGTTCTGAATTTTCAGAAATTAAGAGGAAAAGTAATCTTCAACCAGGTTTTCTTTTCTCACTTCAGTGGCTGTGAATCACCTGTTTGGGGGGAGGGAAGCAACATCTGAAAAGCTAAATGGCTGTACAAATTATCTCTGATCAACATATTTGGCAAATCCAACATGCAATACTGAGCAGTGTCTTTAAAAGCCTTGATTCTCTCTTTGCTCCCAGGGTAATGACACTTTAACTCTGGAGCCAGGAGACACAGAGTATGACCAAGTCTTTTTTTGCCTTTTGGTATTATTGGCAATGAACACAGATTAGAGCTTGAAGAGGCCCAAAATACTGGATTAGAAAACTATGGAGAGCAAAAGCTCGCTTCTTCAACCAGTTACACTGTCCATCACTCCCAGGAACCTGGGCTTCGCATTACATACAGTACTCTAAATGTATTGTACTGATTTATGTGTACCATTATGTGCACATACACAGATAGGCTTGGGACACTTTTGATAACCAATAACATTCTGTTTTTTCATACAGAAGCTACCACATCTTTATACTGCTTGTTCATCTGTACTTCAGATACACAGAATGCCTCAACATTTTTGTACATGGGTTACTGTCCATAAGGAAGGAATTGCTCTTAAAAGAAACAAAGTTAGTCGCAACTTTATGTACAAGTTAACTCATAAAGCAGGCAATACAAGTGATGACTATATCTGCAGGAATTAGTTACTATTAGTTTGTCTTGAAACTTCAACAATTAAGGAAATCACTTCAATGTGCATTTTAATACTACTGCTGCACATACATTAAGACACTTTTGGCACTTAATAAACATACGTCATTATATCAGATTTAGCCTCTATTCCTAAGGCAAATAATTACATTACATTTAGCCTATAAGGATGCATATATATTAAGCATAGTTTGTAACATATGTGCCAATATACTTTTGTATAACTGTTTTCAACCTAAAACCTCTATGCCACTGTTTTTTTTGGATGTGCAGAACTTAGTTAAAAATCAGTAGATCAATCTTTTTAATAAAGCATGGTATTAAACCGATACTATTATAATGAAGAATACTATTCTGCAACTTCTACAACAGACTTTTATTAAGATTTTTCTTCTTGTGTAATAACTACTGAGTAACCAATCTATATGTTCAAGCAAGTACACTCAACTATGTGAAAAGTATTTATTCAGCTGAATTTCATGAGGGCTTTGTCTCAATCTCTCTGTTCTCTCAGATTATTTCACAAACTTCCATAGCAGGGGCCCTTTTTTCCTTTCTGAGCTGTTAGCTATTTTGTACAACCATTTTTAAGTCAAATCTGTACTAACTGTTAAACAGTCTCATTTCATGAAAACAAGATTGTTTTCATAAAAAAATATGGTATTGGTAAGAGAAAACAGGTCCCAGGTGTGTGAAAAACTGCAAGGAGCACACACTCAGAACTCTGCATCCTGCTTTAGGTCCAAGTGATTTCCCAGGACCTCAGCATTTGACAGGAGAGCATCTTTAAAAGGGGAAAATGCTATAACTGTAGACTGTTAAAAAGGAGACAACAACTGGTGCACTACAGGTACTGACTGAATGGCAGTGATTTTCAGTCTGCACTCTGAACTGATTCTAAAGGGCTGCAAAAGATAGCAGAGAAAAACACATGTATTTATATTATACAGCGATGTACACAAAAGACTTCTAAGAGGATACTCTTCCAATGGAAAACATTTAGGATGTACACCAACTAGATTAAAAAAAATCAAAGTCACTCTTTGATAATTTTTTTTTTTTTAATGACCCATAGTGTTAAAGAGTATTCTTGCTAAATAATGCAAACAAGATCCCAAAGAATAAGTTAGGTTTACTAAAACCATAAAGTCAAATCACAAAGTTGAAATTTGCTCAGTTATCTAGGAAATTAAAAGAGAATAATTGCACTGAGAAAGCCAAGTAAATTCCAAGGCATGTCTTTTTTTATAGCTATCACTTCATTTCTGAAGGGCTGTGGTAGCGGGAGTTTTCAGTATGCAAAGAACAGAAAAAGTTAGATCCAAGCAAAATTATTCTCACTTTGAGTTTCAGCAAGAGTTAAGTATACCTCCACTCCTGGATTTTCCACTCCAAAACTAACAGTACATTTGGTATAGAAGGAGTATGACATAATTAAACAGTATTAAATCATTAGTGTGGCCAATGGCTAGTTCATGAAGAAATAAAGGCAACATTTATTTTCCTTCTTAAAAAATGATAAATATAATTAATATTTGAAAATAGCATATCAGTGGAACAGTTTGAGACATAGTATTTCATAATCACAACATTCAGCAGATGATGTGCTAAGTCACCATCCCTTTTTAAACAGCTGTAGCACTTTATCAATAGTCACTCTCCAGCTATGGTAATAACTAACCAGGATAGAATAGCCTGATTGTAAACATCCAAGAAGGTTATCTTTTTTTCTACTGCTACCTGTGTTGCAAGGATTATAAATATTGATCTCCCATACTCTTGAAATAACCTTTCATCCCTAAACAAATGTTTAAATTCTTAAGAGATTGTCATACCTCTCTTTTTCCAATTTTAAAATACTTGCAAATAAGTTTAATGGAATCTTTTATTTAGCCTTAAATTCATCCATATGGCAGTAGCAGAAAAGAACTGCCACAGAATAATAGTGCTATATGGTGGTGTTGTAATCAAGAATCTCTTTGTGCTACTGATGGAGCCTTAATTTTGAAAACACAACTCTTGCCAATTTCTGGTTTGTTCTGAAATCAACTTCATCTGCTGAAGTCTAATATCTGTACTTTCAGGCACTATAGCTTAATATAATGCAAGTTCACAGGATTAATATGAGTAACAGAAGTATAAATGATATTTGTATATTTGCTGTTTATAGTCTAGAAATGCAATTAAGTCTGTGTTTACAGATTGAAATCAAGCTAGCAAAGAGTCAGTCACACAAGGTAACCAATGAGATTTCAATGTGTTCAGCAGTCAAATCTCATCATCCATCACTTGGAGCTATTCAGTCTGAAGTGATAAACATGCTAAATTTTTACAAGGCCAGAAGTAATTAGAGAATAAGTGCAGGGTGTGTCCAAGAGAGATTGTGCTGCTTTGTTACTTAAAAGCTTTTTGAAGCATTTTGGTAAGATGCAAACAGTCCCTTCAAATTTAGTAAATAAAATAGAGCTTTTTATAGGAGCAGTTCTGTCACTATTCAGCAAAAGAATTCAAACAATAAATGGCTAAGATGTTGCCTATAAAAAGTTTTCCTTACTATAAACTGTAAATTCCTTTGAAAAGTCAGTGATACTAAATTAATCTGTGCATGTTTTACCACATTGGATGTCAGACAGTTTAGTCACATTCATAGAAAGACTCCTAGAATGCATAACCTGAGGCTTAGCAGCTATTGCTATACAAAAAGCATTGAAGAAATATATTTTCTTAAATGTAGATTAATTACAGTTTAATTTTCCCAGTCTGTGCAAGGCAAACTCTCCTCTTCATCCTCTGATTCAGGTGATGCTTCCTTAATTCGTCGCAATGCTTCATGGATGCTCCTTGTCAGAGGGTCAGTATTGGGCAGAATTGTAAAGGATTCTCTCAAAACATCTTTCTGCACTTTCTTCAATTTCACCCCTTTCCTGATCTGTGTCAAGATGTTTTCGCTATCTTCTTCATCGGGAAAAGGAGGGAGATGTCTCTGCTCAACTTTTCTTAAGTGAAAACTGCCATGCTTCAAGGAAGCTAGCACTTCATCCATTGGGGAACTCACTGCAGAAAAATCAAAAATCCTTCAGTATCATTTCTACTAAATTTATTCAGTCTTTTGTACTGCCTTCCCCTTCTATAACAAGGTCTTACAGCTATTGCCTGTCTGTGTTAGTGCTGGGGTTAATTCTCTCCTCATTAATCAACCAAAACTCTGGTAAAACAAAACAAAACTTACATTCAAGATTAGTCCCTGTATCCGCTGCCTTCTCCCTTTCTCCCTACTATATTTGTGTGCTGTCTGTGGGTATGATTGTTGCAGACTCTTGCACCACAGACTATCACCTGTATTATCTTCTTTTCACTTTCTCCTCACCACAGAAGGCAGCAGACTTGACTTCTCTGAGACATCTCAGGCCCAGCCACCATGGGTTTATGAAAGGCAGGACCTGCTTGACAAACCCGATCTCCTTCTGCAACAAGATGACCTGCCTAGTGGATGAGGGAAAGGCTGTGGATGTTGTCTACCTGGACCTTAGTAAAGCCTTTGACGCTGTCTCCCACAGCGTTCTCCTGGAGAAACTGGCTGCTCATGGCTTGGACGGGTGTACTGTTTGCTGGGTAAAAAACTGGCTGGATGGCCAGGCCCAAAGAGTGGTGGTGAATGGAGTTAAATCCAGTTGGTGGCTGGTCACAAGTGGTGTTCCCCAGGGCTCGGTATTGGGGCCAGTCCTGTTGAATATCTTTATTGACGATCTGGACAAGGGGACTGAGTGCACCCTCAGTAAGTTTGCAGACGACACCAAGTTGGGCTGGAGTGTTGATCTGCTGGAGGGTAGGAAGGCTCTGCAGAGGGGTCTGGACAGGGTGGACCGATGGGCCGAGGCCAATTGTATGAGGTTCAACAAGGAGAAGTGCCGGGTCCTGCGCTTGGGTCACAACAACTCCACGCAATGCTACAGGCTTGGGGAAGAGTGGCTGGAAAGCTGCCTGGAAGAAAAGGACCTGGGGGTGCTGGTTGACAGCCAGCTGAACATGAGGCAGCAGTGTGCCCAGGTGGCCAAGGTGGCCAATAGCATCCTGGCTTGTATCAGAAATAGCGTGGCCAGCAGGGAAGCAATTGTCCCCCTGTATTCGTCACTGGTGAGGCCGCACCTCAAGTACTGCGTTCATTTTTGGGCCCCTCACTACAAGAAAGCCAATGAGGTGCTGGAGTGTGTCCAAAGAAGGGCAATGAAGCTGGTGGAGGGTCTAGAGCACAAGTCTTATGAGGAGCGGCTGAGGGAACTGGGGTTGTTTAGTCTGGAGGAAAGGAGTCTCAGGGGAGACCTTATTGTTCTCTACAACTACCTGAAAGGAAGTTGTAGGCAGGTGGGGTAGGTCTCTTCTCCTATATAACAGCAACAGGATAAGAGGAAATGGCCGCCAGGGAGGTGGTGGAATTGACATCACTGGAGGTGTTTAAAAAATGCGTAGATGTGGTGCTTAGGGATGTGGTTTAGTGATAGACTTGGCAGTCCTGGGTTAACGGTTGGACTTGATGATCTTAAAGGTGTTTTCCTACCTAAATGATTCTATGGTTCTACAGACCAAAAAGTATCCACATACAATTACTGTGATAGTCCCATACCATAAGTTTAAAGGAGACTGTAGTATTTTCAATTTTATCATTCTGTAGCTCTATTATTGTTTTAGCCTCCAAATTTATCTTCCCTATTACTAGGTCAAAACTGGATTATACAGACAATTATAATTTCTGAAACCAAGTAACCTCCTATCAGGCAGGTAGCAGAACTTTTTGAACAAGATGGCTTTCCTGTTTGCACTCAAGAAAATCAAGACAGCTGCAATGAATCCAACATAATGAAGGTGTATATATATTACTTTATATTTCTTGACTTTTAAACTCAGGTAATGAGTATGCATCTTAAGTATTGGACTGTGAAGTCACAGAAATGCAAGCACAGAGAAGAGCCTACATTCTCAGCGCTTGCATTTTGTGGCTGATTTTACCTACTGTATTATTATTAGTATGTGCCAGTGAGGGAAGCAGCAGTACAGTCAACTGCAACAGCATGCATTTTCCTGCTCCTCTGGATTCATGTATGTACCAGCACCTAGTCACAACATGCCTATGTAAATTCCCTTCCTTTATAATTATTTAAAACTGAGAAGTAAGAGCTAATACTTTATCACAAATCCTTCCTTTATTACCAATTTGAAACTAGTTCTCTGCAGAAATAAAAATTGTGCTTTGGCTCTTTGAAGAGCTACAAGTAGGTAAGATCTCTATGTCAGAGAATGCACTATAATAAAGCACAACAGTTCAAAATACCTCCCACACACTAGCACATACGACGTGCATCACGTATCAATCAACAGATGAATATCCATCTCCAGGGTTCTTTTTTATATTTTTGTATATTTTTTAAAAGATGTTTTGCATTTTTGAGTGGACTTTGTCCATCAAACTAATGGACCAGACAGTTGGAATAGACATGAGGAAAAGAGAGAAATAAGAGGAAAACTGCACATTTGAAGGAGAAAGGAAGGACTGACTGTAAAATACTCATCTGTCAGAGACACAAATTTCTGAAGTCACTTGGAGACTTGGAACATCTTGGGGAATATAGAGCAGCAGGTAGAGTACTGCTGCAGATATTAATGATACTCTTAAGAGGGAGGATATAATTTGATTATATATTTGTCATTTTATGATTATATATAGTCAAATTGCACACAAAACACATGCTTTATATAAAATTGAAAAATATCAGAAAAATAAACAATAAGACTACAGAAAAATAAACATGGAGCATTGGCAGCATCAAAATTGATAATGAACTTAAGACACTGTACCTGCGACTTGCAAGACTCGTAAGACCTTAAAAATTCTACAACTATTCAGTTGCCTCAAGGTTTTTCAGTCATTTAAGGACAATTCTAGAAGAAACACTCCTTGTTTCTGCCTGACAGATGAAAACAGTTCTAATTTTGATTTTATCTGGATGAGGGAAAAGGCCAATTGAGGGATGTTTTCTGTAGTTGTAACTGACAGAGCCAGATAGAGCTTTAATAAAAGGTTATTACAACCATATTACAGTAGTGTGAACCAGGGCACACCTGAGGTACTTTTTCTCAGTGACTTCCAGTAAAACAGTTCAGCTGAGTGCTTTTGAAAATCCCATCTTTGATTTTCAAATAAAAGCTTTGCCCTAATATAGCATGTTTCATCGAAACATCAAGATTATTTTGTTCAAACGTGGCTGCCATTCTCCCCATTTTATATATGGGATAAAGGATAAACAGTTAAAAACAAATAGCACAGAATCACAGTGAAGGTGTAACATCTCCCAGCTCAGCCCTGTGCTCTATTCATTCACCTCAGTTTCCAGATAAGTTTTTGATCTTTTAAACTATTTATTAACATGCTTTGCTGAATGATTATAGATGTAATTCTCAGTTGTAGTTAAATGTATATATTCTTACTCAGCTCTCAAGGGGACTTGAGAGTTTGTGAATTTTTGTATGAAAACTTGAAGAAACCTTGAAGAAAGCAGTCTCAAGGTTTCCTATGTCCCAAGACAAGTAATCATTTTACTAGGTCATAAATTATGTAAAATTATGTTATTAAAAAACCCACTGTGCCCTCAGGTGAAGCATATAATATTTGCAGTGCTAGCTGTAAACAAGATAGGAAAAAGTAAACTTTTAGGCTATGTTTAGCTCCATTTTCCAGCTAGTCTAACGTGGTGTATTGTAAGATCAGTTTCACAAGTGTTTTCTGCCTAACTGAACAAGTATACCGCACGCTGTCATACAGATCTTAACATTTCTTTGAGTTGCCAGCATTTGTCAACTGAAAAGGTTTTAACAACTTTCCCATTAATAATTATAAATAAATCACAGCATACACTTCTCTATATAGCAATTCAAAAGAGGAATTGATATGCATTACAATTAAATACACAGAAATTAAAACATTACCTCTCCTCCTGTGTAAGCCCTCTAGATCACTGGTCTTCTTAAGCTTCTTCTTGGCACTGACTAGCTGACTGCTGTCAAACAGATGTGCTGTTGGGACACTGGAAGAGTGCTGGACTCCCTTCTCCTCACTCTGATGTTTAACAAAACTGTTGCTTTTCTTTAAGGATTTGGTGTCATCTTCCTTGGAGGGCAAAGGTGGAAGTGGAGGTGGGGGTGGTGGAGGCAAAGGGGGTGGAAGCGGTACTACAGTAACAGTCTCTGGTTGAAGCTCATTACTGGCAAGTGGAGAAGTACTAACATGAGGCAGTTCAGAGGTAACACCATTGGGAGGTAACAAGATAACTTGAAATTGTTCGAAGCTTGTGGATTCCTGCACTTGCAAAGGCTGAACTGTATTTTCCAAGTCTACCTCTTCACTTTTCTCTTGGATTTGTATGGTTGCTGGCAAAGATTTAGGCTGATCTACACAGGACACTGAGCTGGCTGCACATTGTCTTCTTGCATGAGCCAGTTGTAGTCTGGTTGATTTAAGTATTACTTGCCCAGGGTACCGCTAAAGTGAAGAGGTTATTTACAATTAGATAACTACATGCAGCACACTATTTTAGATAGTAAGTACTCGTCGTTAGGGTTTGCCTTTCTGCCATTCTGACATTAGAATTCATCTAATTTTTTCATTCATTTTGCTCTGGGCATAAACCCAAAGCAAATATATCCTCACCATTATGCAAAAATGATCTGTTTTCTTAATTTTTATTCTTGGTTAAGCCATAATTTACATGTGATTGGCCTAGTCAAGGATATACATGGGTTAAAGTTAGGATTTCACTAAGAACCAGATTGTACATTTGAAACCTTTTTCTGAAAACTAAAATTCAAAATTCACTCTTGCTTCCCTTTTCTAAAACTGGCCAGTGGTGCTCTGCAGTAACGTCCTCTCTGACCTAATATGCTGGCCTTAGATATGAATCATACTGCTTAAAAAAGGCCTCTCTTGAAAATGTCAAATATTTTGAGAATTTCCAAAGTGTTTTTAATGTAGTTCTTATAATTGCTACTTCAATATCTGTCTTTTCAAATTAGCTTCATCCATAGCCATTTTCATGCAAAAGTAAAAACTGCTTCTGAAATGCTGGTCTAAAACATTTTAGACAATTGTGGCAGGCCTAAAGCAATAGAAATCATATCAATATAAACACACTCATACATAAAGTCAGTTCATTAACAGGTGCTGGTTAAAATAAGTAAATCTGCTTTAATTTACAGAAGCTATGCAATTCAAAAGCCTTGCAAACAATAAGGATATGAAGAGTGTACTGCTAAACAAGACAGCTTTCCAGTAAAGAAACTTCTCATATCTATAATTTTTTTATGTATTCAGCAAAACAAAACAAGTCTTCACCAATTAATATTTTCTATTTACTTGCACTTTCATCCCTCTCCTTATTCTCTCCCCTTCATTCCATCTTCTATTGATTTTCTCATACTTACATTGTAATAGGAAGGGGCAGGTATTGGGAGGTGTTATTGCAATCAGTGGTAGTGGGGGTATGTCAGATGATAATGGTCTTTGTGGGAAACACCATTCAGATCATACTTCTTTTTGTAAAATTTGCTATGTGTCTTGTCACAATGTGTAGATGTGATAGCAAAACAGAAGCTTATTACGACACTGGGAACACAACGTCCAAAGAAATTTACTACCACCAATGACATATTTTTTGTAAATTTTCCAAAGAACACTATACAATGACAGGGAATATCTAATAGCATAGTATAGTCCTGGAATGAGTGAAAATTTCTTTTGCAAAAGAAATTGGCAGAAAAGAACGACTCTTCTTCTGTTACCTGTTTAAACATGCGAAGTCTGTCCAGTGTTTTCTGTCGTTCCTGACTAACCCAGGAGCTCTTTCTTTCCTCTTCATCATGTAGCTGATCTTGCTTCTGGGAAAATATATGTAAAACATGTAAATATCACATCCAATGCTATGGTTAGCATCATTTAAAAACCCCGCAAACCTGAATTAAAATAACTCTTCTACTAATTGTTAGGAATTACCTAACAATCTACTTCTCAAATAAACACATTTCTAACCTTCAGAACTTTGGCTTTGTCTTCCCCTTAAAAGAATATTATGCGTTTCACGTTTTATAACCTTGAAGAAATGCAAAGCTCAGTAAAGAAAGATTTCAATCTGGAACTGGAGCACTTGAAGACCGGAACTTTTTACCTTGAAAGATGATAAATAACTAGAGATGTAACAGAATATTACACTGAAAAAAAATTCCCATAAATTTACAATTGTATAAGTTAGCCAGACAGCAAACCAGTATTCATTTTCTCTCATTCCAAAAACAAAATGACAGTTCAAATTGCAAGGTTGCACATTTAAAACAAGTCATATTGAAATTTTTACAGTGCAAGAAATCACAGAACTCAGTGCCACAAAGTTTTGAAGACAATATTGAGCAAATTAAGTAAACATTTTCATTATAACTTACACTAGTAAACTAAAGTTTTATATTTAATTAACTTACACTGTCATTATTTAATCCAGCTTGATTTTCTGTAATCTTTAAATAAAGGTTTGAAGCTCTTCCTTGCAGCTAAGACAGTTATATTATTTTCTTGTTTGGGGATTTTACCTCAGTGAAAACACACATTTGGATCTACCTCCTTCAAATAGTCATTCATTTTCTCAAAACTTCAGCAAAGTTACTACATCTTTGAAACAAAACACTATGTTTCAGTCAAATTTATTGAAAGTGGACAGTAGTTATCAGATGGCAAAAGTCATCGTATGTATAACTTCGGAAGTTATCAGGAAAAGTGATAGAACAGGTGACTATTAAGAAAACCTGAGCAGAAACAGCAGCTTTAATTCTTAAAAGACTCACAGTATTAAGTATTACTTTTAAAAGATGATGATCATTGTCATTAAAAAAATGATGTCCTTTATAAAGGGCCAACTCCTGCGATTTCAAGAAAGAAAAGTATAGATATGTTAGGGAGAGCAAGAAAAGGACATGTCTGAAAAATGGTAAAGACAGGAAACAGGAAAAGGAGAAGAGGACTAGAAGCATGTGGTGAAAAGACAGAAACTGAGCAATGGGGCAAAGAAGTTAAAACAGAAGCATAAAGATTATAGCAAGAAGAAAGAGTAGTTCTACCACCATACCTGCATGTTTCATTTGCAATCAGGTCAAACTGAAGCAGTCTCAAACTCAAGGGTTTTTTTGTCTGTTTTGGGTTTGGTTGTTGTTGTTGGGGGGGAGTGGGGTGTTTTGAGGTTGTTGGGGGGGGGATATTTGTTTTTAAATAAGAATAGTGAAATTGCAATTCTTATTTGGTTTCAGGTTTGGACACCTTTGAGATTATCTTTTCAAAATTCTTCATGAAAACTAGTGGCTGAAAACCTATTTTACAATAATAGCAGAAATTTTCAGTCAAATTATTAACAGAAGACAAAAAAATTAGCATAAGGTTCTTTATGAAGTGCAAGCGGGCAAATATAATGAAAAAGCCCTGTAGTGTTTCAGAGACAAAAAAGTCCTCCAGCTTTGTCATCTTATTTTTAAGAGAGTGATAAATGGACTGCAGTCCACATAGCAAATTCCTTTGCCTTATTGTAAGAATTGAAAATAAATAATCTGTTTTTTTAACTTCCCGAAAGAGTACACCAATACATCCAGTCTTTCACAAGTAGCCTTTTCATAAAATAAATTATGCAGCTGACTTCCTGGACAAATATATCAATGTTAAAAATGTATAAGGATGAAATAGAATCTCTTTTGCTAATCTAATTGAAGCCTGAATTAAAAAGACTTGTATTTCAATGTATCTTTGTCAGTGATCTTTATTAAATATTGATACTATATCAGCTCCCAAGACCTAGCTCAGTATTTGAATATTCTTTAAGATAAAGTCTATCACTATATAAAGTCTAACACAACAGTCAGACTAACTAGCCTATTCTCTGTGATGAGGCTGTGCAGAGAATTGTGGAGCATGCAACTGGAACTACATACTTTATACAATACAAAGTGATTTCTTTTGTAGAGAAAAAATAATGAACAAGCTTATTAAGATTCAAGAACAAATGTGTATGGTTTCTTTACTCATTTCAGCATATCTGAGACTGTACTCAGAGATGTCCAGAATCATCTATGTGCACATGATAACAAACTGCATGCAGCCTAACCCTAGCAGTAATCACTTAGACTGTGAACCCAGTATTAATGAACTGTTTTATTTGCTTGGGTTTAATGTCATCCTAACACAGCTATATACTCCCCCTTACCAGCATAACGAGATACAGAAATCCATGATCCAAAGGTCAAGAATACACACTATCTTTTAAAAACAGCTATCACTTTGAATGTTCTACTAATTAATGTATAATGAGGAATGCAAGCTATTAACTAGAGGCTAAACTGAACAGCAGAAAACTCAAACTTACTAGCTGAACAGTATGGAGCATCTTGTATTCCTCCTCACTCTCGTGATGATGCTGGATCTTTTCATTATGCTTTGTGATACAGATCTCCTGTAGAGACATAAAACATTATTTATAAAATATAAATTTTCAAATATCAATTTACAGTGTATAATGTCATATGTAGCAAACAACACTAAGATTTAGAAAAATAAAAATTACAAAGCCCATCTCAGACAAGCTAATTTAACCAGGCTAATTTAACTTACAATAAAACCATGAAATAGAAACAAACCAAAGAAAAACCAACCCAAACCTATTACTTTTAACTGTCAAAAGAATATATATAAGTAACAGCTGCTTGAAAAGCTTATTCTACAATACTAGTACAAAAGTGGCAAGAAATACTGATTTGTCAAATACTTCATAAAACTGTTGTTGCAACTCCATGTATTTGTATACTTTGATAATAACTAACTCCCAAATATACTACGTATTTCTGTTTAGGCAACTAGGCTGCTTCCTGTTTACAACTGTCAGTTCATCTTTTGCACGTACGATTTGCAAGCATGAACATTGATAAAGTTGTTACAATTTTATGCATACACAAGCAGGTTGACATTATACCAAGTTCATGTCTGTAATGTCTGCTTTAAAAACAAGCATTTATTACATTGCCTGCAAATAAGAACAGGTTAAAAATTAAACAGGACATGTTACAATAGATGCATTGAAGAAGTATGACACTTAAGGTAGATTACATAAAAAGAACTGAATTAAGTATCAATTGCAAAGAAAAGGCATGTGCAGGAATTTATAGTAGCAAAGAGAAAGACAAGATCATAGGACAATACTGAGGGCCAGGAAATCAGACAGTAGGGGCAATGAAATTAAGCCCAGAACAAGCACCAGACAGAACTAGGTCAAACGTGCAGTTAGAAACAGGACTCATGGCTGTATAAGAGGGGGCAGTGTTAGGAAACTGGAGTGTGACTGTAGCTAGAACACCAAAGTGAAGGGCTTTCCAGGCATCAGTCAACTTGACTTACTGGGTGGAGCCAGACAGGAGCTTTGCTGTCACAAGCATTGCTTGAGGCAGCTGATAGAGTATCAGCCATCAAGCAAGATACTACAGTAGTGGCAGAAAGACTCAAAAAACAAGGAGGGGAGGGATAAAAAAGCTCATAGTTTTGGACACGGGGAACTGCAGAAAAAGCTATGTTCTCCTAAAAGCTATGGACATACTGTGATCAAGATTCCTCTACAGGGAAGAAATACCATGCTGTCTTGAATGTTTCTAAACAGTAAGACCATCAATTTTGCTACTGTATACAGGTAACACTCCAACAAGAGCACAGGTTTCTGTAGAAACACTGTCCCAGCTTCATCAGAAGGGGGTGTGTGTGTATCTATATATATCTAAACTCTGCAGGGTTTTATGTTTGTTTGTTTGTGGGGTTTTTTACCTGATGAAAAGAGTTAATCCATTTAATTTGTAACTGCAAAACTAAAAACTACTTATTTTCTACATTTCAAAGACACAGCAATAACTTTGGAACATTATTAGAGAATCTGAAAGATTTTTTGTAATACTACTATTGATTTACCTTTATAGTTTATTCTGTATTTACATGTTAAGTTCAATTAAATGAATATTTAAAGTAACAAGACCATATGTTAGGTTTGGGTTGGTTTTTTGGGGGTTTGTTTTGTTTGGGTTTGTGTGTGTTTGGTTTTTTTTTACAGGTTGGCAAGACTAAAGAAATTGAAACAATACGTAAGATACGTTAATATGCAAATTACAGGAATATACTCTCACAAATACTTGGGGGGGCACACTTTTCTGAAACATTTATCTTTAGCATCAATATTTAAATCTTTCTGATTAAGAGCAATAATGAAAGATATTTTAAGCATGTAAATAAAGAGGTTAAACCAGACCAAAGCACATTTGGTGCTGACTTTCATAGAATCATTTAGGTTGGAAAAAACCTTTAAGATCATTGAGTCCAACTGTTAACCTAACACTGCCAAGTCCCAATAAACCATGTCCCTAAGTGCCACATCTACATGTCTTTTAAATACCTCCAGGGATGGTGATTCCACCACTTCCCTAGGCAGCCTGTTCCAATGCCTGACAACCCTTTTAGTGAATTTTTTCCTAATATCCAATCTAAACCTCCCCTGGCATAACTTGAGGCTGTTTCCTCTTGTCCTATTGCTTGTTACCTGGGAAAAAGAGATAGATAACCACTTCACCACAACCTCCTTTCAGGTAGTTGTAGAGAGCAATAAGGTCTCCCCTGAGCCTCCTTTCCTCCAGACTAAACAATCCCAGTTCCCTCAGCCGCTCCTCATAAGACTCGTGCTCTAGACCCTCCACCAGCTTCATTGCCCTTCTTTGGACACACTCCAGCACCTCATTGTCTTTCTTGTAGTGAGGGGCCCAAAAATGAACACAGTATTTGAGGTGCAACCTCACCAGTGACGAGTACAGGGGGACGATCACTTCCCTAGTCCTGATGGCCACGCTATTTCTGATACAATGCTTATTTGTACTAATAAAGAAACAACCTACTTTCATGTAATTAAATTTCTATAACTTGAAATAATAAAAAAGACTAGGAGGGGCTGAAAACATGTTGCGGCACATCTGAATCATCTTACCTAACTACAGAAATGGCCAAAAAAAACCCCTAATCAAAACAGGTTGCAATTTCATAGGGACAAATACAGGGTTCTTTCTACCTGTAGACAAGATTAAGTGACTGCAAACAAAGGATGAAGAAAAAAATAGCTAGGTGACGATATTAAAGAAAATGATATGGATTATTATGGCAGATGACAAGTGGAACATAAACCAACAATCTCATACTCTGGCAAAAAAGAAAACATCATGATTGGGTGTATGAGGAGAAATATAGCCTGCCACTGTGGTGGTGCACTTCTCCCCCTTCTTTGGGCTGTTCTACGACCCCAGTAGTTGCTGACTAGGCCTTGGTACCTTGAGTAATGAGTTGGGCAGTTAAGCGCCCCTTGACCATATCAGGAACTCCTACTCGGCTAAGGCAGAGAATGGCACTGTCTGTACTGGAACTCCCATTGACTGGTCAAAGCAGGGAACAAGAATGGAAACAATCAATTATTCCCTGACAACCCCAGAACACTCCTGCCCAAATCATAGCCCAAGTGGTAACACGAGTGGAACGATACCATTGTTCTTGGAATTTCTGAGAAAATTACTGACTTGGGTTGTGGCCAGGAAGGAAATTTACAGATGACTAAAGCCAATCATCTCACAGCCTTATAAACAGCAGTCCTAAAGTGAGACCCTTTTGAGATCTCCTGGACTGCAGCGGGCTGCGACCAGCATCTCCCTCTGAGCAGGAAGCCGCTCAGAGCTTGTGAACTAGCAAGTTTGCAATACTAGAGGGACTGTCACAGAAAACTGACGATGGGGCCTGGGCTGATACCCCTGCTCCTCGAGGCTCAACCCTTCGCCCATTGAGGAATGCAAAAGGCATTAGATGTATTTCACTGAACTTGAGGGGAACTTTTAACAGGTATACCTTTGTTCTAATATACATTGCTAGCTTGAAGTAGTTAGGTTATTTTGTGATTTGAACAAATTTTCTTGATTTGCTTTGCTGCTAAAATCCTATGAACACATTCTCTCTCTCTTTCTCTCTCTCCTCCCTTTAGATACAAACCATTGTCCAAGTCTGAGACTAAGATTGGACCTAGCCACACCTAAGCTTTCTAAGAGTTCAGAAAGCAAGGGGGTCCACTCTGAACCTTGTGAATCAACAGTAGAATTCCCCTTACTCTTTATATTTCTCTAGATCTAATCTGTTGTCCAAGTCTGAGACTAGGAATAGATCCAGTCACACCTAAACTCTGTGAGAGCTTAGAAAGCAAGGGGGTCCACTCTAAACCTCGTGACTCAATGGGAGGATCTCCTTTACCCTCTTACACCTTTGATCTTTATAAACTGTTTCCAACTCAATTTTGACTTGATTTCAATTTGATTTATCTCTGTACATTTACTCCATGTAATAAGTAATAGAGTGAACCTTGCCATCGAATCTTGTGCAGTTGCATTTCCACAAATTCATATTAAATCTATTTCACTCAAACCCTTCGGTGGTGATTTTGTAAGTGACCTGACCTAAACCACTCCTTTTGCGACAGCCACACATGTGAAGTAATCCTTCCTTCTCAGCACTGGGAAAGCAAGAGCATTATGTCCAGTTAGAGCCACACTTCAAGAAAGATGTTGACCAACTGTATAGAATTCAGAGAGCATCAAGAAGTAATGTTCATTTCTCTTTTATCAGCTGACTGATTTCTGTAGTATCAAATTGTACTTCTATGGAAAAGATAGAAAGGGAGAGCTGAGCAACCATTTCAACCCTCATCACTGGATACACTACCATGTTTAAGACTAGTAACTTGTAATATATGTAAAAGAGATCTGTATCAGTATTATATTTAACTAGTTCCAGTGAGCCTTGCTTTCAGGTTAAAAAGGATCTCAAGTAAAAAGGTAGCTTCTCATTTAGTAAGCTTAGTATGTGCAGAGATCATATTTTATTGCAAGTATTCTATGTAGTTATGCCCTTATATAATAATAATAATAATAATAATAATAATAATAAAGCATACCAAGTAACCCTATGTCAGCTGTCACTACAACTAAGCAACTAAGTAACACTTGTCTTGGCATGGGCTATGGTTTAAACTGTGGGCTTGAAGAGTAGTAAAGGTGTCCTATTAAATGGACATGAGACATGAGGTCATCAAAGCATGTGTTATGAACATACCTCAAACAGTTTCACCAACCAGTTGCTTCTCCCAGTCTGCTCATGATAAGGAATTTGATTTCTTCATAACCCTATTTTTTCAAAGATATTTTTCTAGATGCATTCTACATAATTTATTTTTTTTTACATTGACTCTTTGCTATAGATTTAGCTCCCTAATAAAACAGCTGTTTGTTTCATATGATAACCTAATTAATGCTACTGTGTAGCCAGCAGGGGTAGACTGGGATAACAATAGAGATATTGAGCATGAAAAATCTGTAACTAGCTTTCAAGAAAGAAGAAAAATAATGAGACCGCTATTAAAATCTTATTTTTGAATAACTAACTCAGTCATCAATGCAAAGGAACATCAGGAAATGATTGCTTAACAAATGCAAATAGTTTTATATAACAAAAAAAAGAGAATAATGAGTTTATACTCATGTTAGTACAGTGAAAGAACATCAACCACAGTAAAACCATACCTTTAAAAAATGCTGGCTCAGTAACTCAGAATCACAACTGAAAGAGGTTTCTAACAAATCTTTAGCAAAAGTTTCTATATAAAGGTTTGGTACAATTATTTGACAACATTATTAAAAAATAAAAGCATCAACTGCCAAACCAGGGAAAGAATTACTGGAAAAAAATTAATAGAGACTATAGTCACAGAAGTTTATATTTATATTACATAAAATCTTATTCTACACACAGTAATTGATTCCCTCTCCATTTGTTATCTCCTCAACAGACAAAATTTTCAAATACCCAAGATGATGAAACTACCTCCTCTGAAAAATAAAAAACAACAATAGAGAATTGTTTCCTATTGTTTTCTTAATCGTGATATCTGCTGCTACAAAGGAGGCGTTCTCCTAAGGGAATCTTCAGTCGCGAGGAGGAGGAGGAGCAGTGGTGTTAGGAACACAATCCGAAAAACATTAAGCAGACTCTCATCTCAGTTCAGCAATAAATGTTTCTTAACTGAGAGTTTTACCACATAATATGTACTTTCCAAATCCAACCTAAAAAAATCATCCTTTTCTCCACTTAGCATTCAGTCATCGCTGTGCTCATTATCACCATCTAGACTCCACTTCTGCATCCCATCGAGCTCTTTGTTCTGCATGCTTAAAATAAACTGCAAACTCTTTTAGAATAAGAATCTTTTTTTCCTCACAGATTTCTAAAGTACAATGATCCACATCAGGCACTATAAGTAGTGTTCATTAACAAAAAGTTTTGCAATATCATTAGAATAGTCACTCAAGATACAATGCGTCCATATGTTTGAATCAAACACACAAGAGTCTTGATTTTTCAGGTAATTACTAATAAGCTGTACTGGGTTTGCGTGGCAAGGTTTTGCTAGAAGGGGAGGCTACAGGGGTGGCTTCTGTGAGAAGCTGCTAGAAGCTCCCCCCGTGTCCAACGGAGCCAATGCCAGCCGGCTCCAATACAGACCAAGGCTGAGCCAATCAGCAACGGTGGTAGCACCTCTGTGAGAACATTTTTAAGAAGGGGGAAAAAAATGCTGCACAACAGCAGCCAGAATAGAAGAGTGAGAATATGTGAGAAACAACTCTGCAGACACCAAGGACAGTGAAGAAGGAGGGGGAGGAGGTGCTCCAGGCCCCAAAGCAGAGATTCCCCTGCAGCCTGTGGTGAGGACCGTGGTGAGGCAGGCTGTCGCCTTCACCCCATGGAGGTCCATAGTGGAACAGATATCCACCCTGCAGCCCATGGAGGACCCCATGCCAGAGCAGGTGGATGCGCCTGAAGTAGGCTGTAACCCCATGGAGAGTCCATGCTGGAGCAGTCCGTTCCTGAAGAACTGCACCCTGTGGAAGGGATCCACACTGCAGCAGTGTGTGAAGAACTGCAGCCTGTGAGAAGGACTCACACTGGAGAAGTTCATGGAGGACTGTCTCCCATGGGTGGGACCCTGCACCAGAGCAGGGGAAGAATGTGAGGAAGAAAAAGCAGCAGAGACAACGTGTGATGAACTGACCGCAACCCCCATTCCCCATCCCCCTGTGTTGCTTGGGAGAGAGAAGGTAGATAATTCAGGAGTGCATTTGAGCCTGGGAAGAAGGGAGGGGTGAGGGTAATGTGTTTTAAGATTTGCTCTCATTTCTCATTATTCTTCTCTGATTTGATTGGCAATAAATTAAATTAATTTCCCCGAGTAGAGTCTTTTTTGCCCATAATGGTATTTGGTTAGGGATCTCCCTGTCCTTATCTTGAACCGTGAGCCTTTTGTTGTATTTTTCTCCCCCCGTCCAGCTGAGGAGGGGGAGTGATAGAGTGGCTTGGTGGGCACCTGGTGTCCAGCCAAGGTCAACCCATCACTTAAGCTTAATAGGGCTCCGTGTTATTCAGCAATATTAAGAGCAGCTACAGTAAATACCTCTAACAAAAATATCAATCAAAATGGCTACATTATTTTCTCTCCAAGTGCTGCAAAATGGCACACCACTGGCTCTGCCTATTCTTTTTGCTCAAACATAAGTCTTTGATTTCCTCCTGCAAGGCTAAATACATGTTATTCTAATCTGTGATTTTTTTAGTAGATGAAAGGTAAATATCTCACTGCAGCACTCAACTGCAGATAATGATACACTGGGCAATGAAATCAGTAGAGAGCTGGACCTAGTTCTGAGTGCTGTGATGTCCATGCAAAGACATCCAGCAGTGAAGTTCCACACAGACACATTACCTCAGGTCCTGAAAGCAATATAGCCACATTCTTCCAGAACAATGTTGAGCAGTCATGACTGTATTACTTGCGCACGCAGACCCAGATTAGCATTAGTACCATATACATCTCTGCATCATGTCTCTGTGCACAAGTAGGCATGCTGCAACTAATGTTACAGCCTAGAACAACAAATTCCTTCAGCTTAAACAAGGCATTTTATCATAGCATAGCCTGAAAACAAATGAGCCAGTTGAAGATGACTAGTTAATTACATAGATTAGAAGGCATGCTAAAAAAATCTCTGCTCCTGCTTCAGGGTCATTTCTCAACTTGTTAACTCCCTGTCCTGGTTTCAGCTGGGATAGAGTTAATTTTCTTCTTAGTAGCTGGTGCAGTGCTGTGTTTTGGCTCTGATGTGAGAACAATGTTGATAGGACACTGATGTTTTTAGTTGTTGCTGGGTAATGTTTATACTAAATCAAGGACTTTTCAGTTTCCTGGGCCCTGCCAGCAGATGACTGGAGGGGCACGGGAAACTGGAAGGGGACACAGCCAGGACAGGTGACCCGAACTAACCAAAGAGGTATTCCATACCATATGATGTCATGCTGAGTATATATAAACTGTGGGAAGAAGAAGGAAGGGGGGGACACGACATCTGGCTGTATGGCATTTGTCTTCCTGAGTAACCATTACGCATGATGGAGCCCTGCTTTCCTGGGGATGGCTGAACACCTGCCTGCCCATGGGAAACAGTGAATGAATTTCTTGCTTTGCTTTGCTTGCGTGCACAGTTTTTGCTTTACCTATTAAACTGTCTTTATCTCAACCCTCGAGTCTTCTCACTTTTACTCTTCTGATCATCTCCCTCATCCCACTGTGGGGTAGGTGAGCAAGTGGCTGCGTGGTACTTGGTTGCCAGCCAGGGTTAAACCATGACACTCCCATAAGTTAAGTAAGGAACAGCAACCAGCCTGTTGCTGTTAAACAGGTTTGTGTACTCCATAAGGTGCCAGTAGTGTCTTTTCATATTTAGGAGAAAATAGCGTAACTACCATAATGTAGCCTATATTAATTGGCATGACATGACAGATAGGATCTATTCCTTAAAGTACAAAAAAGTCCAGCTTCTTAATACATTTTTCTTTTTACAAAATCACATAAAACAACCTCAATGACTGAGCAAACTACTTTCCATAACTGGCTAACAGGAGACATTTCTCTTATAATAATTTATTTACAGTCTTCTCCATATTGTGTTAATCAGAGACAAGACAGTGACTGAAGAAATATAAAAAAATCCAAAATACAAGATGTACCAACTACTGTTTGGCTTCAGATTTAGGTATAGAAATAGATATATTACTTATGAAGGAGAGGAAAGATCTGAATGTTTTACCCTCAATGCACTAGAACTGTTTATATAAAGGTGTCATCTCCCTTATCAAGTGATGTGACTGGGAACATACAACCCCAACAACCACCCCAACCCCTGATCCTAATTTAGAATGAGGTCTGAAATGAGACTTATGCATAGCCTTATAGTATATAGCATGGGGTGAAAACCTATTTTTAACAAGTATTACACTGCTCTCTCAAAACTTTGATCTATTCTACTCATTAAGTTATCTCACTTGTTAATAATGCACATTGAAATAACTGCAAACTGGTAGGGAACTGTAAACAAGTCATTCTGGAATAAAGGAATGAACATATTTACCTACTAAATTGTTACACAATTTCAAAACATTAGCTACATTAAAACATTTTTTTGCACAACATCCCATCTGCGGCGAATGAAGAGACGGGACGCAGCTTGATGCAAGCAAGTTGTCCATTTATTAGTGATTTTCTTACAATTATATACGTTTCTACCTTCTACATATTACACACTGATTGGTTAAATCTTAAGCGTAAAAAACACTGATTGGTTGATATTTAAGGCACACCGTTAGAACAATAGGTACTTACTAGTTTATCTTGACCTAGCAATAATTTCTATTCCAAGGTTAGGGAGTTTCTTTCTACGCGGCTTTCTTAATTACATATTGGCGCCATCCGTTCCCTCATCTGGCTACTTGTTTCTCTGTCCGTCTGGTTGCCTCCTCAACTGTGCTGGCTCAGGGGTCTGCAGTTAGCTTGTTCCTTTGCTCCCAGGGCTTGTGCCCTACAAGTTCTAACAAGTCTCTATTCATCAGGCTATCAGTACTTGGACTCTTGTCCTTGAGGCCTTGTCCTACACCCAACCATGTAACACAAAGAAAGTTGACTCTAGTTTTATAAAGTAAGAATATATACTAGATTTCCTGTATATTTCCTGAATATAGAGAATCAATGACACATGACGTAAGTTTAAAAGGATGAGGTGAGAGAATGAATATAGAACTAATTAGCGAGAAAACACCCTTGATTCTCTTCTGCAAATACTACTCTCTGTAAAAACATGCATTCCAGCATGTACTTTCCACATGAAAGTATTCTGATTAGTTAATAGAAACAAGTTTATTTGTTGACTTCTTAGTGATTAAAGGTTCCTTTAAAGCTAAATGGTAAACTGAATCTTAAATATATCAATTTAATAATACATGCTATTGTACTTGGTACTCTCTAAAACAGCTTTTAGTAATAGTAAATATAATTAAAAAAATTGAGAGATTTGGAAGCTGTATATGAAATTAAATCTTTTGAAGTTTTATTAAATTTGCTAATTATGCTAGAAGTTTGCAATTTAATAATACCTTCTTATTTCTGAGGTAGGCTTTCTTGGCTGAAATATGTCCACGCTTTGCTTCCAGTTGGCGGAGTTTTCGTTGTAACTTTTGCATCTCCTCTTTTTGCAAGTGTACAGACGTTGCCATATCCTCTTTTTCAAGCATGGCTTCCATACTTTCATAAGTGTCATAATATACCACTTCATCTCTCTTCTCTGTTTTAAAAATATCAGCAATGAAAAAGTCAAATCAATAGTTTGTATTTGATTAGCATTTTGTTTTGTTCAACAACATCCCCCCTCACTAAGTTACAAGATTTAATGTAGAAGAATGCTATAGTCCTTTCAGATGAAGAGCAAAATCAAAAGGTCAGAGGAAAAGCACTGAAGAGCAAAGCACTGTAGGGCTTTAAAGTTTATACAAAGAACATAAATCAGTACCAATGAAGCACAGCCTGGTATTCAGGTAAGCACAGAGCATTAAAGAACAAATACAACTGTAAATGTATACTTGTGTCTGTAGTCTAACTTGATCACAATGTCCATACATGTTTTTGGGTCTCAACTAATACAAGGGACCCACGATGTGCAGCAATATCCTCTGGTTTTCACTACAAAGTTCGGGATATACAGACTCTCTCAAGTCTTTGGCATGAGATTATTCTGCCACAACCTACTATTCATTTCATGAAAGGGGAATTAGACAATAAAACACCAAAAATCCTCTCTTAGGTTTTTGACCACCCAGTCACTGCTACTGTTCAGAGGCTGCAGTGGGAGGGTAAATTCAAAGCAATCCTTCAAAGCATTACAGGCCTAAAAAGGAAGTCATTACTAATAGTTGTTTCAATACTCATAATTTTTAGTCTCCTAAGTGAAGCATTCAGTATAACATTGAGCTCATTTCTGAATGCTGCCTTCTCATCTCTTGCCAAGAAGGAAAGAGAGATTATTATAAATCCCTTCAGAATGTTGATATGAAAAAGCAGCAAAGGCCTCTTGTTCTTTATTTCACTGGCATACCAAGTAGGATATTTTTGTAATACACCAAGAGGGATATACATTACTGCTGGCTGAAACAGGTAGATACAGCTGGCATGACTGTCAAGTGTCTACTCTGCAGCACCAACAAATCTTCTCATTTCACCTTCATCAAATACCTTTCAGGAAGACTGTAACATCTGCTACTAGATTATTTGGGGAGAGGGGCAGGGTTTTCTTCAGAACACTGTCCATTTTAAAAGCTGTTGTCACTTCATGTTATTTGTGTGCATGGTCTCTGCTGCAACCAAAATTTTGATTGTCATGTTAATTTCAGCTCAGCACAGGATATGGCAGGACCAGAAAAGAAAGAACATCACTATACTAACCTTGAAATAAAAACTAATAGAAACAGACCTACTTGAGTCTTTAGTGATCAGTTAAAAAAAATAAATACATAAAATTTCATCCATTTGTAAAACAGGCAAATCATTAGAACCCACTTTGAGACATCAGCGAGTAAAAACAAAACTCATGGCTAACAACTATATTTTGCTACACCCTTATAAAATGGAAAAATTTACATGCAAATTTTGTTTTAGAATACTTTCATGCAAAGTTAAAGATAGGAATTTACAAGTGAAACCCCAATAGCTCAGCTGCAAACGAGTAAAATCTACCAGTTCTAAAACATAATGCTAAATTATGTTTTACTGTTTGAAAAAAACCCTTGGCAACTCTATTGCAACCTCCATCAAACATTCCAAGAGTTTTCTACAAACGGCTTATAGGCATTTGCAAGGCTCAAAAATTTGGTAAGTGCTTAAGCTTCTAACGACTCCACCACTTACAGTAAAACAATTAGAACGATTCCTCTTTAGATATGATCCACACCATTTGAACTTGTTCAACCCACCCCCAACCAAAGCAGGAACCAACTATCACATTCTCTGTTGATAGCAATACATTCACCACAAAAAAACATCTTACAAGGATTTATGGATAGTTATAAGACCCTTTAAAATTCTAACATTAAGTAAAAAAAGGTCCAAAGGACAGAACTGGATTCAAAATGCTGTATGATTTACCTGTACCATTTCCATAGTTTATAACTACACAGGATATAGTAGGTTCTCAAAACATAAGATCAGTGACATGGCAATACAATGAGTTTCAAAGTTTAGCTGAAGGATTCTGATTTGCAGGAATACCTTTTGAAAACCAGTCACTTCAAAGAAAGGAATAATGCCAATGCAAGGGTTTTTTTAATGAGACAAGTCCAGTAATTAAAACATTTCCTCCTCCATAAATTTAGTTTTCCAAACCTTACATAGTATCTTATATGCTTACTTCCAAACACAGACAATGAGAACCAGACCAAAACTTCTGTATGTCTATGTATATGCCTTATGAACAAGTTAAAATTTTAATTTAATGGTACTTATGTTAGAATATCCAGCTCTTCACATGGTAAAGAAACTGTTCTCATTTCATTCCCACAGGCTTTACTACTCTTAGGAAGAAAATTATCTTTTACAGATTACATCTCAATTAAAATGTATAAAATGCACCTGTCATCAGTCTTCTGATGCTTTCAAGTTGTGCTGTCAGCAGCAGTTCTTCACATTTCAAGATCTCAAACTGCACTTCATATAATTGAAGCTGTAGATCATAATAATCAGCTTCTAACTGGTCCAAATGGGCTATGGCTTCTGTACCACCTTTCAGACTTTGCATCTAAATGGAAAGAGAAAAAAAATAAACACACAACTCCAGAATAAGGAGAACAAACCCACAGACTTTATGATTACAGCTAGATACAGTCTGGTACGCCAAATATACCATGTTAAAATTGAACACATCAAGAGAAAGTTTTGATCAGCCACATACTTTCAGACATCTTAAATACCTGACATTTTTTCTGCATGGTAATAAAAAAAAAAAATCCATGGCATTGGATTGCTCTTTGTGACTGTTTAAGTGGCAAGTCATATAGTGAGTAATGTGAAACAACCCTACCGCTTTTTTACTCTACTACTTGATTCTCTGAAGATACATAATGAAATTAGTATTTTCTTATCTTCAACAGAAAAAGTCTAAAAGCTGTTTTGCTAACAGCGTCTAGAAAACTAGAGTTAAAACTGTCAATTAAGTTGAACTTGAAAATACATGCACTGATCCTCTTGTAATGACAACTTAACTGAGGAGATTCTCTACAAATTAAAAAAAAAAGTGAAGGGGATAAATCAGTGATTTTTACCATATTTTGTATATTTTATTGCATAGTTAGCTTTCTTAAAGCAGAACATCTGTCAAGCCACAGGCTTTTATATTACTTTTCCCAGTTGTGGGAGAAGAGGATAGAGTGCGGCGAATGAGGAGACGGGACACAGCTTGATGCAAGCAAATGTCGGTTTATTGTACAGGAGCACAACTTTATATACACTTTCAAAGGCTGCGCGTCTTAAACCAATTGGTTCCTGAGGCTAAGCCTTGCATACTAGGCAATCCCTGATTGGCGGCTAATTAACAGCAAGATGTTGCCTTTCCTTGGCGCCAACTTTGGCGCCATCCGTTTCCCGCTCCCCTGTGCTCTGCAAACAGGCCTTATCATGTTAATTGCTGTCTAGACAAGCTCATCATGTTGATTGTTGTCTAGACAAGCCCGAGCACATTCCCCTCAGCTAACTGATTGCCACGCATGGTCCTAGTTTCCAGCCTGCTCCTGCATCTCCCCCTTCCTGTTGCACAAAAAGAACCCCTGAAACCAAGCAAAACCAAGGCACAAGTAATAGAACAAATAAAAAACCAACTAAGACATGATATCAATGTCAAAATAACCCACTGTCCTCGTTCCGTACAATTTTACAATTTCCCCTTTTTGCTTTTTGAACAGCTAGTACCAGGTTTGCCATGTTCTGCAGGGCCCTTGCAAACATGACAGCAACCAAGGCAATAGCAAACAAACAATACTGCCAATTGAGTGAATGAATGCTACAAAGGCTGAAATTTTCTCAGATTTTGATAACATGTTGCTGCAGTGGGGCGCCTAAAATCCACGCAGCACATACCATCCAAATCCTCACAGCCATGTCCCTGAGCCAACAACAAAGGCAGTAGCAATTTTGACTCACATTCTTAACTGCCTACCAAACAAGGTGATTTAACTCTTTAATGCTTTTCCTACAGTTACTCTGGGTAAGATAAGAACCGCTGCGATACACGTTCCTATCATAGCCTCCTACTACATTAACATCTACAGAAAGACAGTTATCGACAAAGTGTAAACAATATCATCTTTCTTTTAAATTAACATTATACATAGATGGAAGGGCACACCAAACAAGAACTGGTTCAATCAAAAAGTTCGAAACAAACATCGCATGCCTTCTTTGAACACACCTCTGGGGTCATTCCCTTCATTCCCTCTCTTTTTTATGCAAAGAGAGACACTTTACCATAACAGAGAAGCCCCTATTTACATCTCTGAGCCCGGACACAAGCCGCAGCTGTATGCGCCACCAGGCTCAGGGCAGAAATCATTCATGTAGTTACATAACTATATCTAAACAGTAATCTTCACACAGTTTTTATTTCATTCTGTAGGGTCGGTGTCGGTATCAGTTGTCTGCAATAAAGGTTCACGGAAAGGTCTTACATTCTTCGCTGGGATCCATCTAGGTCCTTTGACATTTGTTGATAATAAATGAACCGAGGAATCGAGCAACATTACTGTGTGTGAGGTTGCCAGGTCCAATCCTGCGCTGCCTGAGGTTGCTGGACAGAGACTTGAGGTGTCGGTACTTCTCTCCGAGCTTGTTGAAATGTCAGCTGTGGCATTTGTGTCTGCGCGCGTCGCTGCCCCGCGCTCTGCGGTCCGTTTCCCTGTATCGGTTGTCCCTGGAAATCATACTTAGTTCGACATTGATTAGCATAATGACGCCCTTTCCGACATGTCGGACAAACTCCAGGACCAGGAGGTTGTTGTTTATTCCCCGCAGCCCGCGCAAGACAATTTCTCTTTAAATGGCCAGGCTTACCACAACCATAGCAATTCCCCACACCACGCATTGTTGCAAAAGCAGCAGCCATAGCTTCAAACTTATGGTCAACCGTACCGATTCGGTTACATGCTTCCACCATTTCCACCAGAGTGGGGTTTGGGTTGGGAAGAGACTTCAGTAGCCTTTTACAATCAGCATTAGCATTTTCAACAGCTAGTTTTGTTAGCAATATATCCCGAGCTTCCGCATTATCTACTTGACGTTCCAAAGCCTGTTTTAGTCTATCAATAAACTGCATATAAGGTTCTCGAGACTCCTGAGTGATGTTAGTAAAAGCTTTTTGTGGCTTTTGTACATCAGGAACCTGGAAAAAAGCCTTTTTTGCCTCTTCTCTAATTGCCTCGAGAGCCGCACGGGGGCAGTGTTGAGCCTGTGTTACCGGATCAACATGTGCACTGGTGCCCATAAGATGTTCTATTGTTAGTGCAGCTAATACAGGATCATTATGATTAACATACGTGAGCAGGAGTGCTTGCAGTCCTCCTCTCCAATGCGACTCCCACAACGTATACTGAGTCGGGGTTAGTAACAATCGTGCTAAAGATTTCAAATCATGAGGAGTCATGATATAAGTATCAAACACAGAAGATAACAGGCTTATAAAATAGGGAGAAGAAATACCATGTTCTGTAACCGTGCGGCGCAGTTCTTTAACAACCGAAAAAGAAAGAGCCTCCCATCGTGCTCCCCCTGCCCGACCCTGAGAATACAAGACCGGAGCAACTATAGTTTTAGCCATGTCCAAATCCCCCTCCTTTAAGGCTTGTTTCTTTATTTTTGTCCACACATCACGTAGATCAGGAGGGTATAAATCAGGTTCTTTTTCACGGTCTATCGGTCCTGGGTCAAAAGGATCTTCTTCTGGCGGATACCCCACTGCATTGACACCCAGGGGTCTAGAGCACTGTGACTTAGAGGCTGATGAGGAAAGAGCTGTAGGAGCTTGCGATTCCTCCTCCTCTCCTTCCTCTGCTTTCATAGTCTCAAAAATAGCTCTCCACGAAGAGAGCAGACGGTGGGACTCAGTATTGCCCTTTGTCGCAGAATCCCATAATTTCACCCCTGTGTCGTCCCAAAGTTCACGCGTAAAAATTGTAGATGCAGTCACTGCGGGCATATTTACTTGCACCCACCTGAGCATTGCTTTAAGGTCTTGTCCAGAGATATTTTTCTTATGTTTATTAAGAAGACCTTTCATAAGCTCATAAACGTCTCCTTCTGGGGACGAAGCCTGATTCCCCATTACGGATTCCCCACAGCTCACCTCTCACCTCCGGAGGGATTTCTGGCCGGCTCCTGCTTCCTTTCAGCAGATCATTCAAAGTTCTGTGGGATTCGCTGCATGTCGCTCAGATAGGCGATTCGAGAGCCCTTCACGTTAGATCCTTAAACGTATCACGTCGGGGTCACCAATTTGCGGCGAATGAGGAGACGGGACGCAGCTTGATGCAAGCAAATGTCGGTTTATTGTACAGGAGCACAACTTTATATACACTTTCAAAGGCTGCGCATTTTAAACCAATTGGTTCCTGAGGCTAGCCTTGCATACTAGGCAATCCCTGATTGGCGGCTAATTAACAGCAAGATGTTGCCTTTCCTTGGCGCCAACTTTGGCGCCATCCGTTTCCCGCTCCCCTGTGCTCTGCAAACAGGCCTTATCATGTTAATTGCTGTCTAGACAAGCTCATCATGTTGATTGTTGTCTAGACAAGCCCGAGCACATTCCCCTCAGTTAACTGATTGCCACGCATGGTCCTAGTTTCCAGCCTGCTCCTGCAATAGAGAGATGTCTGAAGAGAGATGTATGAGAGGAGGATGGAGATTATCTGATCTGGCAGGAGATGAGAGAACAGCTGGGTATTGTGAAGGAAAGTAAGAAAGATAAACATGGTTATCTAGTAGTCAAAAGGTGTCTGCATGCTTGTAGTGATATATAGCTATGTAACTGCATGAATGGTTTCTCCCTGAGCCTGGTGGTGCATGCAGCTGGATTTTGTATCCGGGCTCAGAGATATAAATATGAGCTTCTCTGTACAATAAAGTGTCTCTGGTTGCACCACAACCTGACTCCGTGCCTTCATACGCCAAACCCAGGGTTTTCTCCAAAATTCTCATAACCTCTATCTATCATTGCAATTTGAAAGGAACAACATGAGAAAATTTAAGAAAACACCAAGTTCTGTCTAATCAGAATGTATTGATTTTTACAGCATCATTTTCTCTGGAGTCTTTCACTGGAGAAAAAAGATCTAGATTAAAATATTTATATATATTTTAGTGCTTATTTGTCATATGTCTGACATAGAAAAGTGACACAAGAAACAACCAAAGAGAACCAAAATCATTCTCTTTCATTCAGCCAAACAAGAATTAACTGATCAGTTGTGCCCGTTGCCAACAGTTGGCCATTCAGACCATATTCAATAAATACTGATATGCAAGGGGATCTTATGTGCTGTCTCACTTTGGAGGGAATTCAAAGCCATGCAGCTCTACAAACTGTGTGCAGAAGAATTAGGGCCACGCTCAAGTTCTCTATCTTCTCAAAAAAGGAAACTCTGGGATTTTCTCTGAGATGAAGGATGAAAGTAATTATAAATTGTACTGAAGATTTTTGATCAATCCACCATTCTAATGAAAGGGGATCTAGTTCCTATATTACAGGCATTCAATAATTAAAAAGGGATGTCTAACAAGGAAAAATAAACGACCTAGCAAACACATTTAAAAAAATATTTGCTAGTAGTTTTTTACATTATGGTGGTTTCTTCAAGGAGTAAAAATGTATCTATAATTAATACCGAAAAAAGGGTTTCCTAGGTTTTATTTATCACATATGCTTAAATATAATTATACTAAACCATAAAGATATGTGTATTGAACCAAACCAAAAATCCATCTTACTCAATACCTTTTTTCGGACAAAGGTTAACAGCAAATATCCAGGAAGACAAAACATAGTAGTCAGTACAGTGATACTTCCCTAAAAAGTTTCACCAGCCTCTAATGCTGACGGCAGCTCAAGACTTCTTAAGCCACAGTGCTGCCTTTTATACTAAATAAACTTACAGGATTTTACTTCATAAATTGTCTTATCCCCTTTTTACAGAACACAAGCTTTTAGCACCTGCATCATTATCCTTTGACGGGGATTTCACAGCTTAATTAAACACTTAAGGAAACAGTTCTCTAAATAATGCTTCTTTCCATATGAGATTGAAAGATGGAAGGCTTGTGAATTAATTTTTGTAATTTCTATTTTAAAAATTTCTTCTACTATATTGTATACTTACTGAATGCATTGTTTGTATATCAATTATTAGCCTGAAAGGATCAATAAGTCTTTAAGTGAGTATCATAAATCTTACAATCAATAATGTATAATTTATGTTACAGCCAACTGTGACACCAAAACGTCTCGCTATGCCATTCTATTACTCTGAATCCATATTAAGTTACTAATCATGACCAAAACAGTAAGTGACAATGATAGAATATTTGGAGTGAATTAGAGGCTAGTTTTCAAGACAAAAGGACTGATTCTCTGGAACCTTCCAGTTTTTTATATGAGAGTGATAATGTTCATTTGCCAGGCAGGATATCCTGGGTTTTGGCATTTTCAAAGGATTTTCTCATCGTAAAAAAAAAATAAAATCACCAAACATAGGAATTATTTTTTTTCGAATTAATGCAATGTCATTCAAACTTCTTACCATGCCTAAGAACTACCACTTTGTTAGTGAACTGTGAAATTCACATATATTTATACTTTTTTTCCTTTAAAAAAGATGTTCCAAATTTAAGTCCACAGACTTTCTATAAAGACTGCATAGAGATATAAATGGGCTGTCTTCAGAAGTATCAGCTAATCATGTTATATCAGCTAAAAATTTCATTCAGCCACACCAGTATCTGCCAGATAAAAGACCTGCCTGACAACTAAATCTTAGCCCTGCAAGCATATATTACAGATGATACAAGCTACCTGGACTGTTTTAGAGGTACAACATCACTGTATTGCATTTTCAGGTGCAACAGTAATTAATGGGAAATTAATATTGTTGTATGGACATCCTAGCTACATAACAGCCCCCTACAAAAAAGAAAAATGGGAACTTTAATTTCAACCTTTGATGTTAAAACTTTGTGAGATACTATATATGTGTGACAATTGTTTGTTAAAAATTTAAGACTGGTTCAATTCTTAATGTTAAAAATTGCTGTCTAATCTGTACTAGTAATTTCCTGCATCCTTGGTAGGAAAGATGAAAAGGTAAAAAAAGGTCTCGGGCTGATCAACAGAGTGAAATCTCTGCTCCTGCTTCAGGGTCATTTCTCAACTTGTTAACTCCCTGTCCTGGTTTCAGCTGGGATAGAGTTAATTTTCTTCTTAGTAGCTAATACAGTGCTGTGTTTTGGCTCTGATGTGAGAACAATGTTGATAACACACTGATGTTTTTAGTTGTTGCTGGGTAATGTTTATACTAAATCAAGGACTTTTCAGTTTCTTGGGCCCTGCCAGTGAGAGGGCTGGAGGGGCACGGGAAACTGGAAGGGGACACAGCCAGGACAGGTGAGCTGAACTAGCCAAAGGGATATTCCATACCATATGACGTCATGCTGAGTATATAAAATGGGGAGAAAAGAAGGAAATGGGGGACATACGGCATTATGGCATTTGTCTTCCCAAGTAACCATTATGCGTGATGGAGCCCTGCTTTCCTGAGGATGGCTGAACATCTGCCTGATGGAAAGTAGTGAATGAATTCCTTGTTTTGCTTTGCTTGCATGCACGGCTTTTGCTTTACCCATTAAATTGTTCTTATCTCAACCCTCAAGTTTTACATTCCTTTCCAATTCTCCTCCCCATCCCTCTGGGTGAGGGGTGAGTGAGCGAGCGGCTGCGTGGTACTTAGTTACCAGCTGGGGTTAAACCACGACAATAACTGTAGAGATAGCATAAAAATAAAATTTAAAAAATAACTAAGCTAATTTTCTCTTCAATTCAGACTTCACATATGTTGTTCGAATTTCAGGTATCTACATCTGTGCAAAGTTACAGCCCATATGCAGCTTCGCCTACTGTACCTGAATTGTTTAAAACCCTTATCACATTATACTTGCAATTACTGTCCTTCCACATATGGAGATGCATTAGTGATATATTAGAATCTCTAGTTTTCCTAGATAAATCAAAATATTAAAATTGTCATTTTATTAAAATTTAGAACACACTATCACTATTTAAAAGACACCATCATTTACATGGACAGCTTCTGCAAGCAGTTTTTGATGTGTGATTGGAGTAGTCTTCAAAGAACCTATACACAAAAAAATCAAATACATTTATTTGGTTTACTTTTTATAAGAGCTTGTCACAATGACAAAGAAATTAAGTGAAGTATTAAAAAGAGGACTCCTCTTAAAGTTCAACTGCTAACTTCAGCAGTTTTATATTATTTTATCCACTAAATAACATCCATGAAGATTCAAAAGAATCAAATACAGCAGACCCGCTGTTCTTCCCTAAAAACTACAGGTAATTCCAAGCAAATAACTTCACAATCAATATAATCTTTTAATGAGAATTTGCACATTACTTTCTAGCAGGGCTTCTTGTACTTCACAAATATCTATTCCCTCCAAACAGAAGGATTAAGTCTCCCTGAAGTGTATGCACCCAGTATAGCTGTTTGGCAGGCCAAGTATCTGCTGCACCAAACAGGTACGCAGAGCAGAAGAGAGGCTGTAGCAAGTCCAGTAGAGGTATAGCTTTAGGAAATTTTGGTCCCATATCTTCATAATGCTACAGATACTTGCTGATACAAGTGGAAGGTGGTGCTAGGTCTCTGTCAGCCTGTCAAGAGTCGGGGGTGACATGGCATCCAATATGGCTCCATAAGTTTTAATCCAAACGATACGTTCACACCAAGACAGAGATAATCACTAATAAACACAAAGAAAAATTCTGAGATTGATCTTTGCTCTGCTACACTAATGAATGTCCTGCACTCTGATCCAACAGTGCTCCTTCCAACACAGTCTGCCCTTAACTCCATCTTACATAGGCTTTATCAATGTTGCAAATTTTTATGCTTCTCTCCATCTTCTCCAACTAAACTTAACACAGTACTTGGAAAACTGTATTGAAACCAAAATCATAACATGCTGTTCCTGCACAGGTAATTATTCTATTATTCTTTTTTTTTTTAATATTATAGAGAAATCCATTTTATTACTACTCAGGTGAGAGGTGATTTGCATATCATAACTTGGAAAATATAGTAGCTCTCTAGATATTTACAGTGTGAACACATTTTAGGAAACAAAAAAATGCCAAGTTAACATACTAAGTGAAAACTACAGAAACAAGGACATTTTTATTGTCCATCTTAAAAAAAAATAAAAAATAATCAGTCAGCAATGTGGCTTTAGATTTGGAGAAGAGGGAATTATTAAGTGCAAGAGAAGCAAATCTATTATTTCCCATGTGTCTCCCTTTCCTACTTAGTGGAGGCAAATTTATATAACCAAGCACAGCAGGAAGGTCTTCACTTCTTAAGGTTCAAGGAGAAACTCTATCACTTTTTTCTTTACTGTCACCTCTTCCAAATACATCAGCTAACATAATCGCCAAATATTTTCTTTATGATAAGACTGTAACCCTTCTTCTCCAATATGGGATTCCCAGTCAATTTTGTTACATCCAATTCTGCATACTTAGGGCTATGACATTTCAGAACAGTTGTTGGTCTTGATATCTCCCCATCAACCATGTTTTGATCCAGAGCTGTCTATACCTTGTAACACACTATCCCAAAGCACCATGCCCATGCATGCCCATCAGATTTTCCTCACTCCTCTTTCCCAAAAAGAGGAACCTCTTCAGTTCAGAGCCCTCCATCCTCTCACTATACTGCAACAAATCTCTCCTTTTTCTATCCAACCCCTAATGCTTTTGCACATCAAACCAAACAATCAACTATTTACCAGACTGAGATCTCATTCAACAAAAATTCACAGAAGAACTCCACTGGGGAAAAATAAGATGTGCTAGGGAAAAGACAACTCATGGCTGCCCTAAACTTCTGAACATATTAAATATAATATTTCCAGTTGGTACTGTTGGATTCTCTCAACTCTTAGCTGAGAATGGCAGCAGCCTGATAAACTCAGGTTTCCAGACAACTCCTGGCTTTCTAAATATAAAGAGCATTGAAATGAAGCAAATTTTTTATTTTTGTGCTCTGGGTCTTGCTCTCTTCCTTGCAGATCAAGCTGTCTTCTACAGAAGCTCCTAAAATAGGCACATAGTCTATCATGCTTGGAAACTTACCAATCTATACAGTGCTAAAGTCATGAAAAGGTTATCCAGAGAACTCACAACAGAGCCACCAGTTTAGTCAAATTTTGCTGAAAGATTTGAAAAGTGCTATAAAAACCAAGCAACTGATTGGATAAAATGTAAATTAACGTTAGTATGACAGAAAGCTCTTAGCACAGAATATCCATATGATAGCAAAATTTAAAAGAGAATTTACAGCATTTTTGCTTTTGAGGAGGTGCCATAAAATCCAATAAACGTGGGGAGTTTCTGCTAAGACATTTAAGCAGAGTTTAATGCATGCACTCTTTCCCCAGTAAAGCTGCAGCTAGTACAACCCCCTCTGGAAGACTGCCTTAATAATTAGGGTAAGCAGAGACAAAGAGTGCAGTACAACAGGCTAGTCATCTGTATATTTACTAATGTTCAGATACCTTCCATCTGGAATGTCAAAACTACTCCAAAAAGGTGATCATGCCTCCAAGAGCTAAAGTGTGAAGGTTACATAGCAGCAGATTTCTGTTCCTATCCCTTCTCTTCATTTTATTCCATCTCAGTGGATAGCTGTAAACATTAACAGACTGACCAGGAAAAGGTGAACAGAAAGCATAAGTGGAACAAAACTCACCATACCTACACTGCAACTCCATTTGCCTAACATGATAGAATGTGGTAAAAGTTAAAATACAGGCTTTTATTATTAAAAGTGGAAAAATAATTACTTTCAAGTATGTTGGTTTTTGTTGTTTGTTATGGGTCTTTTTTCCCCCAAGTACATCAACATTCTTCAAGGTTTGTTTTTTTCTACGTTTTATTTTTCTATTTATTGGTATGAAAAATTACCTCCTCCTTCAGTGCATGTTTCTTCTGCTCCAAACAGATTTCTTTAGCACACATCAAATGCAAAGTCTCCTTAGAAACTGCATACTGAAGCTTTTCCATACGTTCCGCTGCTGCTGCCCATGCTGCCTTGCCAAATTTTTTCTGGTCTGCTCGCATTCGATCATACACAGCTAGAGAAGGGAAGAAAAAGCAGACAGCTTACCAGTCTACTCTTCAGATCACTAGTGATTCTACTGTAGAGACTATGCACACATTTGTATCCAAAAACATACAAAGTTCTCTTAGCAGAGAGTAGTCATTCTACGGAGCACTAACCTTCATCTCCAAGATGTAAGTACTCTTAGGATTTGTATAAATATGCAATTAGCTATTTGTTGATCATTTAATCATTATAATTCCAATTCTTGTTACCCAAAGAGAAACCATTCTGAATACATAGTACTTGAACACTTGAACCACACATTCAGAACTCTTGACTTAATAAAAATAACTGGTTAATATTACCATGGGGTCTTAAACCACATCCCAAATTTTCCCTGCTTCTGAAAGCCCCAATCATCAGCTACTAAAGTCTCCAGTTTCCCTTGATAACTTTTGCAGTGCAGTCATAAGTTTAACACAAATCTGCAGAGTGAAATAAGAATTACAGTTTAAAACAAAAATTCCAGCTTGAACTCAAGTGTGATTCTGTAAGAATACCAAATTAAATTTAAATAAGAACATTTTTTTTTTACCTCAAAATGCAGGTTCCTTTACAAAATTAACTCAAAATAACTAAACAAAATACAATCTGCCCTTAATATGTAGAGATGAACAAGAATATTTTCAGTAAGAGTTCAGAGTAGCAGTAGTCCCTTGCTCAATTCATACTTTCTCTTCTTGAGCACTAGACATCATCTAGGCTGACACACATGAGACTTTAATAATTTTTTAATATACGGAACAATCATATGATACTGTATGCTTAGCTTTGGAAGCAAAAGCCATGAGAGTCAGAACCAAAGGGGTAGCATTCAGTCCCTAGGTACTAGAAGATATTACATGCTGTCACTAGATAATAAAAAAATACCTTTTTGTTCTCATGTGTTTTTCCTCTGTCATCTGTTAATATTTTGGTATATAAAATCACCCTGTGATCAGCCAGAAGCCAAAAAAATGCAAAAACTAACAAAAAAGGCAAGCAATTTCTACACCAAAGGTCTATGGTTATCAACAGTCTCCAGGCATTTAATTTCCCAGTGTTTTTCCCTACAAACCTGACTGCTGTACATAAAAACAGCATGTAAACAAAATGAAAACTAAATAACTGCAAATATACATTCTCTATCAACTAATGGGGTATTCAACTTGCCTTTGTCATATTAGTAAAGGAACCAAATTGATTAAATACATTCAGAATTTGCTCCAATTAAATTCATTCCAACATTCTTGAAATGGTTTAGTCACTTTTTCAAAATGGTGGGTTTATGTTATCCTTAACTTGGGTTGTCACTGAAAGGAATCATTTTGCAGCAACTGCTTCTCTTGAGACAGATCTAGCAGTCATGCAGGGAGTGCCAGGAAACCTACCCATCAAAAAATATTTTCCCAGGGGTACAGCTCGTTTATCTGGTTGCACAGTCACTATCACCAAGGCAAAGAAACAAACAGGAACCCACACTCAGGCAGGGAAAGAGCAGGAAAAACTGTCAGTGGTAGCCCACAGTCAAACTAAAAGAGGTGACATGAAAGCACATCCCCAGATTTGTTTGCCCTAATAAACTCATTATTTAGGTTAAAATGGTACAAGGATGAGAGTGCAGATGAATACGCAAGTCATATGACCTGGTTTAACTGCACCAACTCTTTAGTAAAACTGATGCATTCTTCAAGTATAGAAATGCCAAGGTTATAACCATGAAGATTTACGAACAACAGAGCAGCTTTCACTGAGTAGTTAAACCGAGTTGTTGATTAATATTTAGAGCTATGAAAAAAATTACTTAAAAGCAGGGGAGACAAGAAAAGGAAATTAACTTAATAGTAATAAACACTATGGTGGTCTGCCATATCAAGTATAGAAGACATAATCCATCAGGGTCTCTATGCTCCCCAAATCCTTTGCAAATGTACAGTGCAGCTAATATAATCACATTGAGAAGGTGGTTGTGAAACTATATTTTAAAATGTCTATTCTGCCTGCTTCTGAGGATGTTCTGAAAAGGCTTATTTGTGAAAAATTCTAATAGACACAGAATAAAAAACAAATGGGAATAACAACTGCATTTTCCTCATGGAGGACTGATGAAAAAAAATCAATCACACAGTAAGATACAGAACATGGTAAACATTAAATAAAATTTTAGAGACTGACTTGTTATTTGAAGTATAGGACAGTAGAAAATAGCTACCTTTCTGTGCTTTAGCTGTTATTTCAAAGTATTTAACTGTAAGGTCTTGAATAGAAAGCACAGACATGTGAGCTTTTCTCTGCCAATCAGCATCTTCTTTTTGTAGACTCTCAATTCTTCTGGGTCCTAGGTAGTCATTCTCTACCGAGATCTGAAAAGAAATCAGTCTATAATACACAACTTAATTAATCGTTGCTATTTTGCCAACAGAAACCAGTTTCAGGGTAGCTAAGAAAGACAAACATAAAGGAGAGAAAACTACCAGCAAATCACCATGGCTTCTATTCAACAGAAAAAACTCTTTCAAGTGCTCCTTTCTGTTGAAAAAGTACACCAATGGTTTCATTTCTATTCTTACTGGAAGCACAACAAACTCAAATGTAAATTTGATCTGCCAGTATCTTTTTGTTAAATATCTTATCTTCAGATAACAAGCATGCTTCATCCAGACTTTCTTTCAGCCTGAAATATTCACCTAGGAGGTGATTGTTCCCCTGTACACTGCACTGCTGTGGCCCCACCTCAAGCACTGTGTGCAGTTTTGGGCACCTCAATATAAGAGGGACATCAAACTATTAGAGTGTGTCCAGAGGAGGGCGACCAAGATGGTGAAAGGTCTCAAGGGCAAGACTTAGGAGTAGCAGCTGAGGTCACTTGGCTTGTTCAGCTTGGAGAAGAGAAGGCTGAGGGGTGACCTCATGGCAGCCTACAACTTCCTCAAGGGGGGCAGCGGAGGGGGAGGTGCTGATCTCCTCTCTCTGGTGACCAGACACATGGAAATGGAATGAAGGTGCATCAGGGGACATTCAGATTGGACATTAGGAAAAGGCTCTTCACTGAGAGGTTGGTCAGTCCCTGGAACAGGCTCCCCAGGGAAGTGGTCACGGCACCAAGCCTGTCAGAGTTTAAAAGCATCTGGACAAAGCTCTTAATCATATGGTTTAGTTTGAGGTAGTCCTGCGATGAGCAGGGGCTTGGATTCAATGATCCTTATGGGTCCCTTCCAACTCAAGATATTCTATGATTCCATTCTGAAGTAAATGAATGCTCTTTAGTCAGAATGAAGCTGGGAAACTGGTCTCAAAGAGCTATTCCACTCTATAATTAAACTACATACAGTAGGTTTTTAAGTGACTTCAGGATCTACCTCTGCATATCCACTTAGCCCATATCTTTAGAGGGATGATTTTTAAAAGTAAAAATATATAGATGCCTTTATGTAATTGTTCATTTATTGAAAAATGTTTAAAGTCGTTTAATAAGGTATTTTAATCTATTTCTTATATATTTCCATAACCCTTAGAAAGGCAACAGGAAAAAAAGTGATCAAATGATAAGTGAATAATAATGTTAGTAGATAGGTTGTAACATGTAATTTGATGAAGCACATATGTACCATGATTTCCACAGGGAATGCTTATGAAAGGACAGACAAGAATTTCCAAATAAACATCAAACTATATGCATGTACCAGTGAATGATGACTGGTGAAGTTAATGCTTTCCGTTTGCACAGAACTCTGAAACAGCAAGTTCCTTTTTGAAGCAGGATAAAACCAATACAGTTAAGTTCTCCTTTTCTATTCCTTGGTAAAGATGAGGTAATTTGATACTGAAATTGACATGGGATCACTGACTAATGTAACATTCTTGTTAGCCATCATTTCTAAAAGAATAAGAAGCCTCAAGGTAACATTTCTTCATAAAGTTTTGCCTACAAAACATTATTCACACACAGTGCAAGCTGGAGAGATTTATGAAAGCACAGTACAATTGTATGTTTTTTCCCTAGAGCAAGTATTTAGAAGTAACAAAAATGGTAAGCACCTTTTCATTAACTGAAATCTATAGTATGTCATCCATACAGTCATTCATGCTGAGGGTATTTGTATGGCAAGGCACAGAAAACCCAAGAAGCCTTTGCTTTAGCAAAACCCATACAAGTATGCATATTTATGTGCGACCTTAAGCAGACTGTCCTGCAAAGCTTTAGAACCTGGGGAAACAAGGAAGAAGATGGTGCTGTAAATGTTTAAGAGGATGTACCAGTTCAAGGTGCTACAGTTACTGATGAATACCTTCCCTTAATGCATCCATTCATATACACATTAACATTTAAAAGACACCTAGCAGCATAATCCACAAATGACTACTGCCTGGAAGGAGGTCCCCAAAGCTGCATGAAGAAGAACAGACCAACATCATGCCTTGAGGCTGCAGCAATAGTAGCATGCTTAACAAAAGCCTGAACAGAGCCCCAGAAAGATACACAGGACAAGCATTTACCTAGTGCTGCTTAAGTTGACCTGCCCTGATGCTTAGCAGTCTTATAGCCTATACCTACACAGCTTGTTATCTAGCAAGACAGTCAAACTCTTAGAATTACTGACCATGAACATGAATGAGGATTCTTCTTGAAGTGTCTTGTAGTACAAGCAAAAGACTAAAGCACATCAAATGTTCATGACACGCAAGAACAATACAGAGAGACACTTCGACCTTTACATTCTGCAGCTTGGATAAGGCACACACACACACAATGTTAGCTTCCTGACTCTGAAGACATGAAATGATGAAGGAAGGAGCAGGCTCTCATTATTTCAAAGGTCCATTCAACAGGTAAAGACAGAATCCAAGTACCAGTGGGGAACAGTCTTTGACAGGTGAAAACCCCCAGCTGCTTCCTTAAGAAAGGTGGCTAGGTAGGAGCTGAGGATCAACCTTAAACTGAAAAGCTTGTTTCTTTCACATCTCACAAGTAGCCTAGGTTAATAGGAAGAGAACTTGGACCATTTGACCATAAAGAAATGGTAAGTTTAGTTCTTACTGCTATTGTTTAGGATATCCATGACCAGAGACCAGAGTACACTGCTTGTCCCAACAACCATTTAACAGATATGCCAGCCAGAGGCAACTGAGGTTCAAGGTGACAAATTCAGAATGAGAAAGTTCAAGAATAAGGGACAAGAGTCCTGGAAATCAAGAGCTGCAAATGCTCAGAAGATCCAGGCTCCCAGGCTGATTCCTGGAGTAAGAGTCCTCAGCCACAGAGATCTTTGTCATTCTTTGGATAGTCTAGTTAATTTCAGGATAACACACTGTGGCCACTTGCTAACAGCAGAAGGCATCTCAGACCACGCATGGGGCAGTAGGAGTCAAATGAATTAAAATTCAGGGAAGTTAACCATTTATCAGCTCGGCATTGTGTATTACATAGTCTTACCTAGAGCAGCCAGAGAGATTCTCATGCAAAGGGAAGGAAAGCAATCAAGTTACCTTAATATTTTACTTCATGAGAGGTTCTCATTTTGTGGAAAGCAGAGTGTCAGGAGACTCCAGAAAGGTATTCAATGAACACACTGCACTGTGTCCTTAAAGGCAGGTCCTTGCTTCTCAGCTTTGTTTCTATTAGGTCAATGACTTTCTGAGTGACAGCAAACCACTTTGGTACTTTGGAAGTTGCAAACCACTCAGAAAGTCATTGATCTAATAGAATAAAATAGAGATTGTAACTTCCATGGTACCTAAGAAGTGTTCCTGCCCAAGCTCAAGGCTTCCTTTTCTGGTTTTGCCTGACATACACACTCTGTGGCCTCTGAGAGCCTCTCAATTGACCTGAACATGCTCCAGTACTCCCCAGGGGAAAAGCAATCTCTTCCCATCCAGTCAGCACATTCCACCTGATTCAATTTCTCTATCAAGAAATGAAACAAATAAAAATTGAGTTATTAAAAAACCCAACAAAATCAATGTAAAAGAAAATACTACTAGCAACCTTTCCAAAGGTAATGAATGTCATTCTTTATAATCTAAGCTCAATAGCTGTGATAAAATAAAAGATAGAGGGCATGCAAACAGCCACATTTGGCCATGTACCTGGCACAGATAGCCATACTGTGAATGTAAATACTGACAATTACCAATCACTTGAGAGAAGAATTATCTGTTTCCAAGTGCAACTTACCTAGAAAATTATTATAATCTCTCATTCATTAATAAAATTTATGCCTGTCATCCTTACAGGACAGCACAGACAATCGCTAGAGAAAACCAGAGATGAACAACTGAGACATAGTGGTAAAATATATATGATCCTCCTTGCCAAATGGCTGGCTGAGAATTAAGTCCCAGTGTCTTCATTTAGACTATACTTCCTTGATAGTGGATTCTGCTTAGCCCAGCATAGCGCCACTACAACAAATATATACAAATATATATTAAATCATAATATTCAATTTAAATAATATATTTTGGATATATTTATATAGGAGATATAAATAATTTAGAGTTGTATCTTATAGTAGGAACTAGAAAGTAGGCCCATGGAAAAAAATGGTAGTTTAATTAAGAGAAGACCACAGCTGTAATAAGGAGAAAAGTTGGGGAGGAAAGAGAGGCAACCCGCCTCTGAAGGTCGCAACTTATGAAAAACATACGGCAGCTTGCCTCCCCACCTACACCACCTTCATGAAATGAAGGAAGAGACCACTCTCTCAAACCTACAGTTTATCCTAGCTGAGAATTTAAAGTGGAAAAGGGAAACACACGTGGACCATTAAATAGCAACAGAAACAGTCTCATGAGTTTTGGAGACTTTCTTTTCTACATTATCTTCAATAATTAATCACTTTTAATAAATATATCTGTGAAGACAATAATTCTCATTATGGAATTAAAAGAAATTCTTATGTGCTTCTGCATTCCATTACAATTTGCAATGCATGCATAACATGTTTATGCTTCATTTTGCTCACTGCATATCTTTATGATGCCAGCATACTTTATTTTTATAGTCCATAAAAGAGCACAGGTCATTTTATAGACTGAACAGAAACATATTATTGGAATAACTATTGTCCATGTTAGATATGACTAAGAAAAGACACCAGAGAATTTAAATGGAAAGAGTGAGGAAAGAAAAACTAAGAAGTGCTGTCATCTAAATTATACTTCTTTTAAACATACATATCTGCTTTCAATTCAGTAAAAAAATATTTTAATTAAAAATTAAGAAACTCTGGTATAGTTTTTTCTAACCTAAAAAGCTTTTTGGTTGCCTACCGTTTTCTCAAATTCACTTTTTGGTCTGGAAATTCCTTATTTAGACTTGAATTTCTGGAGAAAGTATGGTCTAACAGAAAAACCTCTCATCTCACAACTAGATTACATATCCAAATCTACAGTTTCCTTTCTAGTAATTTTTTCTCAAAAAGCCCATTCCAAATAATTCTTCCTAAAAACCCTCCTATATCCTCATTGAGAATAAATCAAGCCCCATGGTAAAACTGGCTAGGATAAAATTATTTTTTTTGTGTGTGAAGATGAGATTCACTTTAAAAGACTCACATTTTGCAAGCTTTACTTCAGATAATGCTTTGAAACTAAGAAAATTATGACAGCTTTCACAAAAAGTGGTTGTTGGAAGGCACAAAAGAAGAGGAAGAAACAGCAGAAGCTTTTTAACTTCATCACATCATGTACACATCTACTTCCATTGGCTATTGCTTCAGAGTAATAAAACATAAAAGAACAAAGTTTTACACCCTATAGAATTATTTCCAAAAGAAAACCAATTAGTTCTTCTGAGGAAACAAACTGAAAGGAGGTCCCTAGTCTATCCTGTGAGCAAGTGAGAATGAAACAGAGAGGCAAGACTCTTATACTGGAGCACAGAAACATTCTCTGGAAAATTTTAGATTGCTATGATGTTGAATTTTGAAGAGAGTAAAGTAAGCTTTACTGTGAAAAGACATAAGAAACAGGTCTTCAACTATAGGATTTTGTTAAGTTTTAAAAATAATATCTTCTAAATAAATAGTCCTCAAGGGTCTTGAATACTTTGCAGGTTCTTTCTGAAAACATCTGGGACAAGAATGGACAAGACTGACAGAAACAGACTTAGACCAGGTCACATCATAGCTTAGGTAAGGATCTGTCAAATCTCTTCAGCTCCCTTCATTATCCTTCTCCTAGATGGACTTGTAATAGGCAGAAAAGGAGGAAAACCTGAAAAGGGTCCCCCGTGGAGAGTCGGCCGAGTCACAACAATCACACAAATATGGCTACATGTCGAGCTCGCTTTATTAAACAATCAGGCTATATTTATAACTTAAGCTAACTGTTCACGCGATACTACACACAGGAGATTGGATAAAAATCTCTGGTCACGCAGGCGTCCGTGTCGCTGATTGGTGAGCATGCTGCAGGCGCCTGATCAGAGTGTGCTGATTTCACGGTTCCCAGGACCTGTTCTGCACCTGGCTTCTTGTTTGTGCATAGCTTGTTTTCGTTCTCACCCTGCTTGTTCCCTGGACAAGTTAAAGTTGCTCTGCAGCTTCAACTAACAGGCCTGGGTTGTCCAACCCGGACAATGGTAACATATGTCCTCGGTCTTTTAAAAATTCCTCTAGACATCCCCCCTTTTCTTTTTGGAAAACCCATGTCTGTTTCACAATAGATGTTAAAACTTTCTTCACACAAGAAAATAAACAGCCAAAAATTAAAAACATTACAACAATGATTATGACAAAGCGTATTCCTTCCATCAATAACGTATTTAACCAACCTGTTATGCCCAGTCCTCTCAACCATTCCTCAAAGGGATTATCATCAGCAAGAATATGCTTCATGTTTCCCTGCAGTTGTGACAACTTCTTGTGCATCGATATGGAATGATCAGAATGGTTCATACAACACATCCCTTCAAAATCCTCACAACCGTGTCCATGTGCTAATAATAAAAAATCTATTGCAGCTCTATTTTGTAACGTAGCATGCCTAACACTATCTACATCAAACAATAATGAACTTAAAATCTGTAATGTAAGATTAAATATTTTATTTCCCCAGCACGCTAACCTTTGTATATTCTTAGCACTTAATGCTGCCATTGCCCCTGGCATAAATATGAAGGCTAAGACATTTGTTGTTACAGACTGCAGATTGACTCGGTCATTACATGTTTCATCAAAGGTGCGCAGTGCCCTCCGTGATCTATAAGATTATTGAGTCATCTTTACTAAGTCTTTCATATGTGGAGCAAAGAAAGTTAAACGCCCTAAATAACATGGTCCACCGACAGGATACAAAGGAATCCCTGGCCACGCTCTGTCCCCACATATCAAACAGACTCCCGGTGGCAACTGATAGCCCCCTGATACATCTACATGGAAACCCCCAGTTTTCAATTCACCCCAAATAGGTGAACCCGTTAGATTTTGAAACCCTGTATAAAACCCCCGTTCACATTGACATGTTAGCCGTATCTGCCAAGGGTCACCAAACCAAATTACTCCAGTGCCATTCACGGGTTGAAGTGGTGATGACATGTGGGTACAGTCTGCCATGTCTGTTGCAGTAACATTGACATATTCAAAAGGTACAACTGTTGCGACGGAGGGAAGACACAGTCGCTCAATATGAGTGATCAGCAGACTTCGTTTATTGTACCTTACAGTCACCTTTTATGCCTTCTTATAATTAGCTCATACATATTACAAAAGTTAAGCTCATTATTGGTTAGTTGCCTAAATACCAAGCCCGCCCCTTGTTTCTCTTCTGTAGTTATCTGTTCCCACCTGCAACATTCTTTTCCCACCAAAATCTTCCTGTTACTGTGTAACAAGGACAGCCAAAGACAGTTATTTTTGCTTTACTTCAGATAAGCTGAGAGCAATGTGCATTTTTGTCCAGCCAGCTGGACTATGTCTATGTGACCCTTTTCAGCTAGCCAGTTATCCACAATTCCCCCGTTTTTATTTTGGGCGACATAGGCTTGGTTGACCATTTTCAATAACAGCATTTTAACACAGGAAAATACACAGCCAACTTATAAAATCTCAGTTCAGAAGTATAATTCCTGAAATACTTGAAAAATAAAGTTAGCTTGAAGCTTTGATTTAGATGCTCTTTCTGTTCCAGTGATATAAAAAGTTTAAAAAATTCAAAGGTAATTTTAAAGTTCTGAACATGGACTAATGCAAGCTCAAAACCCAAAAAGAAACCAAACTGATGTTTGACTAGGAATATTTGCAAATATTTTAGTGGAAAATCCCTGACCATTAACAATTTTCTGTCCAAATAACAACTGCCCTTATGCAACCAACCAGTCCATACATTTTCTGAAGAATTCCTCATCGATATCAAAGAATTAACAAAGGGAAAAAATTAGTTCTAAGCTATATACATTCATAAGGGGATTTTTCAATAGTTACATACAGATTTACACACTAAGCCATAATGGCTTGTAGGTGATACACACAAGAAGAGTACGTTGCTTATCTGTCTGAATGTCTATGCTAAATTTGACAACTGTGCCACAAGCCAAGCCTACATGGGTGCTGTATGTTATGCACGTTCCTTAACAAACAGAAGTATAATAGACAAATTCCCAAGACCTAGTCCCCAACCTAATTATATTATTTTATAGCCAATTAAGGAAAATAACACAAATGTGCATATCTGCATGTGCACACACCTTTTAGTTCAGAACCAATCTGTGATAAAAGGCCTTAGCCTTATGGCATCATCGAATCTTAACGAGTACAGTAATTAAAAATGCAGTCTTACTGTAAGGGCGATTTATGCTGACATTCCCTCAAATGCTACACGTGAGTATTTCTCACTCAACTGCCTCAAGTTAAAATAGTAGTATTTGTTAATATGTATTAAAAAAATCATTAATTCTCTACAATAGCAGTTGACTTCCATAACACTATGTAAGCAAAAGAGGCCTAAGATGGGTTTTCTGAATACTAACAATTTATTTTAGACTGTCTAAACTCAGGTCTTGAAAGATTTCACTCTGCCAGACGTAGAAACACTGTTGCACTCCAGTTGTGATATCCCTTTTCCCAAGTTGTCACATGCACATCTCGCTCAAGCAACATTATTGTCAAAGTTTCTCTCTGCTACATAAAAGCATGTTGCACTTGTAGATATAAAAGACAGCACCCTTACTTAGATTATTACCTTATTACCTCATAACTCTTAGTATACCTTGTATCTCTGATTTCATCACTTCAAAAATTCACCAGAAGCAGATAAAACCACAGCCTCAGACTAAACTACACCTTAACTGCTGATTCAGATAAAGGCATTCTCTTCCAGATATGCCTAATGCTTACAAATAATTTTGGCTGGTTTTGATCAAGAAACTATTATTACAATAATGATCAAAAATAATAATCCCATTTGCAAAATGCCTTTAAGCCAGCCTCCTAGTCCCAACCAATTTCCACATTCAGAATACAGCATAAATACAGAATACAGAATAAATTATCTCCATCAAGGCAAAAAGGCTTCTCTTTAAGCACAGAGATGTTTGCTAGTTCAAGGCAGAAACCCATTTCTTGTAGGGGACATCTGAAGCACTTTTTTTGGTGGGTTTGTACTCAATTCCGTATTTTTCCTTCAGAAGCTTAAGCTGTTCCTCTTGTTTCAGGAGTGTTTCCAACTCTGATTTGTCGAATAGGTCCGTATTTCCCAAAGATATCCTACATTTCCTCCGCTGTGATTTCATACGGCAGGTTCCGAATATAGAGGATCCGATTGACCTCTGGGGGCAGCCAGATGTTAGCTCGCTTGGCCGCTTGCATCGCCATGGCGCCGATCGGAGCGGGGGGGGTGGAGGGGGGGGGTGCAGCCTCGGAGAGAAACCGCGGCCGGGAAGGGGCCTGCCGGGCCGCGCCGCCGCTCGCCGCTGCCGCGGGGGTCCCGGATGCTATCCCATACGCTAATAACCCGAGTAATTCCTTTTTACAATCTATGTCCTGAACGCTCCGCTTTTCTAAAAAGCATATGAGCGAATCGTACGTCGCTTGTCTCTCCACACCTTCGTCAGCGCTGTTGCAGCCTTTGCGAGACTTCGGCGACGCGTGGCCGGCGGGACCCTCTGTAGGTGCTCCCGGGCGCGGGGACTGTGCCCTTCCGCCTCCTGCGCTGCTTTCAGGACCGGTACCCGAATCTCCGTCGATCCGTGGCTCGCAGGTTCAGCCCTCTCTAGGGTCCCTGTTCGGGCGCCATTTGTCGCGACGGAGGGAAGACACAGTCGCTCAATATGAGTGATCAGCAGACTTCGTTTATTGTACCTTACAGTCACCTTTTATGCCTTCTTATAATTAGCTCATACATATTACAAAAGTTAAGCTCATTATTGGTTAGTTGCCTAAATACCAAGCCCGCCCCTTGTTTCTCTTCTGTAGTTATCTGTTCCCACCTGCAACATTCTTTTCCCACCAAAATCTTCCTGTTACTGTGTAACAAGAACAGCCAAAGACAGTTATTTTTGCTTTACTTCAGATAAGCTGAGAGCAATGTGCATTTTTGTCCAGCCAGCTGGACTATGTCTATGTGACCCTTTTCAGCTAGTCAGTTATCCACATACAACGCTAGCCAATAGGTCTAACTCCTGTAAAGGTAAATGATGTGGCTGATTTAAATTCTCAATAACCATTTTCTGCCACGCTGCATTACGCATAGAAGGCCAAACAAATTGCCCATTTGGACTCATACATGTACCATTCTCACTGGAAGTCAGATCCACTGTTTTAACATTCCAAAAAACATCAAAATTTGTTTCATTCTCTTGCAGGGGAATACCAATTAAACAAGTTCTAAAGGGGTTGTCTGCCTGTTGTAGACTTAAACAAAAACCTGTTATTCCCATGACATTTCCCTATGTCACCCATATGTTTGTCCTAGGCAAAATGTTGAAAATACTTTGGCCTATAGGTAAAAAATTCATTAAGACCGTAAACAAAGTCCACCACTCAAACATGTTTATTCCTACAATTTCTACATATTATTTTTATATAGCCAAATCATTTTAAACAAATTATTTCACTTTCTTCCAAATCCTGCTCTAAAACAGACCAAATATCAGGTACAAAAATGGGTTTATTACGTTCCACACCACAAATCTGTACTATCGCAGATTCTGATGATGTATACTGTCTCCAATCAGCATGGTATTACACTAGCCGTATGTTTTCTCTTGCTTCATACCCGGTTATTAATCAAATGCACAGTACTCTATTTACTGTCCATACACCCTTCACACCATTTACATTTAAGCTTTGGCTTACAGTACCATTTTACCCCACATAGCATACATTGGCATAATATGCGCGGGTTACATCCCTTACAACATAGACAGTTTATTCTGTCTGCTCACTCTGAGTCTTCTCTTCCGTCTTCTGATCTTGACATACAGGTCGCACAAACTTGCTAGGGACCCATATAGGTCCTTTATCCGTTGAGATACAAAAATAACCTCTATTGATAAATAACACCGGATTAGGTCCTTCCCATACACCTGAAGCCATATTTTCATACAGAACACTCAAACCAGGAACTGTAGTTGTTTGGTTCCCTCGTGCTGTTTGGTGATGTATAACAACAGGTGGTCCCTCTCTATCCTCCGTAAGGGAGAGAGAGTTTAAGGTAAACAACACCTTAGTCAACCGTTTAGTTACATCTATGTCTTGCGATGCTTTCTGTCTCTGAAGATAATCCTTCAGGGTATGGTTTGCCCTTTCAACAACTGCTTGCCCCGTTGGGGAGTGAGGAATCCCTTTAACGTGTTTAATTCCCCAAGTTGTCATAAACCTAGCGACTCGTTGGCTACTATACGCCGGACCATTGTCTGTCTTTATTTCTACAGGAACTCCCATGACAGCAAAACAAGACATTAAGTGTCTCTCCACATGTAATGCCTTTTCACCGGTTTGTGCAGTGGCCCATATAAAATGAGAATAGGTGTCAATTGTGACATGCACATACTTAAGCTTCCCAAAGTCAGGCACATGTGTTACATCCATTTGCCAAACCTGAAGTGCCTTCAGACCTTTTGGGTTAGTGCCCACCCCTAAACCAGGTCCATGATGACTACATGGAGGACAGGAGCGGACAATACCCTTTGCATCTGCTATGGGTATTTGATACTGTTGATGTAAAGACTTTGCATTTTGATGGAACATCTCGTGGCTGTTACGAGCTTCTTCAAACTTCTTTGTTGGAGGAGTTATTGCCAGACAGCTGACTGCTTCATTAGCTCTAGCATTACCTTCGCCCAACCCAATGATCCACTGATGACTTCTAATATGCATAATACAAAATTCATGTGTTCTCTGTCGAAGAGTGCTACGCAGTTGTATAATCATTTCACCAAGATGTTGATTCTTTGTCTCTCTCAACAAGGCATCTTCAATGCGCTGTACTACACCAACTACGTACAATGAGTCTGATACTATGTTTACAGGTGTATTGTTCCAGCTTCCCAATGCCCAACACACTGCTTTCAGTTCTAAGGTTTGAAGGTTGTCCCCTGGTTCACACCCGGTGATCACGTGTTTCTGCCACTGAATATCGGATTGCCAAACACACGCAGCCTTCTTCATCTTTCGTCCTGTATCTGTAAACACCGTTGGCCCTTCAACTGGTCTTTTTGAGCATAATGGTCTCGCAATCCACTGGTAATGTTCTAACATCTTCCAGAGAGGTCCTTTTGGCCGGTTGTTGTGTACAACACCTTTATAATCTATCAAGGCTTCCTGTATGGCTGTTGAATGTCTCAGGAGCCACTCATAATCATCCCCACGGACTGGAATACTGATATCTGCTGGTTCAGTCCCATCAATTTCAACAATCCTGTCTCTTCCTTTTCTCACCAAGGCCGCTACTGCTTCAGGACAACCTAAAATACGATGCCTGGGTTGCACCGGCAAAAATAACCAATCTAAAACGATCACCGTATTTTCCCCCTTTTTCTTTTGCCATTGTAAAATAAGGGCAAAAGGTGAAGTGGCAACATTACTGACGAGCGAGGGGAAGCAAGCAGCCGACTCAATATGAGTGATAAAGCAAGCTTCGATTTATTACGGCGCGATTATGTCTTATATACAGTTCCAGTTAATTATGCCTACAAATCATCTGCTGATTGGCTAAGCTCTAAAGGGTTACACTTTCATACGTCCTCCTATTTGCGGTTTCTGCGGATAGCTAACTACATATATTTTTTTTTTCCTCTCTTGTCTACGCGAATTCCTCAAAGTTATTTACAACATTAGGCACAAGGTCAGCATGACCTTATCTCTCTTCCCTTATTAGCAAGCCTGGTAATTTTCCATTTTTAGCAAGCCTGGTAATTTTCCATTTCTAGCAAGTCTGGTAATTTCTCGCTGCGGCCTAGCTTGGTTCACTCCAGACTTATGTCAAAAGCTGCATCACACAGTCCTTCTATGGAACCGTGGCCGTTCTCTTTCATCCATTCTGCAACACATTACAAACCAAAAAAGATAACATATGATTCGCCATTCGGCGACCACACCAGCCAGTCTGAATCTTGTGGGACACAACTTCCAGGGCAGCCCGCTGTTCTGGTGAACAAGTTCAAGGACTTTTGGCTTCAGTGCCATGCAACCAGGATCGGAACGGTTGCAAATCAGCATTAGTGAGGCCAACTATATTACAAACCCACTGTAGGTCTCCCAAAAGCCTTTGCGCATCATGCAGATTTGTTATTTGCATAGTAAGAGTTACCTTCTGTGGTCGGATCTGAGCATCCTAGATGAGCCAGCCCAAATATTTCCATGGGGCCGAACGCTGAACCTTCTCAGGCGCAAAAATCATACCACATGATAGAAGGTGGTCAACAAGCCATTTCAGTTGATCATCTGAAATCCCTTGTTCAGCGGCCAATAAAATATTGTCCATATAATGGTAGATCAGGACATGAGGCCAACACAGTCATACTGGAACAAGTGCCCAATCCACAAAAGACTGACACATCATAGGAGAGTTCTTCATTCCCTGTGGTAAAACAACCCATTCATACCGTTTGGCCGGAGCGGCACGGTTTATTGATGGCAGAGTGAATGCAAATCTTTGCGTGTTGTCAGGATGTAAGGGAATCATAAAGAAACAGTCTTTCAAGTCTGTCACGATAATTTGCCAATTCTGAGGGATCGTTGTAGGAGTTGGAAGACCAGGTTGCAACGCTCCCATCTCCAACATCTGATCATTAACCTTCCGTAAATCATGTAAGAGTCACCATTTCCCAGTTTTCTTTGGTATTACAAAAATAGAAGCATTCCAAGGATTTGTGGAAAGTCAAATATGACCTATTTTCAGTTGTTCCTGCACCAATTCCTCAGCAATGCGCAGCCATTCTTCTGTTATCAGCCACTGGTCTGCCTAAATTGGCTTTTCTGTTAACCATGTTATCTTCAGTATGGGTGGCTTCTGGTCACTGGCCGTGGCGCAAAATGCTTATCAGTTGTCATAACTAGTCCCAAATGTGACAAAACATCCCGTCCATTCAACCCTGATAACGTATGTGGGAGTTGCATTACATATAGCCGAACTACAATAGCTTGGCCATCTTCAAACTGCAATGTAACCAAGTCTTTACTCTGTTTTGGCGCTTTTCACTTCCTACTCCTATTGTTACAGATTTCCTAATAAGTTAAGATTGATTGACTTTATTTGATTTTATAAAATCATTTTTTAATAGAAATATAGAGGGATAAGAAATATATTTTAATGAAACTTATAGTTGCACAGTAAAAGCTGCTATGAAATCCTTTGTACAGTCCCGTACCAAGGCCAGAAGAATGGGCTGGAATCATTGTTTAAAACTTAGGTAATAAATTTAGGGTTTGAAAGGTTTCTTTGTAGTTAACTAGTCTTCCGTATGTAGAAAGTGTATTGAAATGTCAGAATATAGGATTAATGGGAACTGGGGAGAGTCGACTGGAACAGCTTGTAGTTACCTGCCAAGAAACTGTGAACTTTAGTAAAAGGTAATTCCGGCAGGGGGAGATCGCGACCACTGACTCATATACCACCTACCCAAATCATACCCCAGACCCATTTCTGGACCTTTCTAACCTTTACTGCGCAGAATCAGATATGGGAGGAGAGTATGTTAATGATTTTCGGGAAATATCATGATTATGCATGAATACTTAATGAATATGTATGAATAAGTTCTACATATGGTGTCTGATTTTGAAGCTTGGTGTGCATTGGTCGTGAGAGGACTCCCTCACGCATCCGGCTGTCAATAAAGAAGTGTCTGCTTATCTACATCTGGTGTCGATAAGTTCTTCATTCTCAGATTTCGGTAACACTATCACTTGGGTGATTGGAGATTACAGCTTCCAATCCTGGGGCCATATATGTTGATTAATGATGGTAACATCTGCCCCGGAGTCTAATAATGGTTCCAGACCAATTTGTTGACTACCTTTCTTCAGTTGAATCTTCTGATATGGCCTCTGATTAAGATCTAATGTGAAAAACACCTCATGTCCGGTAGATCCAAAACCGTCTTCTCCTCTTATCTTAGATGTCTGGCCTTGTTGTCTTAGTTGCTCATAAGATTGTCGATGCGTAACAAAGCTTTCACAGGGAAGTATTTGAGCAATTTTACTACCTTTTGGAATAGTAACAGGTGGTTGTAACGCATAAGCCATAACTTGTATGTGTCCCATAAAATCTGCATCAATTACTCCAGGTAAAACAATTACTCCTTGCCTTCCTGTCGAAGATCTTCCCAATAAAAGCCCTCCAACTGGAGAATTCACATTACACAAAGGTCCTTTGACTTCAGCTGGAATTAAAGTCACTTCTTTATTATTCAAAGTTACGTCTACTGTGGTTGCCACGTCCACCCCGAGACTCCCTCGGGTGGCTGGGACGCGCTGGTATAAGAAACCACATTTCTCATCTGCTTTGTTGGAGCCTGTACTTCTGTCCTCATGCGTTGACCCATCGCACTGTGCTGCATGTTCTCCGACCTTTTATGTCTACAAGCAGCAGCAGCATGTGAATCTGAATTACATGTGTGACACCAAACAGTCTTTGAACAAGCATGCCTTATGTGTCCAGGTTCACCACATCGATAACAATTACCAAATCCTGATTTACCATCTTTCCCTTTTCGATGTCCACCTTTATGATTTGTTAAGGCTGCTGCAATTATATGCCCTTGCTCCCTCAATGCAGCAGTAAAGGCAGCCTCTACGGGACTTCCTTGGGGTAGTGTTGCTAAGATTGCCCTTGTTCTTGGATTAACCCCTTCACAGGCGAGGGTGCGGAAAAAATGTTTCTGAAGATCCAAAGGTAAATCAAAATTGTCCTTTAATGCTGCAGACAAACCGTCTACAAATTGTCCATAGGGCTCCGTTGTCCCCTGACAAACAGGGGTATAGGAAGCAGGTTTCTTCTTGTCTGGCACAGACAAAAGGGCTCGATGTGTTAAAGTTTGAGCAAGTTGATGCATTTGTATAGGATACTGCAATTGAACCTGTGCAGTACAGTCCTCGCCCAGTTAACATATCTGCCTGTACACCATAAAGTAGATCTCCTATATCTGGATCTTGATGTCTATTTGCTTCCTCTACGGCTAGTCTCTTCCACTCCCTATCAAACATTAGATATTGAGGAGTCAATAACAAAGAAGCAAGTCCAGCACAATCAGCAGGTGAAAGAACGTCTGCTGTGAAAATAAACTGTATGATCTGTTGCGCAGCCTCTGAATGCAGACCACGAGCAGTGACAGTTTGCTTTGCCTGTTGTAATATTTTCCAATCATGTGGCTCCCAAGTATATGGACCAAGATTATTAACTGGACAAGCTAACGAGCTAGTCACCTGCCAGTCACCCTCCAAAATAGCATCACGAACACCACCAGACCAACGCTGTAGAATTGGATCTTTTCCCAAGTTCAGCATCGGAGGGGCAGTTGGGCTAACTGGAGGAACTACAGGTATTGAAGTAGTAGGCAGGTTCATTTCAACTCGCTTTTCCAGGTTTCTTAATTTATCTATTACCTCCTGTAAAGATTTCTCTGTATTGTTATCACAAAGTTTCTCCCCGCCTTCCTCTTCAAATTCGTCTGATGTTGTTTCAGGAAGAGGAGGATATGACATCAGACAGCGCTTTTGCCCCCCCTGATATGACCTATGAGCTGTAGCCACCCTCCATTTTGACCTTGCTCCACCCACAGCTCCAATTGGTGCAGCATGACTCACTGCTCCTCCTTCCTGGGGAGGCTCAGCAGCCTCTTCCGGTTTTGGCTCAGTTACAACAGATCCCAGAGAGTAACTTCCGGTTTGTCCGCTGTCTTATCTAAAAGCTCCTGCACTGTTGAACATGCAGGGGTGGACATACTCTTCATAGGACGAGTATGCCCAACTCTGAAAAAGGTAGCCAAGAGAGAAGGCTTAGGCGAATCACCCTTCTGCTCTATTGGCTTTTCTACCACATCTCCTCCCAATGCTTCTATAGCTGCTGCTGCTACTTTCTTTTCCGCCTTCATAGTTTCCAATGGTGTTAATTATAGACCTCCATGTAGCTCCTAACGCTTTAGCTTCTTTTCCTTCTTTGCCTCCCTCGATCGTAGTATCCCAGAGGCAATTCCTCACTTCTCTCCATTCCGTAGTACTAAATAATAATGTGGGCTCAGGAATTTTATCCTATTTTCGTGCCCAGCGAACTAAAGCCTCTACTTCTGTTTCCTTAGTGCTCTCCCCTCTCTTAGAGAGGATATTAGTTGAGAGCCTAACTGCCGCGTTTATTTTCGTCGCGGTATTACCTCAGCAGGGGTGCGATCTGCAGCTCTACACTGAACTCTGGACTTTGCTTTTGCCTTCCAGGTTCCGCCTGTCTCTGACCCTCCAGCTCCCAAATCAGACTACTTCTTCTTTTCAGGTTCAATGCACAGAGACTGCCGTGTTTAGGCGAACCGCTTTGAAGCGTCTTAAAGTGTCCCTGTTCGGGCACCAGATGAAGAGGGTCCCCCATGGAGAGTCGGCCAAATCACAACAATCACACCAATATGGCTACGTGTCGAGCTCACTTTATTAAACAAACAGGTCATATTTATAACTTAAGCTAACTGTTCACATGATTCTACATATAGGTGATTGGATAAAAGTCTCTGGCCACGTGGGCATCCGTGTCGCTGATTGGTGAGCATGCTGCAGGCGCCTGATCAGAGTGTACCGATGAGAGTGTGTTGATTTTGCGGTTCCCAGGACCTGTTCTGCACCCGGCTTCTTGTTTGTGCATAGCTTGTTTTCTTTCTCAAACTGCTTGTTCCAAGGACAATTTAAAGTTGCTCTGCAGCTTCAACTAACAGGCCTGGGTTGTTCAAACCAATGGTAACATATGTCCTCGGTCTTTTAAAAATTCCTCTACAAAACCCCAAAATGTAACAGCAGCAGATTGGTTAATTAGAAGAGGAAGAAGAAAAGAAGGAAAAAAAAAAGGTAAGTTGAGGAAGCAGTACAGATAGCAGAGGCAACAGACAAGAAGGAAAATAGTTTCATAAATAAAGGAATGTTTCAGATCACTTACTTAGCTACCTTCCTTCAACACATTCCAGGAGGCCAAACAACCAATTCCAACCACAGCCTGCTGGATATATTTGCAAGAACACATGCATTTCAGCTTCATCATCCATTCAGGGACTTCTCAAAGTTAGTCTTACAGGTTTTAATTTAACTATGCTCCCAGCTGGTAACATAAACCCAGCACTATTTCCCAAAATGTTATAATTCCATATGTACAGCCTCAAAATATATAAACTGAAAGGACTCAGCTGTAAAATGGATTTTACAGTTTTACTGGTTTTATCCTAACAAATACTAACAAGTACTTTTAATGTTAATACATGCAAGCTAACTTAGATTGAATGGTCTAAAGTCCTTAACATATCTGGAGCCTGGGATTAGCAATACAAACTACAGGGGGTTTGATTATCTGAATCAAGATATAGGAGAAAAACATACACAGTTCAGTAACATATGGACTGTAAAGGTGGTAACAAGCTAAAAAAGCAAACAAGATGTTAGGACATACAGAAAGAAGACTAAACAAGAATGCCATTGTACTGCAAAGTGCAGTGATGAATGTTCTTTCCAGAGCTATGGAGAATGCTGAAAAATTAAGAAGTATTCAGAAGAGAAAAATCATAGAAGATTAAGGTTATGTCAAGAGTAAGAGGAATGACTGGGATTATTCAACTGTTGTTTTTTTCCCAGACACACAGAAGCGTATATAAAGGAGAATTAAAACTGCTAGGGTAAAGTATTTTATATTGGCAATTGAAAAGATTAAAGCTAAATTGTGCACCCTGCATTATGCCTTCCCTATTTATCCATGTGTATGTCATACAACCTTTATTTACATTTCAACTTCCTTGACTGAGCTCCAGGCTAAAAAAAGGTTCACCCTCAAAAGAAGTTCTTATTTTGAAAAAAAAAAAAAGTTTAGGTGTTGGTTATTGTTGTTTTTTAAGACATAGTCTACTAGTTACTTTAAAACTGTTTAAGCTAGTGAGCTTGAGTGTTAAAGGGCTTTGCTGTTTTAGGACATTATAGATTCCTTTTGTGGATGAAAAGGACCAGATGGATTTTTAAATCTTCAGCTAAAAACAATATATACAATAGACAAAGTATTAACACATCCATCAAGAATTCATCAAAATATGGTTGACAATTTTTATATACAGATATACTGAAAAAAGTAAAATAATAAGGACACAAGTATTAGACAAGAAGTTTGAATAAACACATATAAATACCCAAGAATAGTGGTACTTTAATAACTGCAAATAAAGCCCTACCAGATCCAGTATGAAGTCAGCAAACATAGAAAGCTTAAAGAAAACTTTTTCAAGACACTACTGAAAAAGAGTACCAGATTTCAATATATTTACAGATTTAGGTAAACATGGACTTGCAAAATTTATGGTCTTATGATCAAATTTTACTGTATTTGAAGACCTTCATAAGCCCCTTTCCTTGCCCTCCACAACCTGCATAACATTACCTCAAAGTCTCTTCTTTCTTTCTCTTTCCTTCCCTATCTCCAACGCTGTGAAATGGAAAAAAAATAATCATACATCTCCAGTTTCACCCTCCTTTACTCTTATACTCACAGAGACACACAATTTAGTATTTTCTGCATGTAAATCCTTTCAGAGTTTTATAGAGATGCCTTTTGGAATGTAGACTCTGATTCTGCATCTTTCCTCATTATTTCCCCCATACCCTAGTCTTAGGTCAGATCCAAAGCTGTCCTGGTCCTTGCTTCCAACTGTAATAACTAACACTTGGAGAAAAAAACATTAGGACATAATGTATGAATAGAGTGATTATCTCCCAAATTCTGTTACCTGAATGGCTTAAGGGCTTCCTGAGCTTAGGGTTAATCTGAATCTTTGTTAATAGCCGCTGATGGGTCTATCTCTTTCTAGAATACATATATACTTAGTGTCTATAATTAAACTGTGGCAATTATTGCCACAAAGCATGTGAGGTGCATTTAATAAAAGTTTAATTTTATTTTCTTTACTTGCAGGCTGTTTTAAAGCACCACAAGTTTATTGAGGGCCCCCCCTAATAATTTTTGGTTTTAGTATGAGAAAGACCAAAAGAAATCGTTCAATATTTCCTTCACCATAGCATTCATGATTTATAGATCTTTCTTATTTTACATGAAGCACATGCTTTCCAAACAAAGGCAATCTGATTCATTTACTCTGCCTTTGCACTGATGCTGTTTGCAGGGAAAAAACCCTTACCATCCTCACTGCCATCCTGTAAGTATTCTGATTCTACAGTATGTTTTTGAGAGGGAGAAACTAAATCTTCAGTGTTTAAGATGCAAGTATACCATGCATATATACAAAGGTAGAATATTGTTTTCAATTTTGTGGGGGTTTGGTGGGCTAGTTTGTTTTGGTTTTTTGGTTGGTTGGTGGTTTTTTTTTTTATTTGTTTTATTTTTAATAATCAAACCCCTTTATTTCATCTGAAAATACTGAAAAGCCAGCTATTTTCAGAGAACCCCCCAAGAGAATTCTCATACCTTTTTCCTCAGGAGCAATAGCTAATTAAGTGCATAAAAATGTGCATATATACTGCTAGAGACTGTCATCACTTTTCTGCACATGCATTACATTTATTGACAATTTCACCTGCCATTTTCTTTATTATCCAGCCCAGTATTTTGTAAGCGAACTTTAAAAAACGCACCAACTTTTGGCATTCAAACATGAGATTTTTCTACAAGTCTTGTTAGTCAGTTTTACAGTTGAACATTCAGAGAAGTTTTGTTCTACATTTACATTGCAGATAGGCAGATTTAAGTAATCAGATACATCCCACAGTTTTCTAGTCATCAATCTCATATCGAGTTCAGGTTCCTCACTGACTCAGACTAGTAGCCTGCCTTCCATCAGATCGCCTGTTTAAAGCACTATTTTTTTAAGGAAACCCATAAAAACTTGATTTTAAGTCAGCAAAACATTTTAGTGTGAGTTCACATAAATAAAAGCTATATAATAAATCCATAGGATTTAAAGTTTAGAATGTAAACAGAAACTGGCAGAAACAGAAACAGCCCTTCCTAAACAGACTTTGAGACTATAAAGACTAACAGAGCATAATTCAGCATATTATACTAGTTCCTCAAACAAGAAAACAATAGTTTAAATAAAGTTTATTACCTTCAATTGCAAATCTAGCCATTTTGCATAAACTTAGATTACCATTTATTCTCTACTCTACAGGTTTTTCAAAAGCCAAGTTTATCTGATTTTTTGATGACGTAAGGACACATCTTCAGCTACAGATATTAAAAAAAAAGCCTTAGGAATAAGGTTCAGCTGACTGTCATGCAAGTAATCTATAAATTTTAAATCAGCGCTGCTTTAGTGTCCTCCAATGCACCTTATGTAGCTTTGTTTTCATGTTTTTCACTGCAAGACTCAAAAATATTGACTTAAAAAACACCAAAAAACATGCACAGTTCAAAAATCTAACACATCAGTTATTCAAGATCCAATGATGGAAACATGGATTTAGTAATACAGAACTGATCCATTTGATATATGGTAACAAGACTACAAAATAAGAGAATGAAGCTGTCATGGTTTAACCGCAGCCAACAACTAAATACCATGCAGCCACTAATTCGCTCCCCCTCCCCTCCCCCAGTGGGTTCTCTGAGAGACAGGGCAAGGTAGACAGCTACTCAATTTCCTCCATCTCCAGAGCAGCTATACCAAAAGCCCACTGATACCCTTTTGGGTCCTTGAAATACCCTCTCCTGAGGTAGTCTATGCCAAGGATACATGGAGCTTCTGGGTCTGTCACAATGGGATGTTTTTGCCATTCATTTCCAGTCAAGCTTATTTCAGCCTCCAAGACTGTTAGCTGTTGGGATCCCCCTGTCACTCCAGAAATACTAATGGGTTCTGCCCCTTCATAGTTTGATGGCATTAGAGTAAACCGTGCACTGGCATCTCCTAGAGCCTTATACTCCTATGGGTTTGATGTGCCAGGCCATCGGATCCACACAGTCCAGTAAATTCAGTTGTCCCTCTCCTCCACCTGGCTGGAGGCAGGGTCCCTCTAGTCCTGGTCATAGGATTCTCCACTTCTTGTAAGAATGGATTAGAACTCCTTTTCACAGCATTGAGAGTAGAATCAGCCTTTCCACTGTCTGGGAAACTGCCCACTAGAGTTCAGAGGAGCAACCTTCCTGGATGAACCCCCATTTGTGATTGTTTTTCCTTGCAATTCACATACTCATGCCTCCAGGATCAAGGTGGTTTTTCCATCCCACTTCCTCATGTCCTCTCCATGGTCCCCTCAGGTAAAACCACAGGGTACCCCATAGTGTGTACCTCCTATATCCTCCCTCTTGAGCAGAAGGACACTTACTGTTAATAGCTGAGATGGGGTCTGTACAGGTGAGGAGTAGAATCTACCATTGTCAAGTTGCTGGACCAGTTACTCCACAGCTCAGATGAGGGAGGAAGAGAGGTTGTTTTTGTATTCCCAGAGTTGGCAAGCCACTTATCCACCATTGGTGTCACGTTGTCTTTCCAGCTCATTATTGCCAATGAGTTGGAATATGATGATGGTGTACTCCATACAAATTTCTGGGTCGTGTGCATGGGACTTCATTGGGATCTGTGGGTAACTGTGCATTGTTCAGGTCATAATAAATCATCTCTAGCACGGCTAATTCCTTCAGGTACTGAATAGGATGCCTCTCTCTATTGCAGTCCACTTGCCTGGGTGACATATAACATCTTCCTTGAAGGGTTACCTTTCCTTCATGCTTGACAGGAGTTGTCTCCAGAAGCTAAGGACTTGTGTTCCTCTTTCAATCGCCTTGTCAATGCCCCCTTCCCTAGAAAGTGATCCCAGCTGCTTGGCTTCCTTTCCCTCTCATTCCAGACTACTAGCCCTGTTATCCCAGCATCGAAGCAGCCAGGTGACAATGTGCTCATCTGGATGACAGCCAAAATCTTTTTGCATATCTCACAGCTCATTCAGGGATAGGGATCAGGTGGTTACCTCTTGTTCTGCCTCTTCCTCCCATTCCTGTGATGGACCTGCTTTGTCCTCCTTTACTAAACAAGCTGACTTTTGTGTCCATTTCTTCTTGTGTATAGGGGTGACACTGGCATGGGTTGGGTCTCTGGTTCAGCTGCAGTGTCTGTTGCTAGGGTTGGAGTAGGCACAGTGCCTGTCGCTTTGCCATCAGATCCATCGACCTTGTTTTTTCCTTCAAGGTACTGAATAGTGTTGAACAGGGCTCAGTAAGCATGGGCATGGCCCCAGCATGTTGCGGTAATTTGTGCCTCTCTGGAATTGCCAGGGTGACAGCATACTTTTCCAAATATTTTACTAGCTTTTCTGGATTCTGTACTTGTTCAGGGGTGAAGTTCCAAAACAGTGGAGGTGCACACTGTTGGAGATACTTGCCCATACTATCCCACACACCCTGCCACTCATAACTATCCAGCTTTGGGGCAGATCTCGGGGTAGTATTCTTAAATAGTTGTTTAACCTTAAACAAGACCTGGAACACATTCAGCATTCCCAGCAATAGAATCATGCTGGTTTCAACATACCAAGGATATTCAAAATTTTCAAAATTCTCAAACACTTCTGTAATTAATCTGGTGGGGAAGGGCAAGATGTGTTAGGATGTCTCCTCTATAGGTTGGCTTTCTGTAGAGAGCTTTATGGCAAGTGCTGGAGGCCACAATGCCTGTGAAGGACCTTGAAGGCTGAATGCCCAGAAGAAAAACGGGATATGAAGCAAGGCTGGAGCAGATGCAAGATGCTACATCGGTGACTGGTTGAGAACATGAAACTCACAGAGATAAGAAGGAAGAAAAAAAAATGCAAGAAGTTCAGTGTGTTTGTAGCTTAGTAATTAACCAATGAAATATAGCCAAGAAGCGTGTGAACAGTATTGATTAACCAATGATATTTTAGTATGGTGCGCATGAACAGCAAACGTGGATATGTAAGCATGGGTTTTGGACTAATAAAAGGTCTTCTGGTTGGATTCAGGAGTCAGTGTCTTCATCTCCTCAGCTTTCCAATCAGAAAAGGCTAAAGTTGTAATTATTAGTAGTTCCCATCAGATGACTCCCAAATACAGAGGTGATGGCAATGCTGAGTACAGAGACCAGACCAGTTTCACAACCAGCAATTCTATCATATCACAAGCCAGTATTACAAAGTGTAACAAAACAAGAACCTTAGCCCAGGCACCAAGGGTGATAAATAGCAAAATAGGGAACACATACTGCAAGTGAGGTGTTATATAATGCAACTCTGAGAACAAGCACAACAACTCTGAGAGCAAATAAATCAACAGTGTGACCAGCAACTATTAAACAAATACAATGAATTCTTATAACAAATTTGTTCTAATGTACTCTGGTCAGATCTGTTGTAATCTCCACCTTTTGAGCCCCAGTTGGACAACAGAAAGGAGTGTTGTGGTTTAACCCCAGTTGACAACTAGATACCACATAGCCACTCACTCACTCCCCTCACCCCCCACACCCCCTGGTGGGACGGGGAGGAGAATCAGAAAAAGGTAAAACCTGTGGGTTAAGAAGAGTTTAATAATTGAAATAAAGTAAAATATATTATTATTAATAATAATAGTAATGAAAAACGAGATAACAAATAGAGAAAGAGAAATAAAACTCAAGGACAAAAACCAAGTGATGCACAATATAATTGCTCACCACCCACTGATCAATGCCCAGCTAGTCCCCAAGCAGCAATCCATCCTCCCCCTGGCCAACTCCCCCCAGTTTTATATACTCAGCATGATGTCATATGGTATGGAATATCCCTTTGGCCAGTTTGGGTCAGCTGTCCTGGCTGTGTCCTCTCCCAATTTCTTGTGCCCCTCCAGCCTTCTCACTGGCAGGGCATGAGAAACTGAAAAGTCCTTGACTTAGTACAAACATTACCCAGCAACAACTAAGAACATCAGTGTGTTATCAACATTATTCTCATCCTAAATCCAAAATACAGTACTGTACCAGCTACTAGGAAGAAAATTAATTCTCCCAGCTGAAACCAGGACAGAAGCATTGATGTCCACTCCCTTCCCAAAAAGATCTTCAGTTGACTCAAGGACTTTTTTTCCCCAAGTATTTCTCTTAAGTAATTTTTAAATAATTCTCTCTGTTTTGCTAGCTATCCTCATCACTAAACTTATGTTCTCCTTTGAACTTGTTTCATATTTTTTAAAAAATAAACTAAAAGTTAAACTGTTCAGTGCAACATAATTTATTTCAAAGTATTTCATTTTACACAAATCAAAGTCAAAATAGCCATAAGAGTCATAACTGCACTTCATCACCAAGTAGTAAACCAACAAATAAATCCATAGACATTTGAACCAGTTAGATATTGAACTACACTAGTATCTGCTTAATGGAGCTTGAAAGAGAAGTACAACATAGACTAATAATTCATTTTTTTGGAATTGTAGAATGCTTTATCAAGCTATATCCAGCTCTCTTATTTCTAGTGCTAGACCTCAACATTAGTATATTTAAAGTCCTTAAAATCCCATCACATTTAAGTAAATTAACATGTCAGTGAAGATACGAAATATGTATTCAATGAAACTAAGAATGCTTTTAAATGTTTAATGTATAACTACATTTTAATGTTATGATTTCCTGAAGATTAATTGAGAGATTATGATGACTGTAGTCTCTCACCTGTATCAAGATATTATCAGTGCTCAGTTAGTTAAGCAAATCCTGTCCAACTCAGACCTTCAAGAATGCTTGTGTCAGCTTTGCTGGCATCTATGTGTAGGTTATATAACTTATTTTACATTTTATCTGTAGTCTAATACGAAGCCCATTTAAAAAAAGAGAAAAAAGCATGAACAAAAGGAAGCCTCCCATTGATTTCACCTGGCCTTTGATCAAACACAGTGCCTACTCACCATGACTGTGAAGTACTGGTCCACAATTCTAAGACCATAAAAATTCAAAGAAGGTATTTTCTTTCTCTGTGAAGGCCAGTGAATACAACTGTACATACGTAAAAGGCTTTGGGGTTTTGCCCATGGATTTATTCTTCTGAAAGATTTATTTTTTTTATTTTTTTTAAATAACCATATTTGGCAACCTCTATCAAAGACCACTTTATATCTTGGTCTTAAAGGGCTTAAGGCTTTATCCTATTAGTTTGTCAGTAAGTTCTATAGCTAAATATCAACCACTAGAACTGGTCCTTCCTCTCCATACTTTCAGAAGAAGACTGCAGTATATATGGAGGATCTGAAAAATATAAGATTTAACTATCTATCTGAAATCAAAGGCACCAAAGCACAGGTGGCTAACTCTGCTTCTTCCAAATTTTAGGAGAAGTATTTCACCTTCAGGTTTCCAGCTACTGATGCCTACTACTTCCCACTTTTCTGCTATGGCAATGTGTATTCTTAATATACAAAAAATTGCTAAATTTTCACAGGGAAATTATCCATTTTGATAAATGAAAAATTTGTGGGTATAAATGTGAAACATTTTTAAGATCAAAAATATTACAGCTTTTTTTAGTTCATTAGAAGTCTGATTTCTAGCAAAAAGAGCATCTTAAAATCCATTTAGAATTCAAAATGCTAGATAAAATAATCTATAAATATTGTTTGCACTCTGGTTTTCAGTTTATACTTGTCTTCAGAATTTTGGTGGAAATATACAGATAGCAAAACATATAATACAACATTTGAATATCAAGCTTCACTTGCCTGGTGCCTATGTTACATCCTAGAGTCTGAAATTAGAAGAAATGGAAAAGTAATCCAAACAGTGAAATTAACATGCTAAAACTCACTGGTTGAATGTCTTTACATATTATTACATCTAAACAAGCAACAGTCCAGAAATAGTGACATTTAAAAATGTCTATACAAATTCAGCACAGCTTTTATATGTATATAAATTACAATACCATCTTCAATTCCTTTATTATACCTTCTCCAGCATTCTGTGAACATAATTACAGTTCTGAGTGTTTGTCTGGTTTATCAATACAACCTTTCACACTTACCATACAAAATATGGTCATACTAGACATACAGAATATGTCTAGTAAGCATATCTTACATTTTAATCTTGAACTGAATACAGCATTGCTTCTTTGGTGAGCATTTCTCAATTTGATAATACAGTTCACTACAAATTGGCTTTTATTTGTGTGTCCCCCAAAGGCCTTGGGGCGAGCAGGATTATTCCCATATTATTTAAAAAACAGAATAGTAGGTCCCAAACACTGCTGTGTTTGCTATGTTCACTTTTTTCAAGAATGCATGATATCTGGTAAGCATTTTGCCATGTTTAGAAGGAGGCCCCCATGGATTTGAGCAGCACTTACAAATATTAAGCATTTCTAAAAACAAAACTAGGTTACTTGAAGCTATGAACCCAAATAAAAGAGAAACATCACTGCTGAATGCATTGTTATAGGGTCTGATGACTAGTACATAATTGAATAGAAATTTTGGCAGAAGTCAGTTTTCCAGAGTTGTACTCCACTTCATAATAAGCCATCCTTTTCTCCTTCCACAATCTTCTACCTTTTTCATTATGTTTTCCAAATTCAGCAATATTTAAGTGCTGCACAGTACAGCTTTCATTCCTCACCCATACTAAACGATCCATCCTTCACACTAAATGAGGCAAAATACACCTGAAAATCTAGCATACAATCAAGATAAAAGATAAAAAGAAAAAGAAAAAAAGACTTCTATCATGGACAACAGTAATCTGCATTTTCAAGTTTCTAAATGTTTGTTATGAACTTTTGTTCTGTTTTTTTCCAAAGAAGGAATCTGCAGAGAATTCAGCTGTCCTACTCTAATGAGGCTCTTCTGAACACACAGAATTTGGTGGGTTTTTTCTCCCTTCCCTCCTGTAGGCTTGTCTCTTGCCTAAAGTTTCACAGCAACAGCAGAAATTTAACACCCAGATGATACATCTTCCATTTTTAGGTCTTGCTCCAAGAGGACACTAAATACTGTTCTCAAAGATTATAGGCAAAGCAATTAATTTCCTCCTGATCTCACCCTGAAAACAAATAAACTAATTAAAATACTTATTTAAAAACCTAAATTCTTAAAAAACTAAAACAACTTCTCCACAAATCAAAGACAGATACCTAATACAGAAAAACTCTAAAAATGTTAAATAAATTACAGAAGGCATAGTCAATCTTGAGTAAATACTGATTTTTTTATTCAAGCTTAATTATTCTTGTAAGTTTTTTCATTTTAGTAACTCATTCTGTAGTTTCTTCCATCCTTACCTTGCCCTATATTCAAACTTATCTTTCTCCTTGTCAGTCTTTATATTTAAATAGTATTGTGTTCACAACTCCCATTTCACTGAGGTATTAAGCATCAGAAATACTCCTGTTATGCATGAAAATGGAGCTAATCCCTGTCATAAGGGTTTACAGAAACCTAAGAATCTTTGTTCCATTATTAAGCCATCCAGAAAAATATACAGCAAGTTAACACAAACCATTGCATGCACAATTTCTGTTTATAAACCAGTTCCTCTACCCTAGCTACCCAGTGTAACATTTTGTCATCATAGATACAAGTACTACTTTCTCTCAAACAACAGAAAAAGAAAGGAAGAAAAAGAAAGAAAAAAAAGATGGCATCTTTCTCTACCATATAATACAGATGACCAAGTTTTATAACTCAAAAATTGCCAAGTTAGGAAGAGAACTTAATGTCCGTAGAAGTAACTATGTACAACTAAAGTAATTAACCACAGAACATGCCCCTGAAGTTTACCAAGGTTATTCTTTCAGGGAAAATAATCTTAATTCATGTTCCATACTCAATATGATATTTATCTTCTGTTGCTTGACAAAAGAACAAAAAAAAATTCAATTAAAAAAAATCTTTTCCTGTGCTACAGCTACAAATTCAGATAAAATGGGAACTATTTCATCAATCTGAAGAAGGATTATTAAATGGATTGTGCATAATCTTCAACAGTATAAAACACCTGCAAAAAATATTCATCCCAGTTCTCTATGCAGCAACATTTATCATTCAGGGGGGAAAAGCACTTTTAGTTCAAATATCATTACATTACCTCACAGAGTTAGTTTCAGATTGCTGAACTTTCTGAAAAATTACCTTATAGACACAACAATAGCTCAAAAGAAAAACTAGTTTTGGAACTGTAAGTCTTCTCGCCTGCCTCCCTCATTCTATACTCAAAGACAGAGAAAAATAGTATATTTTAAAATTGAAACCAGTAAAAACAATGTTGGCTAACTGAATAAGGTGTCAAACAATGACATTTGCAATACAGGTTAAAGGAAGCAAACCCATTCTTCAGTTGGTTATACTTTTTTAGCTCTTCAGAAAATAAACTGTTAAAGTGTTACAACAAATTACATATTTTTAATATGCTTCCATGTTTAAGTGTTTCACAACGTGAGATGAGAAGCTACTGATGTCTTATGGTTTATCAGATTATCTCAGAAAACTACAAAGAAAAGTAAACTTCCTGTAGTATCTTTTAAAAGAATTAACAATCACATAGACACACATACATGTGCCTCTCTCTGTTTTATGTATTAGTATTTCCAGTAATCACAATATTGTAAGTTTCACCTATTAAATTCAACAGTGAATTTAAATAGTCAAACATACTAAGTTAAACAGTTCATGGTTAGCTACATATCAGAGACATTCTCACTCTTCAAAAGCACTCCTCTGAGTGAAAGAACCAGAAAAATAGGGTCAACATTTAGTGGAGAAACCATCACTTCATATACTGCATAATAAAAATAGTAAATAGTAACTGAAAAACATTATTTCCCCATTAATAAGAAGTCCAGTTACCTTTACCATACCTTTATCTGCTGTCTTCTAAGCATTGCAAGTTCCCTCATGTCTCGGAATGGTTGTAGTAAGTATTGGTAGAGCTCCATGGTAGCTTCTGCAAGACTACTGTAGGCTTCATCTTCCATTTGATACAGTTCAAGCAGCTCTACCATGCTTTCCGTGTTCTTATGTTTTTCCAGAAGCTGTAAAAAAAAAAAAAGTGCTAGTTTTAGTGAATGTGTTCAAAGATTCCTGCTAAGTGACAGTCAATAAAAAAAACAACCATCATTTTTAGCCTATCCTTTTGTATTACCTTCTCTACCCCACAAAATCATCGCTCAGACATTCAATTAAAAACAAAATCTTAAACCCCACCGACATCTTTCATTTAGTCAGTCAAGCATGAGTGCATGTCTGATAAGCTTAACTCAAAATGTGCACCATTTCTATTCATTGCTTCTTTTCAAAAATCTTTGGAAGGTAATGAGTATGAGCACAAAGACAGCAAGGAAAGCAACTTAGTACAACAATCTATAACACAGCAACCAGATAAGATACTTCACACATTTCCCACTGAGGGGAGGAGTGATAGGAAAGGACACAAAAGAGGAGAAGTCACATTATGATCTTCCTAGGCTTTTTTTTTCCTCCTATTCAGTACTTTGGACCTGTAAAACCCCATTATATCAGTGCAGCTCCAGACACAAACGCAGACCAATCTAATCCTGGTCTAGGGACTCCCCACTAGGATGGCAAGCAGTGTGAAACAGATGCAACGTGAAACGGTTCCGCTCACTTATGTCTTGCCAGAATGGGTTAGAATTCCTTTTCACAGGATCAAGAGTAAAGTCAGCCCTATCACTCTGTCTAGGAAAACATCCTCTGGAGACTGGAGCAGAAGCCTTCCTGGAAGACTTTTTACTTGTGATTGGTTTTCCTTGTAGTTCACGCACTCGGGCCTCCAGGACTGAGGTATGTTTTCTACCCCATCTCCTCATGTCCTCCCCATGGTCTCGTAGATAAAACCACAGGGCACCCCGTGGTGTATATTTTCTATATCCTCCCTCCAAAACAGAAGGGCGTCTATGGTTGATAGCTGAGATGCGAGTCTTTAGTGGTGGAAAGTAGGACATATTCTTGTCAAGCCACTGGATCAGACTCTCCACATCTGAGATGATGGAGATAGAGACACTATCTTCATAATCCTGGAGATGATGAACCACTTCATCCACTGTTGGTGGTACGGTGTTTGACCAACCCATTACAGCCAATGAGTTGGCATATGCTGATAGTATGCTCTGTACCAATTTCTACCACATGGGATGTGTGTATCAGACTTCATCAGGATCTGTGGGTGACTGTGGATCATTCAAGTTATAATAGATCATCTCTTTCACAGCTAATTCCCTCAACTACTGAATACCCTTCTCTGTTTCAGTCCACCTGCTTGGGGGACATGTAATATCCTCCTTGTAGGGATAACTTTCCTTCATGCTTGACAGGAGTCACTTCCAAAGACTGATGATTTGCACTCCTTTTCCAATTGCCCTATCAATGCCCCCTTCTTTAGAAAGTGATCCCAGCTGCTTGGCTTCCCTATCCTCCAAGTCTATTCTATTAGCCCCATTATCCCAGCATCAAAGCAACAAACTGAGAATTTGTTCACCTGATTGACAGGCATAATTTTTCTGCATATCCCACAGTTCAAAGATAAGGATTGAGAGGTTACCTCTTGTTTGCTTTCTTCATCTTCTTCACATGATGAGCTTGCGCCTTCATTCTCCTTTACCAAAGGAGCTGCTTCCCATTTCTTTTATCTACAGGGGCCACTAACAATGACACCAGTCAGTCTTCTGCATCATTCATTGTGGGGGCAAAAGTAGCTGGAATACCTGCCACAGGGGTTAGAGTAGCTGCAGTGCTGGCTGCAGTGGCTGGAGCAGGGGCAGCTACAGCACCTGCCACAGGAACTGGAGTGGCCACAGAGGGTGGAGGGGCAGCTGGAGCAGCTGCAGCAGGGACTGGAGTAGTAGTTACAGTTTATTGCTTAGAATTCCACCAGTTCCAGGACATGAAAAGTGCATTCAGTATTCCTATCACTAGGTTCAGGACTGACACTATGGGGCTTCCAGCAAGCCAAAGATACTCAGAGTCTCCTAAAATCCTAAATGTTTTCTAGAGAGCTTTATAGCAAGTGCTGGAGGCCACGATGCTTGTGAAGGACCCTGAAGGCTAAAAAGGAAAGAAAAATAAGGTTGGCTGAACACCTGGAAGAAAAACAGGATATGAAGTGAGGCTGGAGCAGATGCGCGACGCCACTTCAGCAGATAGCTGAGAACATGAAACTCACAGAGATAAGAAAGAAGAGAGGAAAAGAAATGCAAGAAGTTCAGTGTGTTTGTAGATTAGTAATTAACCAATTATATGTGTTGCAGCACAAAAAACCTAGTAGGCTGCAACAAGGCTTTACCATTGGTCAGATTCTACTGTCTGTGTTGTATTTCCTTCCTCCAGAAGTCAAACCACGCTAGTCCTCACCCATTCAACCCTTTACAGTAGGTTAACACATTTAATCCATTAAAGGGCTATTTAAACACTTAGCAGGAATGAGCTACAGCTGCACATCATCCATGTCAACCAAGCCACTGCCTTCTAGGCAAGGCCACAGCTGCATATTATCAATGCTAATCAACCCACTATCTTCATTCCTCTACAATTCCCCCTTTTTGTTTATAACCAAAAACGCTGTGTCTGTCATCCATTGTAGGGCCCTTGGCAGGAGGTGTGGAAAGGCTGTTCAGGTTGAGTTAAGAAGGCACAAAGCTATGTCTGATTCAGGCTCTGCATCAGGGTCACCCAGACATTGTGACTACCCTCTCAAGGGATCTATGGGACAGCCGGTATCTGATGTCCTCTTATCAATTCTAGGATCTGAAACAGGCTTAACACACCTAGCAGGAAACCAACACAGCCCTGCATCTGTGGAGACATAAGCATACCCTCATCCCCAGGTAATTAAATCCCACAGGCCTGTCCATTTTCCTGTCTGTAGGTCTCACATTAAGACCTTTGCTCAGATAGGAGGATCTCCTCCCTGCAAAGACAAGAAATGAGAGATAATCACAGGACATTCTTTCCCAGCCAGCACAGTCAAATAATTCAATGTATACACAGCTTTCCATAGATGAGCACACAGAGTCTCAGAACACATTCCCCCTTTTTGTTTTTCAAGAAGTAGCTTTAAAGGGTGATGAACACATTCCACAATGGCTTGGCCAGTTGGGGAATGCGAATGCCAGTAACATGTTCTACCCCCCAAGAGGCAAGGAATTTGGCCATGCATGCAGATGAATATGCTGGTCCATTGTCTGTCTTGAGATGCTTTGGAACCCCCAGAGCAGCCCAAGCCTGTCAAAGATGTGAAATGGCATCCAGAGCCTTCTCCCCAGTATGGGCCGATGCCCACACGACTTTTGAGAAGGTATCAACGGAGACATGAACATACTGTAAACGACCAAAAGAAGGCACATGTGTGACATCAGTTTGCCACAGATCCAAGGACTGATATCCATGTGGATTGACCCCTCGTGGAAACATCTGTCCAGGATCCAATCGCTGACGCTCTAGACAAGCAGCGATGATGGATTTTGCATCCGCAAAAGATATTCTAAATTGACGGACCAGTGCCTGAGCCCCCTGATGAAAAAAAATGATGAGATATGAGGGCCTGTCGTATCAGATCTGGCACTGGAGGAGTCTAAGTGGGAGCTGCAAGAGCATCAGCACAGGCATTTCCTTCACAGATGAATCCTGGCAATCCGGTGTGATTACAGACATGCAGAACGTAATATCTATGTGTACGCTGACTCACTATTACCCATAATGTTTTTAATAAAAAAAATAGTCGTTCTGAATTTACCTCCTTAAGCAGTGCACGGTCAATGCGTTGCGCAACATCCGCAACATAAGCAGAGTCTGTAACAATGTTTACAGCACATCAAGAAAATGTTTTAAAGGCAACAATGACAACACTAGGTTCAACCAATTGAGGTGACCCCTGTGTCAAGTGTATCAATTCTTGCCATTGCTTCCCATCATACCAAGTGACCACTGCCTCTCCCGATTTCCCAGAACCATCTGTAAAGACTGTAGGGCCGTACACTGGGCTTTCTGCTACCAGCGGCTTTTGAAGTATTTCTATGTCCGAATAAGTTTGTAAGAATTTATAACTGGGAAGATGATAGGATATTTGTCCCTTGAATTCTTACAGATCCAACTGAAATGGTAAACTGTTGGCCAAACACCAGCTTACATAATCACATTCAATGGGAATTATCGAGTAATAGGGATCTTGGCCCGTGAGCTGAACGCACCGTGTACATACTTTGGTGATGATTTTTGATACTGGTTCAATCTGAGTACTCACTGTCTTCTGTGGTTGTACATATAAAAATAACCACTCTAAGACATGTAGCGGATCTTGCCAACACTCATTCCATTGGCCCAACAATCCCATGGTGTTGATGCAGAAGGTTCAAAAACACCTTATACGACCAATGTGATCAAGTTAGTGCCACTTTATTAAAAGACTTACAGCAATTTATACTCCCAGCAAAAGATACACACGCTACGCAGGCTTTGTTATGCAGAAGGTGATAGGCTAAAACTACTTGTTCACACGCTCCCATCTCCCCTATGATTGGTCCTGGTGTGGTGCCCACACGCTGCTCCCCCCTTACGCAGGCATCCTGCTTTTTCTCATCTTTCAGTCCAACTTTCTTATCTCTCTGCCAGTACACAGTTTCTTTGTCTCTCTTGGCCTTGCATATGTCCTTCACAACAGCTGCAGCTTGTTACAGCAGCGGCCTGTTATTACAACAAAGTTACTTGGTCTCGATTGCTCATAATATGCCCATTTTCTTCCAGCCACTCCACAAATCCCCCTTTTTGTTTTGAGCAATCCAGACCCCATTCTCGAACATCCATTTAATTAACCCATTCATCATGTGTTGCAAACATTGAAACAAACAGGGAAGAGACAATATCAAAATCAAAACCACTATCAACACTACCAGTGCTCCTTTAACTACAGTCTGCAACCATCCCCTTAGTCCAAGACCATTGAGCCAGTCAGAAAAAGGATCATGTCCTTCAGTAACATGCTTCATATTCTCGTGCAGTGTTGCCAATTGCTGAGCTATGCTCCTTGAGTGATCAGACAAATTGAAGCAACATATCCCTTCAAAGTCTTCCCAACCATGTCCATGTGCTAACAATAAAAATCTATGGCAGCTCTATTCTACAAAGTAGTATGTCTAACATTATCTACATCAGTAAGTAGCTAACTTATCATTTGTGAAATCAAAATAAATTGTTTCTGGCCCCAACATGCTAATCTGTGGGGTTTTTTTGTTTTTGGGTTTTTTTGCATTTATGGCTGACATTCCTCCTGGGAGGAAAAAGGATGTGGCTATAACAGTGGCTAACGATGGCACCTGTACATCGCCGTTACATGTATCATCAAAGGTTCGAATAGATCTGCATGATCTTTCATGGTTCCTACTGACATTAATGGAATACTAATCAAACAGGTTTGAATAGGGTTATCCGCTTGTTGCAAACTCAGACAAAAATCTGTTACCCCAGCTGTGTTTGCCCATGTTACCCAAATATTCGTTCTGGGTAAAATGTCAAAAATGCCCTCACTACCTGGTAGAAAACAAATTAACATAACTGTGTTCCACTTTTAAGGTGTTGCCATCGTTTTACCTCCTTTTCCAATTGCTCTGATGCACCTGCCAGCTTCAAGGAATGTTTATTCCGAGTCCACAAACCTTATCAACTATCATTGTTATTCTATTAATACACTGCAAAGCTAAGCGTTATAAAAGCATGAAACTAATTTCTGCTAAAACCCTTTGCCCAAGGTCCTCAATTAAGCTTAAAGCCTCAAAAAACTACTGTTATTCTCTAAGTATTTGTGTTTGCCTTTCTATATTAACAGCAGATTACCGATATGCTGACACACGTACAAAGTCAGACAACCCGCTCGCTTCAGAATAAAACACAACCCATTCACTACATGAGTGACATTTAAACACACTATCCTGATCACATGCACACATGACTCTCCAAGTCTTCTTGTCACACCATGCTCAATGTATTAAAACCCAAGGTCAGCAGTTCAGATCATACTCTCTACAAGCTGTGCCGTTTTCCTTGTTCTGTTCTGTGCTGAGTGGCTGCGTTCACACAGCTGCATGAAACAACGGCAAATCTGGCAAAAGACCAAAAGCTTCACTGTTTGCCAGCGGTAATGCTGTCAGCAACGGGGTCAAGATGCCAAGTTCAGTCGATGTTGGTGTCCTTGAAGTGCCTCAGAACATAAGGCTACCGTTGACATTGACCCATGTCCTGTAAAACATAAAAAATTAAACCTGATCCTCTGCTTCATTATTCTTAAGATCTCCTTTCCAGGGCCGCACCCAGCGACTCAGAATCCATCTAACACCGGTATCTGTAACAATACAAGCATATCCTCGCCCCATCATTTTTAGTTCCGCAGGTCCCTTCCATTCTCCTGTAGAGACATCTCTGTATTGAACAAAAACACTATTTCCACACTGGGTTACCCCAGATCTCAAAACCAAAACTGGCGGTTCATTTCTATCACCTGTAAACCGTAAATAGTTCAATACATATATCGCTTTTGCAGGACGCTCTGCTGGGCCCAATACCTCTCCCTCTTTTTGTTTTTGCAAAAGCGCTTTCAGTGTTTGATGCGCTCATTCCACAACGGCCTGTCCCATGGGGGAGTGTGGTATGCCTGTGATAGGACATATACCCCAAAGTTGACAAAAATGAGTAAAGTTCCGATAAATATAGGCCAGGCCATTATCAGTTTTGATTTGTGCAGGCACTCCAAGTGCCATAATGGCAGCATGCATATGTTTAATTACATGCCGTGCTGTTTCACCAGCTTGCGCCGTTGCCCAGAGCACTAGGGAAAAGGTATCAATCAAAACATGCACATATTTGAGCCTGCCAAATTCTGGGATATGAGTTACATCCATCTGCCAAAGTTGTAGGGGTCGAAGTCCTCGAGGGTTCACCCCCAAACCAAGACCAACTCCTGCCTTCTGACAGTCAGGGCAGGACTGTACAATTTCTCTAGCATCAGCCACAGGAATGTGAAATTGCCTGGCCAACACTTTTGCCGACTGGTGAAAAAACTCATGGGATAACCTAGCTTGTTCAAAGGTTATAACAACAGGACCTGTTCAGGCTGGAGCAACAAGCTGATCAGCCTGAGTGTTACCTAACGCAAGACCTCCACATTTCTGATGACTGCGAATATGCACAATATTCGTCCCGACGTTGGTTCAAAAGCATTAGCAACTGTAACAACAGAGTATACAATACAGGATTTTGCACAGGTTTCACCATACTATGTTCTAAATGCTGTACCGTACCCACAACATATAATGAGTCTGATACCACATTGACAGGTTCTTGAGACCAGTGCCAAAATGCCCAAATAACAGCCCGGAGTTCTAAAGTCTGTAAAGAGTCTCCAGTCACCCCAGGGAGTAGTTTATGTTCCCAAGTTTCTCCTACTTTCCAGGTGACTGCAGCTCTCTGAGATTTTCGTCCAGCATCAGTAAAAACAGTTATCCCTTTTACAGGAACCTCCGATCGCAAAGGCAAATGTTCAATTCGCTGATGAGATAACAATAGCAAAAGTTTGTCCAAAGGGTAACTGTTAGTGAGAGTTCCCAAAAAATCAGCAGCTGCCATTTGAAATTCTGCTGAAGCAGACAACAACCACTCCAAATACAGTTGAGACACAGGTACATATATAACTGTCGGTTCAAGGCCTGAGATATCTACAATTCACTGCCTGCCTTTAATAATAAGCTATGAAAACAATTCAGGGCGCGTAACGACTGTTTTTCTGGGCTGGAATGGGAGAAAAATCCATTCCAAAATTTGTAAACGTGGTCTCCCTTCTCCCAGCTGGATAATAAGCCCTTATGGGTGTTCTCACTCACCTCCTGAGTTAATTATCATAAAAGAGCAAACTTGGTCATCTAATCATCTGCGCGCATAAGTTGTCACTACCTTATTAGCGATCACTTGCAACGCCTGTTGCTGATCCTCATTCAATTGACGGCGCTCCTGAGCCTGCGCAGATGTTCCCAGGAGCAGCATCAATGGTTTCAGATCATCGTTTGTAATTCCACAGATATTACAAACCCACTGGATATCTCCCATTAGTTTTTCCACATCAGACAATGTTTCTATTGCTGTGTTAATTTTCACTTTCTGGGGTCGGATCATTCCATTTGTAATGATCCAACCCAGGTACAACCACGGCCCTTTCTTTTGAATTTTTTCTGGGGCTATCTTCAACCCCCTTTCTCCAAGACTATGTGTGAGCTGACGTAAAATCGTCTCAGAATCCAGCTGTTTTCCTGCTACCAAAATATCATCCAGATAATGATAAATAAGTAAATGAGGATACTGCTTACAAATGGGTTCTAAAGCCCATGCAACAAACAACTGACACATCGTAGGCGAGTTTTTCATTCCCTGCGGTAACACCACCCAGTGATATCTTTTCGCTGGCTCTGCTTTATTTATCGATGGCACTGTAAAAGCAAACCTTTCAGCGTTCTCTGGATGTAAAGGAATTTTAAAGAAACAGTCTTTTGATTCGATAATCACCAAATCCCAATCCTCTGGTAACATAACCGGGGAGGGTAGCCTGGGTTGTAAGGCGCCCATATCACACATAACAGCATTGATTGCTCGTAAGTCATGTAACAGATGCCATTTCCCAGATTTCTTTGGGATTGTAAAAACTAGGGTGTTCCATGGACTAGTTGAAGGCACGATGTGTCCAGCATCTAATTGTTCCTGCACCAAATTATTAACAATCTGCAGCCAGTCTTGCTTTAGCAGCCACTGGTCAATCCAAATTGGATCATCAGTTTTCCAGCTGATTTTTAGGATTGGCTGCTCAACAGTGGCCGCTCCTAAAAAGGCAAAGTAACGAGTCAGGCTCCCACCTGACTGAGCAGATCTCTTTCGATTAGTGCCACAGGTAAGTGCATTACATAGGGGAGTGTAGTTACTACCTTACCATCAGAGAACATAAATGCAATTACATCTCTACTGATGAAGGTAGCTTGAGACCCACCAACCCCCACAATGCCAGCACTCGCTGGCATTAGAGGCCACTGCCTAGGCCACTTAAAAAAAGGTATAATCGTTACATCAGCTCCAGTATCTATAATCATCTGCAATTTGCACATTTGTCCATTAGGATGTCTTATTTCCATTTGTTCCTCCGGCTTTCCCCGACTGATGTCCACAAAACATTGGGCTGACCGGTAGACCCAAAACCTTCTATCCCCCTTTTCTTTTGTTCTGCGTTAGGCACTTCTGCTTCAAAAGGAATTAATTGAGCAATTTTTGATCCCTGCTTAATAGTTATAGGGGGAGTTAGTGTGTAAACCATTATTTTAATCCATCTCTCAAAATCAGCATCAATAAGACCTGGGACCACAAAAATACCTTTCCTAGATACCGAAGAACGCCCAATTAATAAGGCACTTAAACCATGTCCCAAAGGTCCCACAAGATTTGAATCAACTAATTGAACTGTGGTGTCGGTAAGCCTAATAGCTACTGCTGTTGCCAGGTCCATTCCAGTGCTTCCGGAGGTGGTGGCGGAGCAGCGGTCCAAGCACCCTGGACTTGTGTCATAGCGCGAGGGCGAGGCGCACTCTGTGTCTCGTTTTCCTTTTTCTGACAATCGCTAGTGTTATGATTATCTTTCCAACACTGCACACACCATTTCTTTTGCTGTGCACCTGGAGCATTACATTGAGATCTGATATGTCCCATCCTGCCACAATTAAAACATTTTCTATCTTGCTTCCCATTATTATTTTTTCCTTGCACAAGTGGTTTCACTGCGGCTCCTACCGTGGCAGCCATAAAGGCAGCTTTTTCTTGATCAGTCATTCTTTCTGCCGCCTCCAACAGCTGAGCAGCTGACAACCAATGCAGTAGGAGGCTTAAAGCTTTCTTAGTTTTTTCATTAGCATTATCATAAGCAAGCGTATCAAGAAATTTTGCTTTCATATCCTCATTCAAATCAGGGTTACTCATGAGAGCAGCATGCAATCTGTCTATAAATTCTGGATAAAATTCTGTAGGTCCCTGTTTTATCCCCGTAAATGCTGGCGCTATTTTGTCATCATGGAGGGCAAAAAATCGTTTTCAGAGCTAGTTCCTGCGTTAATCGTAACACCTCGGGTCGGAATCCCACTTGCCACTCAGGGTTAGCAGAGGGGCTGGTGCCTGTCAGCATTTGGGCATTCACTCCAAACAGCAGATCCCCCTGCTGACGAGGTGTGGCTGCAGCAGCTTCACTCACTGCCTGCCAGTGTTGAAAAAATTGTATCTGTTGAGAAGCTGTTAACAAAGTTTGTGCAATCATACGCACATCATATGGAGTTAATAAATTTGCCGTAAAAATATGCTGAATTATTGAGTTAGTATATGGAGATTTAAACCCATATTGTGTTACTGCTAATTTCGCTTCTTTAATTACCTTCCAATCTAAGGGTTCCCACTCGTTACCCTGTGGCGTTACTATCACAGGAAATGGCATTGGCCCAAGCTGTCCAAATTGTCCCTCTATAATTGCATCCCGAATAACCCCCCGCCATCGACGTGCTGGATTACTATTACCCCCCACGCCTCCCATTGGAACCGGCGGTGGTAGCAGTTCCACTGCTAATGTCTCCCCAGAACTGCCCACCCCCACTCCACCCTGTAAAAAAGGATTAGTAGAGAAGGAAGATAGTAGCGGTGCTGTAGGAACAGGTTGAGCTGATTCTTGCACCCGCATCTCAAGTTGCTCTAATTTTTTCATGAGATCTTGCAACTGCACATTCTCCAAACCACGGCAACGTTCTGCAGACACTGATCGGGGTGACAGAGGCATGGACAGAGGCAGAGGTGGATAGAAACAGTCTTCCATCGAGACGTTACGTGTGCGTTCCGGGGACTGTTCTCTCAAACTTGGACCGGGAGATTCAAGCGGTGGTGTATTTGTCTCCTTCGGCTCTCGGCCCTTTAACTGCACTACTGCTACATGCAACATATCCCTGTCCCTTCTTTTGGCTTTTGGGAACAAGGATCCCGAGAATGTCATAGCAGTAGCAGAGTCTTTTGCACTAGCACCTTCAGCTTCTGACGACAGGGCAGCGAAAGCAGATGCGGTAGATTGTCGTTCTGCTTTCATCTCTTTCAGAGTCTCTAGGATCAATCTCCACACTGTGGAGAATTTCCCACTGTCTTTAGAGCCTGAACTAATGTCCTCACGCAGTGCTGCACCAATCTTTTCCCAAGTGTCTAGTTCAACGACTGCACGCACTGAGGGGATTAATCCACACTGCCGAGCCCATGACAGCAACCTCTTCAGGCTTCCCTCATCATAAGATAACCCTCTCTTAGAGAGGATATGTTGGAGGAGCTTCACCACTGCTGCTTCCTCTTTGCTCAGCGTGGACCCCATCTCCTCCCCGACCGCTCACCTGATCAGGGCAAGATTCTAACGGTTGTGCACGCCTTCCCAGGCACCGGGGCAGTGCCTGCTACGGCCGGCTTCTTCCGCCCCCCCTGAGCTGCCTCTTCACTCCTGGAAGCATGGACAAGAGGGTCCCTGTTCGGGCACCACTTGTTGATGCAGAAGGTTCAAACACAACTTATACGACCAATGTGATCAAGTTAGTGCCACTTTATTAAAAGACTTACAGCAATTTATACTCCCAGCAAAAGATACACACGCTACGCAGGCTTTGTTATGCAGAAGGTGATAGGCTAAAACTACTTGTTCACACGCTCCCATCTCCCCTATGATTGGTCCTGGTGTGGTGCCCACATGCTGCTCCCCCCTTACGCAGGCATCCTGCTTTTTCTCATCTTTCAGTCCAACTCTCTTATCTCTCTGCCAGTACACAGTTTCTTTGTCTCTCTTGGCCTTGCATATGTCCTTCACAACAGCTGCAGCTTGTTACAGCAGCGGCCTGTTATTACAACAAAGTTACTTGGTCTCGATTGCTCATAATATGCCCATTTTCTTCCAACCACTCCACACCATGGGATTATAGTTAGCAATGACAATATATAAACGTATTGGAGTTTCTAAGTCTACATGGTGTACCTTTTTTGTTGCAGACCATTGGCCACCCTCTCTAGAACTAAGCTGGCTTCCTCAGTTAGTGATCGGGGAGACATTAAATCAGTGTCACTCTTCAATACATCAAAGAGTGGTTTCAACTGGTCTGTTGTAAGGCCCAAGTATGGCCTTACCCAATTTATGGTCCCTAATAATTTCTGCAAATCATTTAAGGTTCTGACATTTACTTGGAGCTGGATAGACTGTGGCTCAAGCGTTTGATCTAGCACCTTAACTCCCAAGTATTTCCACGGGGCTTGTTGAATCTTTTTTGGTGCTATACATAGCCCAAAGGTAGCCAACAACTGCTGCAAAACTGGATACACTTGCTGAAGTTCAGCCTTATTTGCAGCTGATACAAGAATATCATCCATATAATGATAACAATACACTTGCGGAAATTGTTCCCATACAGGTGACAATGCCTTTGCTACATACCATTGACATATAGGAGGACTGGTTTTCATACCCTGCGGCAACACTGTCCATTGGTATCACTTACAAGGAGTCATATTGTTTCTGCTAGGTATGGATAAAGCAAATTTACATTTATCAGCTTCATGTAAAGGAATAGCAAAAAACCAATCTTTTAAATCAATTACCAAGATGTCCCAGGTTCACAGGATCATCATCGGGGAAGGCATGCCCGATTGCAGGGCTCCCATTCCCTCCATTACACCATTTACCTTCCTTAAATCTTGTAACAGGCACCATTTGCCCGATTTCTTTTTTGTCACAAACACAGGGGTATTCCAAGGACTATGGGAAGGTTCTAGGTGACCCTGCACTAATTGTTCTTCAACTAATTGTTGGAGGGCTAAACATTTTTCCTCAGGAAGGGGCCACTGTTCCACCCAAACAGGGGTATCTGTCTTCCAAGTCAAAGGCAGAGTAGGTCTCTGTATACCCTCCATCACAGTGGCCCCTATTAAAAATCCTTCTGGGTACTGATAATAACTCCCCATTGTCCCAAAACATCCCATCCCCACAACTTCAGAGGGACATCAAGCACATAGGGATGGATTGTTGCTGTCTGGCCCTCAGGGTTTTGAACTTGCACCATATACTGACTTTGGACACTGTGTCACACCACCCACTCCTGCCAATATGGAATCTGCCAAACAGACAGGCCAACAGTGAGGCCAGATGTGCACAGATATAATAGCTACATCTACTCCCGTGTCAATCATTCCAGTCGCCCATATTGTGGAAGGAGTCCCTTTGGCAAAGGTGATTTTACAGGTTAGAGTTGGTTGAGCATTTTGTACACTCCGAGTCCAGAAAACTTGTGGTGTTCCTGTCAAACCAAACCCTTCTTTGCCCCAGACTTTGTCATGGGCATAATTAACTTGCACCCAGAAAGGAATTAATTGTGCAATCCAGCTACCTTCAGGAATTGACACAGGGGGAGTGGGGGTCCAGACCATTGCTTGAATCTGAACCATATAATCAGCATCAACGACTCCTGGTAAGACAAACAAACCTTGTAACGTTACACTAGAACGTCCAAGCAACAGCGCACTCATTTTATTGCCAATGGGTCCCACAGCATTCAGTGGGACCTTATGTACTTTATCATCCTCTATTGTGATGGCGGTTGCTGTGGTAACATGCAATCCGGCACTCCCTGAAGTTCAGGCTGCAAGCATAGCTGCATAAGGCTAGAATTGTTGTGGAGGTTTCATTTGTATCATCGTGTGGTTCCTCCCCGCATTCCTCCCGCGGTTTCCCTTCTTTCTGTTGCCACCTGCAAGTAACTGTCCTTGAGTGTTTAGATCTACAGTATTTTGCAAAATGTCCTGCTTTTTTACATTGACAGCATACCAAACCAGAGCCATCAGCCCTTCCCGATCTCAATCTCTTTGGACAGTCCTTCTTTAGGTGACCTTCTTGCCCACATGTGTAACAATGACGGATGACCCTGACTGCATCAGCAGAGTTCTTTGCCAGACACTCCATTTGGAAGGCAGTGGTTCCCACCTTCCCACATACATCCATTAATTCTATTGAAGTGGGATTGTGATTCACCATGCCTGCAATCACCTTTCTAAAATCCTCATTCACATTGTCCTTAGCTAATTGGACTAACAACACTTCCTTAGCTGCCCCATTCCGTATTTGCCTTTCCAAGACAAATCTCTCAATCTATCCAGGAATGACACATATCCCGCATTTGGGCCTTGCTTTATTGTGGTCCACGACTGTTGTGGAGTGCCATGGTCTGGGACCTGCAATAAAGCTTGGAGAGCTAATTCTTCTCCCTACTGCAGGACTAAAGGATGTAAGCGAGCTTGTAACTGAGGAGAATTAACTGGAGCCTCCCCCATCAATTGTGGAATCCCTGCCCCAAAACATGGGTCATCCTGGGGGTATTCTAAGTTCATCAATGATTGTTCATTTGCCAAGCGCCTCCAACTTGACTCAAAAAGTAACATTTGCATAGGGGTCAATATAATTTGTGCAATCGTACAGCAATCATAAGCTGTAAGCTCTGCTGTGAAAATACTACGTAACAATGATTGAGCATAGGGTGAGCCTATTCCATACTGTACACGGGTTAATCTTAACTCTTCAACTGGGGAGTGATAAAAAGGCTCCCACTCGGGGGGAACATTACCATCCTTTTGAAGTACTGGGCAGGCTAAGACCCTGCCCTCCATGGCAGCTGCAGCATCGATATCCCCTTCCGCGAGTGTTTGCACCCACATCTTTCTCCAGAATGTGGCAGGATCTGGTCCCGATGCTGTAATTTGGACTGGTTGTTGAAAATGACCCCAGATCTCCTCCGATAAGCCTATCACAGATGGCTCAGGATCACAGACAGGCAACAGGACAATGACCAGATCTCCCTGCCACCCCAAAGGGATCTGACTCTGCCCACTTGACCCAGGGCCACTCTGCTCCTCCTGCCGGCCTTGACTGTGTGAATCAGGTGATGGCAGAGAATCCAGTAGCGCCAAAGGTACTTTATTGGGCATCATCTCTGCAACCGGGGATGTGGCTATTTCAGCTGCTGCCTTTGTCTCCCTGTCTGCTTCTGATTGTTCTAGTAAATCTAAAACAAATCTCCATGTTGTCAATGACATTGTAGCAATTTTGTCCCCTCTTGTGGCAGCCCCAAAAAAGTAACAATCCAGCACTTTGCCATATCTGAATGCTGGAGACATTTTTTACTGTAATGGGCAAGTTATTCCTTTTACACCATCCTACCAGAGTTCTTATTGCTATCTCATCATACTTTGTGCCTTTATTTTCAAATATGTTTATTAGCATTGTTATTATAGGGTTTATTTCTCCATCCACTTCTGATTGTTCTAGCAAACCTATGATCAATCTCCATGTTTTTAACGAAGCTCTGGGAATTCTGTCTCCCTTCAAGGCAGCCTCAAAAAGTACCTTTCCAACACCTTGCCATGGCTGAACACTGAAAACCTTTTTTACTGTAACTGGCAAATCACACTTTTTACACCACACTAGCAGAATTCTTATTGCTGTTTTGTCATATTTTACACCTTTTTTCAAATAGATCCATAAGCATTACAAATATAGAATTTGTCTCCCTACCCACATTTCATTTTCCTAGTAGGTCTAAGACTAATCTCAGTCTTGTTAGTGATATTGTTACAATTTTATCACCCCTTGAGACAGTCTCAAAAAGAAATTTTCCAACATTTTGCCATGTTTGAACACAGGAGACATTTTTCAGCATAACTACCACATTATTTACTTTGCACCATCCTAGCAAAGCTCTTATTGACTTCTTGTTATACTTCATGCTTTTTTTTTTCAAATATAAGTATTGTTAACATGGAATTTTCTTCTTCTGCACCCATACCAATTAGTTTTCATCTATGCTGGGTACCAAAAGTTGCAATTTGAATTAAGATGGACAACAAATATTGCAACACACCCATATCAATTAGTTGCCAACAGCTCACCTCTCACAATGCCTGTTATGGGTTGCAGGTTCTCATGCTTATCTTAGCTACATTGGGCACCAGTTGTTGCAGTCAGAGTCCAACTCAATCAGCCTCACACAGGGCACCAAATGTTGCAGCACAAACTAGTAGGCTGCAACAAGACTTTACCCTTGTTTACTTTCTACTGTCTGTACCATATCACCCTCCTCCAGAAATCAAACCACACTACTCCTCACCTAACCCCATCCTCAAGGCTATTTAACCACTTACTGGGAACAAGGTACAGCTGCATATCATCCATGTCAATCAACCCACTGCCTCTGCAACAAGGCCACAGCTGCATGTTATCAATGCTTATCAACCCACTGCCTTCATTCCTCTACATATAGGTAGCCAAGTGTGTGAACAGTATTGATTAACTAATGATATTTTAGTACATTGGGTGTAAACAATAAATGAAGATGTATAGGTTTTGGACTAATAAAGGGTCTCCTGTTCAAATTCAGGAGTCTGTACCTCAATTTTCTCAAATGGTGACCCCCTATGGTGGTGTTCTGAAACCTTAAAATAATAAGGACAGAACTGGATGACAACAATAGTTTATGAAAGAGGACTCCATTCCAGAAGAAACATCTTGGTTGAAGAATCATCCTGCTGGCTGGACCAGACAGACAACCTAAACCCTGGGGATAACACTTGTATGTATTGAGACAGCTGAGTAGCCAAGAAACTTTAGAGATTTAAATATTTGAAAAAATTTTAAGAAGCTTTAGAAACCTGTACACATTAAGACAGGCAAACAGCAAATAAGCTTTAGAATCTTTAAAAATGTTAAGGATTTTTAAGAAATGTTAGAAACTGTAGGAAGTTTTAAGAAACTTTAAAAAATGGGTTCAAATATGTCTGCAGAAGAAAAAAGTATGTTAAGGATGTTTCAGCATATTTTGCACAAAAGAGCAATTGTATATGAAAAAAGTAATCTGGGACTGTTGCTAGCCTGGTTAAAGAGCCAAGGCACCCCAGCTACCTCTACACAAATATTTAACGTTAAAATGTGGGAGTCAGCAGGAGAGCAAATTTGGGAAAAGGCATCTTGAGGAGACTTAACTGCTACCCAAATTATGACTACTTGGAGATTAGTGCTCAAGGCTTCAAAAGAGATGCGTGCAGAAAACCAGCTTGCAGGTATTGCTAAGGAGACTTGGTCGGAGACTGAGAAAAGGCAGGAAGCCAGTGTAATAAAACAAGATGCTGCTCAGCAGACAGAGCCGAATGAGAGCAAGGCTGAGGCTAAAACTGAGTATATTTCTGATAACTAGCAGGAGCAGAGTTAGAGGACTTGGATGAGGATGGTCAAGATGAAAATTTGTTAAATTTGTGGTTGGGGGATTTGTGGTTAAAAAAGGAATACTCAAAAGTAAGGCAGAAGTGACTGGTACGACGGAGTGCTAATAAGGAAAGCAATAGCGATAATGAAAATGATATTGGGAGATGGATTAAAGAAGAGCGGAGGAGAGTGCACTTGGAAAGTATGAAAGAAGGAGTGCACGCGTTTGCTATGATATTACAAGACAGACCCCAGGCCAATATCAGGCGTTTCGCTGGGATATGATTAAAGAACTACGGAAAACTGTAATGCCAAATGGACTATATTCTCCTTTTACACAAACTTTATTAGAGAATGTGATGATGGGTCTGCAGCTAGTGACTCTGTCATGGATCCATTCTAACAAAGTGCTGGACTTTCCACTTGATGGCACTTTGCAAATTCCTGCCTGGCAAGCGGTCAGCAGATAATTGTACAATGCTGCCATGGAGGGGGACTCCATATCGGGAATGCATTTAGCACCTTGGTGGCAAATTCTGACTACTCTTCGTCAAGTGTGGACTAATTCTAATAACAGTGCTAAACCAGGGGAGGCTGTAAACTCCACCAACAGCGTGACTCTTCTCAACACACTGTCAACGATGGTGACTCCAGCCACACCTCCTCTGCCCCCAAAGCTTCTGTCACTGATTGCAGCGACCCTCACAACACAGGACCAAGCACAGGAACAGGACAACTCGGACAAGGATTCCATTGACACTGATAAACCATTTGATCGAGGTCCTATAGATCTGGAAAAGGAGTTAGAACTTTTTCCCTCCCCCCCCCCCCGATGCATTGACTGTATTTTTGGGGAGGGTGAAAGGGGGTCTGAGGGACTGGTGGCAGGAATGCAAGTGGGAAGCGCTTAAGCGAGGGGATTTGGGAGTTGCTATGGCATGTTCAGTATTTTGTCAGACAACCTGCAGAGTGGCAGCCTGTGCAATACAAGGCTGTTAAAGGGTTAAGCAAAGCAGTGAGGGAAGGGAGGGTTCACAGTAAATTTGCTATGTCCCTTCTTGAAGTGATGGCAGAGCCTTATACACTCACACCGCATGATTGGAAGTTATTGCTTTGTATGGTACTAACTCTGATACAGTATATGATGTGGTTATCTGATTTTTGTGAGCTATGTGTAGTGGCCTTGACTGAAAACCTTAATCAGGGAATTGCTGCTAACTATGAGCAGTTGGCTGGAGAAAATAATTGTGCCAAATCTGTGACTCAGGCAAGGTGTCCCAGGGACAACTATTTGCAAATGGAGATGGCTATTAAGGCAGTCCGGATGTGGGAGTCTTGCCACAGTCTTGCAGGGTCCTAAAGAGTCATTTACTAACTTTATTGATTGGCTTCAGAATATTTTGCAACAACAAGTCGAGCATGAGGAAGCTCAAGGGTTGCTTTTAAAACAACTAGCTATGATAATGCCAATGAAAATTGTAAACGGGCAACTTGCGCAATTGTAACCCCAACATGTGTCAAATGATTATAACCCAGAATTCACAGCAGACTATAACTCTCAGGCTGAGTTACGGAATGCAGCATCACACATTTTTGCTCCTCTAATCTCTTCTGTAGAATAGTACATGCTCTTAACTTGCTTAGTAAATTAGGCTGCTAGCTTGCTAAAGAAAGTAATACTTCAAATAGTATTTCTTTTTTTTTCTGGCTTATTAACAGATGGTGATTCTGTCCATCATATGTTGCTACAGAACTGAGCTGCTATTGATTTTTATTATTAGCACAGGGACACAAGTGTGAAGACTTTGATAGGATGTGTTATGTGAATCTGAGTGACCACTCTGAATCAATTCACAAAGGCATACAAAACTTAAAAGCCTTAAAGATCTGCAGCAGAGCCAGGGGTGGGATGCCTTTGGTCTCTTCTCACAGCTGGGAAACTCTGGGCTGTGGATCAAAAGTATTACAGGATTTATTATAATTACCTTAACCACCTTACTGATGTTTGCCTTATGTCTCCCATGCCTTTTTTCCTGTATTCAGTGCTTAGTTGATCGTAACATAAATCAGGTCATGGTCACCCAGCTACACACAACCTTTGCCTCATCGCAATTAACAAGCAAAAAAGAGGATAGAGAATGTCTGAAGAGAGATATAGGAGAGGAAGCTGGAGAATATTTAACCTAACAAGAGATGAGAGAACAGCTAAGTATTGTGAAGGAGAGTAGGAAAGATGAACATGGTTATCTAGTGCAAATAGGTGTCTGCATGCTTGTAGTGATATATAGCTATGTAACTGCATGAATGGTTTCTGCCCTGAGCCTAGTGGCAAATACAGCTGCGGTTCGTGTCCAGGCTCAGAGATGTAAATATGGGCTTCTCTGTTACGGTAAAGTGTCTCTGGTTGCCTTAAAAAAAAAAAAAAGGGGGGGTGACTAAGCTGTAAATACTGCATACTATTATCTTTCCTTTTTTTTAAGCAACTTCTTTCGTTTTTATTTCCCTGTTTGTGTATAGTTATATATATATATAAAAAAACCCCAACCAACCAACACAAAGCAACCAGAACATTTTGAGAAACTTTTATAGTTAACTTCTAAATTTAATTCCAGCAACAATCTAAAGGTGTCTGTTCAGCTGTTTGTTTAGTTCTAAGTTTTCATTGTATGCTTTCAAGTTCTTTGAAAAGCAGCAATACAGTTGAACAATTATTTAAAGTAAAACCTTGTTCTACACAATTTCCACTTCCATACTTTAGAATGGAGGCACAGTGGAACACCCACCCCAGTGCAAGATTTCAAGAGCTTTTAAGTAGGTTTTAACTTTTTTTTTAGGATAGAAAATGTTTTGTAATAGCTTATATATAGAATTTACAAGTTAAACACAATTTCTCATGCTCATTTATTTGATTAGAAGTTTCTGATGGAACATTTTCATAAAATTTCCATAGCTTATTGCATGTTCTTATAAATAATCATAAACCTATATGTTGACCTCTGTATGGAACGTGCTGATAACAAAAGTTTTACATTTTGTGAACCTGATTGAAATGTACAAATGTACACATAAAATAAGGCTAAAATTGGTAATTAAGTGATGAGAAAAAAAGAAAAAAAAATGAACAGTCCTTAACATGTTAAAGCAACCTTTTTTGGGGGGGGGGGGGGAAAAAAACCCCACAACACAAAAAGGGGGAATTGTACTGAACAGAGACAGTGAGTTGTTTTGACATTGATAATGTGCAGCTGTGGCCTTGCTTTGACTATGTGCAGCTGTGATCCTGCAGCAAAGAGGTAAATAACTTTGAGTATGAGAGGAAACTAGGATGAGACAGAAAGAGGAATGTGATCTCACCTCTAGAAGATGAGGAAACAGCATGAACAGCAGAGAGTAGCCTATAGTGAACAGTGCTAAGGAATGTATTGTATGAACCTTTCGGACCATTTGGAGTCAATTCACAGTCATTTACAAAAATTGAAGGACATGTCAAAGGACTTATAGCATGAACTATCGGGAGATTGGGTGCAGAATCTTTTTAAGTCATGGGGAATCACCAGGTGGTTGCAGGAGCTTACAATATGTGGAGGAATGTTGTTATTGGTAATTGTAGTTATATTGATGATTATTCCCTGTATGTTGAATTGTATAAGATCTATGATTCAAAAGCAGTTTAACCTGTATGATGTTTCTGTTCAAAATAAAGAAGGGGGAATTGTAGAGAGCTTTATGGCAAGTGCTGGAGGCCACGATGCCTGTGAAGGACCTTGAAGGCTGAAAGAAAGATAAGGTTGGCTGAATGCCTGGAAGAAAAACGAGATATGAAGTGAGGCTGTAGTGGATGTGCAATGCCACATTGGCAGCTGGCTGAGAACATGAAACTCACAGAGATAAGAAAGAAGAGAGGAAAAAAAAAAAAATGCAAGAAGTTCAGTGTGTTTGTACCTTAGTAATTAACCAATGATATGTAGCCAAGAAGCATGTAAACAGTATTGATTAACCAATGATATTTTAGTATGTTGCGTGTGAACAACAAATGCGGATATGTAAGCATAGGTTTTGGACTAATAAAAGGTCTTCTGGTCAAATTCAGGAGTCTGTGCCTCAATCTCCTCAATGTTTCATTAATTAGATGTGAGGAGAAGGGGAAGGTGTAGACCCCACCCATAGGCTGATTCTCTGGGAAAGAATACAAAGCCAAAGGTACAGTTGTTGGTATTCCCCTGCAGGGACCACCAGACACAGAAGCAACAATACTGAGTGCACAGATCAGATTAGTTTCATAACCAATGAGCCCATCATATTATAAACTAGTACTATATAGTACAACACTATATTAACTTTAGCCCAGGTCCCAAAGGAAACAAGCAACACTACAGGGAACACATACTGTAAATAAACAAGACAATTCACCCGTGGGACCACGGGCAGCAAATTCAAAAGCAGAGGAGCCAGCATTGTAGCCAGTTATTATTAATATAATACAATTAATATTGCAAACAATTTAATCTAACACAGTCTGATTAGACCTGTTGTTATCTCAACCCTTTGAGCCCCCACATTGGGTGCCAAAAAGGACTGTCATGGTTTAACCCCAGCTGACAACCAAGCACCACACAGCTGCTTGCTCACTCCCCCCACCCAGAGGGGTGGGGAGGAGAATTGGAAAGGAATGTAAAACTCAAGGGTTGAGACAAGAACAATTTATTAATTTAAACAGAATAAAAAGGAAAGAACAATAATAAGTTATAATGGAAAGATGGGGGAAAGGATAAAATCCAAAGGAAAAGGGAGAAAGGAAAACAAGTGATGCACAGTACAACTGCTCACCACTTGCTGACCGATGCCCAGCCAGTTCCCGAGCAACAATCCCCTGGCCCCAGCTAACCCCCCAAGTTTATATACCAAGCATGACATCCCATGGTATGGAATACCTCTTTGGCTGGTTCAGGTCAGCTGACCTGACTGTGTCCCCTCCTGATTTCTTGTGCCACTCCAGCCTTTTCACTGGCAAGGCCTGAGAATTTGAAAAGTCCTTGACTTAGTATAAACATTACCTAGCAACAACTAAAAACATCAGCGCGTTATCACCGTTATTTTCACATCAGATCCAAAACACAGCACTGTAATAACTACTAAGAAGAAAGTTAACTCCATCCCAGCTGAAACCAGAACATTAGTGACCCAAAACAAGAATGATTTCAAATGGGGCCCTAAACAACAACAGGCCTTTGAACATATTAAACAGGAGATAGTTCAAGCAGTAGGCCTTGGGCCAGTCCAGACTGGGAAGATGCAAAAAATGTGCTCTATACTGCAGCCAGGGAGAATGGCCCTACCTGGAGCCTCTGGCAGAAAGCACAAGGGGAGACCTGAGGTCAACCCTTGGGGTTTTGGAGTTGGGGATAGGGAGGATCTGAGGCCCACTATACTCAATATACACCAATTCAGGGCTGACCAAAAGTTAGTCTGTCATTAAGGGCATTGTCCAAATGCCTCTTAAACACTGACAAGTATGGGGCATTGACCACCTCTCATAGGAAGCCTGTTCCAGTGTTTGATAACCCTCTTGGTAAAGAAATGCTTCCTAATGTCAACTCTGAACCTCCCCTGATGCAGCTTTGAACCATTCCCACACATCCTGTCACTGGATACCTGGGAGAAGAGATCAGCACCTCCCTCTCCACTTCTCCTCCTCAGGAAGCTGCAGAGAGCAATGAGGTCACCCCTCAGCCTCCTTTGCTCCAAACTAGACAACCCCAGAGTCCTTAACCACTCCTCATAGGACATTCCTTCCAGCCCTTTCACCAGCTTTGTTGCCCTCCTCTGGATGCATTCAAGGACCTTCACATCCTTCTTAAATTGTCGGGCCCAGAACTGCACACATTACTCAAGGTGAGGCCGCACCAATGCTGAATACAGTGGGCTAATCACCTCTCTTGACCAGCTGGTTATACTGTGTTTGATGCACCCCAGGATGCAGTTTGGCCTCTTGACTACCAGGCCACACTGCTGACTCATATTGAGCCTGCTGTCAACCAGCACCCCCAGATCCCTTTCTGCAGGGCTGCTCTCCAGCCACTCCTCTCCCACTTTATACTTGTGCCCGGTGTTACTCTGTCCCAGGTGCAGAATCTGGCATTTCGACTTCTTAAATTTCATCCCATTAATCATAGCCCAATGCTCCAGTCTATCTAGATCCCTCTGCAAGGTCTCCTGTCCCTCGAGAGTCAACAGCACCTCCCAGTTTGGTATCATAAGCAAACTTGCTAATGGTGCATTCAACTCCTGCATCCAGAGCATCGATAAATATATTGAACAGAACTGGCCCTGGAATTGAACTCTGAGGAACACTGCTGGTGACCAGCCAAATGTAGTCCCATTCACTGTAACACTTTGAGCTCTGCCCCTCTGCCAGTTCTTCACCCAGTGCACTGTGAACCCACTCATCCCACAGTTGGACAACTTGTCCAGAAGGATGCTGTGAGGGTCAGTATGAAAAGCCTTACTAAAATCCACCACCTTCCCCTCACCCACTAGGTGGGTGACTGTGGATAACTGACTAGCTGAAAAGGGTCACATAGACATAGTCCAGCTGGCTGGACAAAAATGCACATCGCTCTCAGCTTATCTGAAGTAAAGCAAAATACACTGTCTTTGGCTGTCCTTGTTACACAATAACAGGAAGATCGCGGTGGGAAAAGAATGTTGCAGGTGGGAACAGATAACTACAGAAGAGAAACTAGGGGCGGGCTTGGTATTTAGGCAACTAACCAATAATGAGCTTAACTTTTGTAATATGTATGAGCTAATTATAACAAGGCATAAAAGGTGACTGTAAGGTACAATAAAGGAAGTCTGCTGATCACTCATATTGAGTGACTGTGTCTTCCCTCCATCGCAACAGGTGACCTTATGATAGAAGGATATCAAATTAGTGAAACAGGACTTTCCCTTTGTGAACCCATGCTGACTGTGCCTGATGATTGCATTGTTCTTTAAATGCCTTTCAGTAGTACCCAGTGTGATCTTCTCCATATTTTTTTCCAGGTACTGAGGTTAGACTAACAAGTCTGTAGTTCCCTGGGTCTTCCCTCACACCCTTTTTGTAGATGGGAACAACATTGTTCCTTGGCTAGCTTCCAGTCAGCAGGGACCTCCCCAGATTCCCAAGAACCTTGGTAGATGATCGAGAGGGGTCCTGCCATAACATTCGCTAGCTCCTTCAGTACTCTGGAATGAATCATGAACCATGAAGCCCCATGGATCTGTGAATATTCAGCTGATACAGATGGTCCTTTACAATTTCAGTGTCCACTAACGGAAAGTCACTGTTCCCAGTCATGGTCCTCTGACTCAGGGGACTGGGCAACCCAAGGTCTATCAGTATTATTAAAGACTGAGACAAAAAACTCATTGAATGCCTCTGCTTTTTCTTCATCCCTGTTAGTCAGATGACCATCTTCAACAAGTATCGGTCCAATGTTTTCTTTAGACCTCCTCTTGCTATTAACATACTTTAAAAAGCCCTTCTTGTTATCTGAAACAACACTGGCCAGTTTCAACTCTAATTGAGCTTTGGCCTTTCATGTCTTCTCCCTGAATATGTGAGCCACAGCTCTGTGCTCTTCCTGCAAAGCCTGACCTCGTGTCCAGAGATCATACAATTTCTTTTTCCTCTTGAGTTCCATGAGGAGTTCCCTGTTCAGCAAAGCTGGTCTGCTGGCCCACTTGCTTGACTTTCAAAACAGTGAAATTGCCTCTTCCTGTGCTTCTAAAAGACTGACCAGCACTTGTGGACTTCTAAACCCCCAAAAAGCAGATTCCCAGGGTACTCTGCTAAATAGCCCCCTGAATAGCTTAAAGTTTGCTCTCCTGAAGTGCAAAGTAGTAACTCTGCTGACCTTTTTTTCACTACACTGAAAATTTTAAACTCAGTCATTGCATGGTCACTGTGGCCGAGACAGCCACCTGCCATCACATGCCCCCCGAGTCCTTTTTTATTCACGAAGAGCAAGTCTAGGAGGGCATCTTTCCTAGTTGGCTCCCTGAGTAACTGTATCAAGAAGTTATTTCCTACAAACTTCAAGAATTACCAAGACCTGCTCATCAGAGCAGTATGGTTTTCCCACTTGATGCCTGGGAAGATGAAACCTACCATAAGGACAAGGGCTACTGATCCAGAGATTTCTCCTAACTGCCTATAGAATAACTCATCAGTGCTTACATCCTGGCTGGGCAATTGGTAGTAAACACCCACTACAACATCTCCCTTGTTTACCATCCCCCTAATCCTCACCCAGAGGCTCTCTACCACATCATCCCTATACTTTAAGGTCTGTACAATCAAACCTCTCCCTTACATACAGTGCAACTCCTCCACCTCACCTGCCCTGCCTATCCCTCCTGAGCAGCCTGTAGTCCTCCATCCCAGCACTCCAGTCATGGGGCTCGTTCCACCAAGTCTTGCTAATATAGTACTGAGAACTAACCAACGCTTCCAGTTCATCCTGTTTATTTCTCATACTGTGTGCATTGGTATACAAGGATTTTGGATATGCTCCTGAGCCCTCCATGCTCCCAGGAACAGTGTAAATATTCCCACTAGCATTTCCACCCCCAGGTGATGCCATGCCAACCCTTGGCTTATTTACTGAAATCCTGTTGGTGGATCCTCTTCCCCCATGGATTCTAGTTTAAAGCTCTCTTGATCAGTCCTGCTAGCTTATACCCAAAGACATGCTTTCCCCATTGGGACAGGTGGATCCCATCAGGCTCCAGCATACCTTATCTCTCAAAGGCTCTTCCATGGTTTAAAACCCCAAAGTTTTGGCAGAGGCACCAGTCCTGGAGCCAGGTATTGATATCCTGGGCTCGCCTGGGTTTCTTCCAAAGTCTCTTCCCATTACTGGGAGGATCGAGGTAAACACTGCCTGTGCTCCTGAAATTTTTAGCATTCTTCCCAATGCTCTGAAATCTCTTTCAGACTTTTTGTTGCAACATCATTAGCACCCATGCAAAAGAGCAGGAATTGACAGTAGTCTGAAGGTTGTACTAGGCTCTTCAGCCTTGTGGTAACATCCCTAATTCAGGCCCCAGGGAGGCTGCAAACTTCCCTGAAAAGAGGGTCCAGTCTGCAAACAGGTGCTTTCACTCCACACAGGAGGGAATCACCAATGACCCTAACTCACTGTTGTTTCTTGGTGGCACTGGTTTTGTTGCAGGGGGTTGGTCTCTCTGACCTTGGCAAGACTGCTTGCATAGTTTCCTCCTCTATCTCATTATGTGCTTCATATACTGTACCCAGGGCCTCATACCTATTCCGTAAGGGTATCTTAGAGTGTAAGGAGGGGTTTATCTTACTGCTCCATACTGCAACCTTCTTCCACCCCTCTTTGTCCCTTGTGATGCTGCCTTCCTCCTGGCACAAAACAGATCCTGGTCCTGCCTCTGTAGTGGCCATGCTGAGTTGGGTTTTATGCATCAGAACTGGCAAAAGCACAGCTCCATTGATCGATCTCCTCCTCAGACTCTTGAATACTCCTCAGCCTGCCCACCTCCTCCTGCAGCTTGGCCACTAAGCAGAGCAGTTCATCTATCTGGTCACACCTCCCACAGGCTTGCTTGCTATCACTTTCCACCTCCAGGAACATCCCTTTGCTGGAAATTTGAGTGGTCACACACTTTGACAAGAGCTCTGCCTGCGTGACTGCATTGGTTCTACCAGGTGTTAGAAGGCTTCTTTTTACAAAATGGTCACCATGCTGCCCACTGCTGGAAAATGTTAGTGCTTACCCATTGCAACCAGCTGGGTTAATTGTTTTAGCCTGTTTAAAATCTCCCGTGCTGCCAGGTGCAGGCTCAGCCCCTTGCTGTCTCATCCAATCAGCATGTCTAGAGTCAGTTGCTTGGGGAATGCCCCCTGTTCAGACAAGCGTTTACTTGTCCACATGTATTCCTCTTTCATCCTCTGCTGCTGCTCCTCTTACTGCTCCACTGTCTGTTGCAATCGGCTGGGCTGATATACCAAAGATTATTTCTGTCTTCAGTATTTAAAAAAAACACAAATCTATTTTGTCCATAAAGCTTTAAAAGCATTACAGAGGACAGTGCAACTATGTGCAAGTTGCCCCCAATTGGGAGTGTAATCCAAAACATGATTTAATCAGTGAAAAATTGAGTCTTACATTTCCTTTGCTATTATTCCCAAAACTTTTGCTGTTATTCCCATTTTATTTTGTGTATTTTATAAAAACATTACAACATGACAAACATCCATTTTTAGATAAAAAAAGTCATTAAGATATTTTTCACTCTCTTCCTAATCTTTTTCATATTTTTGGAATAACAGTAGTTACAGAATACCCTATTCCCCTATGAATTTAGGTTCTCAGAAGCCTGATAGTATTACTTGCCACTTCCAGGAAGAATTCTAAAGATTTTTAATTAGAGAAGCATATTTAAGATCACAGGTAAAACTAAGAATAGTTGTTTGCAGAAAGGAGTACGGCATATAGAGTAGTTTTTAGATAATCCATCCTTTCCACTAAACAGCAGTCCTAAGTATAAAATACCAAATCCTCCTGCTGATACACTTGCAGTGAGCTCCAGACAATGACCTCCAAAGAAGTAAAGCTCCAGAGTAAGTACATAAATTTGGATGCAAAATTTTAGCAACTGAACATAGACTGTGAGGTCTTATATTAGAACATGCTTAAAATTGTTTCTATTCTCTCTCTTTTTAAGCTATTTTTAAACAAACAAACAAATTTTGTTAAAAACAAATACACACAGTCCCACATGTCCTAGTAATGAGCAGGAGTCTCAAGTACATGAAATCTATACTATAGGGAAACTACTTGAATGTCCAGCATATACCTAGAAAAGTCCATAATACGTTGGGTGAACAATTGGCTAATGGGTCAGGCTCAAAGGGTTGTAGTAAATGGGGTTACATCAGGCTAGCAGCCAGTCATCAGTGGGGTTCCGCAGGGCTCAGTTTTAGGGCCAGTGCTCTGATGTTTTTATACATGATCTGGATGCAGGAGTTGAATGTTGTATTGGGTCTGGCTGAGCCCCATAGAAGCCTTTATAGTGCTGTGCTTTGTATTGGTACCTAGAAAGGTGGTGATAACACACCAGTGTTTTGGCTACTGCTGAGCAGTGCTCTCACTACTGCAAGGCTGTCTCTCCAGTATTCCCCCCCTCACCACTAGGCTGGGAGTGGGCAAGATCTTGGGAGGGGACATAGCCAGGACAGCTGACTCAAACTGACCAATGGGATATTCCATACCATATGATGTCTGCTCAGATATAAAAGCTAAGAGAAAGGAGAAGGAAGTGGGGGCATTTGTTATTACATTTGTTGTCTTCCAGAGCAACCACTATGCATGCTGAAGCCCTGCTTCCTGGGAAGTGGCCAAACATCACCTGCTGATGGGAAGTAGAGAATAACATCTTTTGTTTTCCTTTGCTTCTGCATGCACAACCTTTGCTATTGCTTCATTAAACTGCCTTTACCTTGACTCACATTTTTTTTTCCATCTTATTTTCTCCCCACCCCCCACTGTCCTGCTGAGGAGAGGACTGATAGAGTGGCTTGGTGGGCAACTTGGCATCCAGCCAAGGTCAACCCACTACAGTCCCTCTTGGCACCCAACATGGGGCACGAGACAACAGCAGTTTTGTATTAAGTGTGCTCAGTAGTGCTATAGCAGTTATTAAGTGGCAAGCTCCTGTGTGGGTCATGGAATTTGTTGGGTGAACTGCTTCTCTCTTTATTTTGCTAAGCTTGGGAGCATGTTAATAGAAACAATGGCTATGTGCTTTGCCCTGGCATTGATGGTCGTGCTGTGCTGGGGGAGCTGTTTTGTGGAGAAGATGAGGGAATGCATCTCCCTCTCCCTGCCCAGGACTGATGTAGATGGTTTTGTTATGCAGGCTCCTGAGGCCCTTGCTCACCCTTATGTGAGCTCTTTAATACTATTAATTAATACTATTGGCATATTATGAACTTTTTGAAATCTGGTCTCATCCTGGTGTAAGAGGAGACAACTTTTGGGTGAGGCAATACTGAAATGTGCCCTGAGGAAGCCAGTTGCAGAGTGACAGGGAGTGTGGAAGGATTTGGGCAGATTTCTAGGATGGTTATCACCTCCCATAACCTGGGAATTTACACCTGAACAGGCAAGCAACCTTGGCAAACTGGCACACCACCTGATAAAAGGGTGCCTTGTCTACCCCAATTAAAACCAGCAGCTTCTAATACTGTACTAGGGCCTGGGGCCTGTGCCTATTGAGCCACAGTTCAGTACTCTCAGGTGACTGTGGTTGAGGCAGGGACACAAACTGAATCTGAGGACACCATGGTTGACATAGGGACACAAACAACAACTAGAGTAATTTACCCAGTAGTGAAAAAGAAACAGTGGACAGGGAGAACAATGGGTCCATATCATCAATTATAAGGGAGGTGGAAGAAGAGGAAAGATTTGATCAAGAAGCCGGTCCTTTAACAAAGTAATTGGAGGAAGGAGTGAAGTACTGAGGCCTGAGCAACAGGCCCTGAGCCAAAGTTGACCTCTAGATGAACCCGCCAACTGAGTGTTTTATATATATATAGAGAGAGAGTGTATCCAATCATTAGCAAAATATGCATGATCATTAGTGAAAGATGTAGCTTAGACAGAATTTAATCATTAGCAAAGATAAAGTGCATCCTTTCTTGCTTAGAGGCAGGTAGTCAAGGCTATGAAACCAGATATATGGCCTTGTTTGCAAACCAGTGGTTAAAATCAAGTAGATAAGGGAAATTCCCTTGGTTCCTCCCTGAGCCCTGGCCAGGCTTTGGTAGAATCTAAGAGGAGAGTGAAACCAGATGTTTCCGCATTTTAAATTGGTTCAGCTTGTTTATTCAACAGTATAAAAGCTGGACCCTCTTACAGTGGTTTTAGAGACCTCACCTATGAGTGGATGCACTGCATAGAACCTCCCATTTGCTGGGAAAGGCTCGCCAAATCCTCACTGTAACCAGTGCTCCCCAGTGATTGTGGATCTGGATGATGGTAAATTATTAAGGCAACTGGTGATGTATCTTTCTTAACCACTATAGTCAGTCACATGTGGTAGTGATTAGGTGCATTACCTTGTCTTGTTTTATTCTTGCTGTATTATTTGACTTACTATTTATTTCACTTACTATTCTATTGCTTTAAAAGTAAGTAAACTCACTTCTTTAACTAGGTGTCTGTTTCCTTTGTCCTGACCCTGTCTATTGGCAAAACAAGGAGTGAGAGAATGTAGACAGGAAGCAGAAACTACCCAGTCCCTGACATCATCAGAACTTTGAGATATGCAGAAATATTACAGCCACCAGCCAGGTGAACAGATTGCTGCCTGGCTGTTCTGATGCTAGGGGACTGATAGTCAGCAACTGGAAGGTAAGGAAGCCCAACAGCTGGGATCCCTTGCTAGAAACTGGGAAATTGAGAGAGGAATTGGAAAAGAGGCAGCAATCTGCAGTCTCTCAAGTGTGAGGGAGAGATGTCCATTGAAGGAAGACTTTGTGAACTCCCCAAGAAAGTGAACTACTTTAGATGAAGGCATCCAGTATCTGAGAGAACTAGTGGTGCTGGAAGTCATATACAGTGATCTAGATGATGATGAGGTCTCCAAAGATCCAGAGGATGTCCTGTGCATACAGGCTATGTGGAGGAAGGTGATTCAAAGTGCCCCAGTGTCATATTCTAACAGCTTTGCAGTGATGTATTGCCCGGATATGGATACACCAACTGTGGAGAAAGTGTCTTCTTGGCTCCAAAACTTTGAATAAAATCTCTGTACTCCCTTAGCCCCATGGGCCAGCACCCCAGCTATCAGGGGTGCCCCAAGAAATCAGTCCTCTCCTGCTCCAGTCAGAGGGAAAGGGAGCCCCAGGAGCATGCTGTGTGGTACACTGTGGTTCTTCCAGCGTGACTAGGGGGAGGACGTGAGGAACTGGGATGGTGAACCCACCTTTAAGCTGGAAGCCTGTGTACATGAACTGAGAGGGAAGACAGCTGTTAAGAAGGGGTCACCCAAGACGGCTGTCAGCATAGTGGCTGTAGAGACACAAGAAGGCAATCAGCAATATCTCCCAGACACAGAAGAACTGAAATCACCTCCCTTGATCCTGGTGAGGGGACTTCTGGTCTGGCACTGCAAGGGTCAGACAGTGAATACTGTGACCAGGAACAGGAACAAAGCCCCTGCCTTGGGCCAGGAGGAGGAAAGGGATGACCGGGTATGCTGTACTGTGTGGATTCAATGGCCTGGCACATCAGACCCACAGAAGTATAAGGCTTTGGTAGATGCTGGTGCACAGTGTATGCTGGTGCCATCAGGGTATAGGGGCACAGAACCCCTCTGGAGTGACAGGGGGATGCCATGAATTGTCTGTATTGGAGGTTGAGGTGATCTTAGCAGGCGACAAGTGGCAAAAGCACTCCACTGTGACTGGCCCAGAGGCCCCTTGTATCCTTAGCATAGACTACCTCAGGAGAGGGTACTTCAAGGACCCAAAAGGGGTACCAATGGGCTTTTGGTGTAGCCACTGTGAATACAGAGAAGACCAAACAACTATCTACCCTGCCTGGCCTCTCAGAAAATCTCTTTGTTGTGGGGCTGCTGAAGGTTGAAGAACAGCAGGTGCCAACTTCCACCAGGACAATGCACCGACAACAATATCACACAAACTGACACCCTGTGATTCCCATCTATCAACTGGAGAGCCAAGGAGTGATCAGCAAGATTCACTCACCTTTTAATAGTCCCATATGGCCAGTGAAAAAGTCTGACGGGGTGTGGAGGTTAACAATAGACTATCATGGCCTGGATGAAGTGACACCATTACTGAGTTCTCCTGTACTAGACATGTTAGAGCTCCAATATGAACTGGGGGAAGGCAGCCAAGTGGTATGCTACAATTGACATTGCTAACATGTTTTTCTCAATCCCTTTGGCAGTAGAGTGCAGGCCACAGTTTGCTTTCACATGGAGGGGTGTCCAATACACCTGGAATCGGCTGCCCCAGGGGTGGAAGCCCAGTTCTACCATTTGTCATGGACTAATCCAAACTGCACTGGAAAAGGGTGATGCCCCTGAATATCTACAATACATCAATGACATCATTGTGTGGGGCAACAAGGCAGAAGAAATGTTTGAGAAGGGAAAAAGAGTGATTCAGGTTCTTCTGAAAGCTGGTTTTGCCATAAAGAAAAGGAAGGTCAAGGGACCTGCACAGAAGATTCAGTTCTTGAGAATAAAATGGCAGGATGGACACCGTCATGTGCCTATGGATGTGGTCAACAATATAGCAACTATGTCTCCACCAGCTAACAAGAAGGAAACACAAGCTTTCCTACGCCTTGTGGGGTTCTGGAGAATGAACATTCCAGGTGATAGCCAGCTTGTGAGCCCTCTCTATCAAGTAATCTGAAAGAAAAACTATTTTGAGTGGAGCCTTGAACAACAACAGGCCTTTGAGCATATCAAAAAGGAAGTAGCTCGTGCAGTAACTCTTGGGCCTGTCCGGACAGGACCAGCTGTGCAAAATATACTCTGCAGCTGGGGACATGGTCTCACCTGGAGCCTCTGGCAGAAAACATCAGGAGAAACCCCAGGTTGTACCCTGTAAACCATGCCACTGTCTGAAACACCAACTTAGGCCTTGAAAGGCAAATTTCATGGTGACATGGTGTGAGGTTCAGGCTGTTGGTTGGAAAAAACAACAAAGAAGAAGTATGCTGAAGAAGGGAAACTGCCATTGAAGCCATAAGAGAGGAGCAGGACTGGGTAGTTTCTCCTTTCTGAGGCCCTTGAACCCTACTGTGCATATGTGATAGCAATGCCTCACTCACACCCTCAGTCTCAAAAGGAACAAACCCCAAAAGATAAAACTATCAATTGGCTAAGGGGGAGCACACATCCAGTGTCGTAACACCTTTGTGTTGTGTCTAAACTGATAAAAAAGGCTTGTTTATTGAAGTTTTCCATACGAAAAGCCTATGTGACTGCAAGGGTATAAAATCTTGACTCAGAGAGTGCTCAATGGATCTCCCTCTCAGCTGGCCTGAGATTCCCTACCATCGTCACACTGCGCTTTCCCTCTGAGCAGGTCATATGTCTATTTACTTTCTTTCACTTGTAGCTTACTATAATGTTTTAATCAACTGTGTAGTCTATTTCTTTACCTTTCCCTGTGTTGTTTATTATAATACTATCAAGGGTTATCAACACATGATCACTGCCTCCATTATATTAATAGAGATAGTGGTTTGCTTGTGGGGATTGATTTATGGTGTTCATTAAAGTAATCATATTAATCACACTGTGAGTCCTAGTGCGTGTTTGCACTGCCTGGGCCCATAACCAGTGAAATGGATTCCTCATGCTGAGTAGCAGGGGGGAAGTCTGTTGAGTCATGACACATGGTACTCCAGAAGGAATTGAATCAGATAAGGGGACTCATTTCCAAAATAACCTCATAAACTCCTGGGCAAAGAAACATGGCATTGAGTGGGTATATCACATCCCCTATCACCCACAAGCCTATGGAAAAATTGAGAGATATAATGGACTGTTAAAGACTATGCTGAGAGCATTGGGTAATGGGGCACGGATACACGGGGATACAAATTTAGCAAAAGCTATTTGGCTGGTTAACACCAGAGGATCTGCTAACCCTCCTGGTCCTGCCCAAACAAAACCTCTGCATACTGTGGGAGGAGATAAGGTCCCCGTAGTGCACACAAGGAAGTGGCTGGGGAAGACAGTATGGATTGCTTCTCCCATGGGAAAAGACAAACCCATTCATGGGATTGTCTTCGCTCAAGGACCTGGGTGTACTTGGTGGGTAATGTGAAAGGATGCAGAGACCTGGTGTGTGCCTCAAGATTTAACCTTGGGAGAAAAATAATCTGTGATGAAAGTTGTATGTTATAGGAAGGAACGTAGCAGGAATGATCAGAACCAATGAAGAGTGAGTTTTGCAAGGAACCCGATGAGTGCAATAATGGCCCAAATCAAGCTGGTGTTGGTGCCCAACAATCAAACATACTGCTTCTCCTGTCCTAAGCACCTATCTTGACAGATGAGATCCAAGTCATATACTCCTGTGAACACATGAAGGAGTAGAGGAAGCTCATGGAATGGAAAAGTAATATCTAAATGTTAAAGGACAAGGGATAATAGATAATGAGAATGTATAAATCTGTATGTTGGATATAAAGATTAAGTATGTAGTTTAAGTTGTGTTTTTAAGGAGGGATTTCAGTAATGAGAACTAAAAACAATGGAATGGTTAGAAGATATATATAGATATATATATGTATTAAGTTATGTGGGACCTGAACATGATACAAATGGTATAGGATAAGGGGCGGAGATTGTATTGGGTCTGGCTGAGCCCCATAGTAGCCCTCATAGTGCTGTGCTTTGTATTGGTACCTAGAAAGGTGGTGATAACACACCAGCGTTTTGGCTACTGCTGAGCAGTGCTCTCACTACTGCAAGGCTGTCTCTCCAGTATTCCCCCCCTCACCACTAGGCTGGGAGTGGGCAAGATCTTGGGAGGGGACATAGCCAGGACAGCTGACTCAAACTGACCAATGGGATATTCCATACCATATGATGTCTGCTCAGATATAAAAGCTAAGAGAAAGGAGAAGGAAGTGGGGGCATTTGTTATTACATTTGTTGTCTTCCAGAGCAACCACTATGCATGCTGAAGCCCTGCTTCCTGGGAAGTGGCCAAACATCGCCTGCTGATGGGAAGTAGAGAATAACATCTTTTGTTTTCCTTTGCTTCCGTGCACACGACTTCTGCTATTGCTTCATTAAATTGCCTTTCTCTTGAACCATGAGTTCTTTTTTCATCTTATTTTCTCCCTCTCCTGTTCTGCTAAGGAGGACAGTTATAGAGCGGCTTGGTGGGCACCTGGCATCTAGCCAAGGTCAAACCACCACAAATGTACATTTAAGTTTGCCAGTGATACTAAACTAGGAGGAGCTGTGGACTCCCTCAAGGATAGAGAGGCCTTACAGAGAGATCTGGATAGAGTAGAGAGCTGGGCAATCACCAACCGTATGAAATTTAACAAGAGCAACTGCCAGATTCTGCACCTGAGATGGGGTAATCCTGGTTATACATACAAGACAAGAGGCTGGAGAACAGCCCTGCGGAAAGAGATCTGGGGGTTTGGGTTGATGGCAAGTTGAATATGAGTCAACTGTGTGCCCTGGCAGCCAAGAGGGCCAATAAGGTTCTGGAGTACATCAAACACAGCATAGCTAGTTGGTCGAGAGAAGTGATTGTCCCCCTGTACACTGCACTGCTGCGGCCCCACCTCAAGTACTGTGTGCAGTTTTGGGCACCTCAATATAAGAGGGACATCAAACTATTAGAGTGTGTCCAGAGGAGGGCGACCAAGATGGTGAAAGGTCTCAAGGGCAAGACTTAGGAGTAGCAGCTGAGGTCACTTGGCTTGTTCAGCTTGGAGAAGAGAAGGCTGAGGGGTGACCTCATGGCAGCCTACAACTTCCTCAAGGGGGGCAGCGGAGGGGGAGGTGCTGATCTCCTCTCTCTGGTGACCAGCGATAGGACTCATGGAAATGGAATGACGCTGCATCAAGGGAAGTTCAGATTGGACATTAGGAAAAGGCTCTTCACAGAGAGGGTAGTTGGTCCCTGGAACAGGCTCCCCAGGGAAGTGGTCACAGCACCAAGCCTGTCAGAGTTCAAAAGTGTCTGGTCGATGCTCTTAATCATATGGTTTAGTTTGAGGTAGTCCTGCAAGGAGCAGGGAGTTGGACTCAATGGTTCTTATGGGTCCCTTCCAACTTGAGATATTCTATGATTCTACGTTTCTCTTACACACACGGTCCTTTATTTAAATTTCACCTGTTGTGGTTAAAAACAAAAAAAAAACCAAAACAACAACAAAAAAATCAAGCCTTGCCAGAACATTTAGCTTTTTATTTGCACGATCGCATCACCATCAACATCCCTACCTTTGTAGTATAAAAAGACCATTTGCATTTTTGTAGTAGGTGAATGCCCCAGTAATGGACTAAAGCCTGACTCTCCAATAGAGATCTAAAATATATTTTACTGTTAAGACAGAAATCATCTATGAGAATACAAAAGATGGACACAGAGTTGGGAGAGCACAAACAATTAAGTTAATACTGCCTAGTATGAGAAGTTCTGGAATCAGCTCTACATCTGTCTAAACTCTTAAGATTAAATGAAGACACAAATGAGTAAGTTACATATTAAACTCATTTGGAAGCCACACAGTTTATAAGTGGTACATAGAGCAATCATCCACCTACTGAGTGGACAAAAATGTTCAATTTTTCAACCAGGCTTTTGAAGATAGGGAATCAAAGTATATGCTAATGCATAGCAAAATTTATTGTCTGGATTTTGAGGGAATTTTCTGATGGCTGTTTACAGGAAGACTGAACAAATTAAAATAATCAAACCAAATGTACACATAAAACATACTTAACAAACAAGTTATAGTTTGCAGTTACTCTAAGAAACAAACAGTAAACACACATGCACACACAAAAATCCTAAAAGAAGATATTGGGCAGTAAAACAGAGAGTGTTTAAAACACAAGAAATAAAAAGGAACACTTTCATAAGATGTTTCCTGCTGTCTTCTAGACCTGTGAAGAGCTGTTCATATCAAGTGAGCCACATTATTGCTCTTTAAACCCCGTTTAAGACAGTCTTTTACCTGCATGCAGAAAGCCTGCATACCCAAGTACCTGAGTGCAGAGAGCACACCAAAAGGCAAAGACCAGCACACTGCAGGCTGGCAGTCTTGGCCTCCTTTCATTCTTATCAGTTATCTTCATTTACACTTAGGTTAACAGCTCCTAGGACAGTAAAAATTACTTTTGTCAAGTTCATGTACACTGCCTACCAAAATGCACCTTAAACACACTACCTGTAATACAAGTCCACAGAAAAGGAGAACTAAACTACTGGGTAAGAAAAACTGTAGTAGTACTTTAATGTATCTAAGTGAGCTAAAACATTATTTCCATGCACACATCACTACTGAACAATGCATCTTCTCTCCTCCCACACAAAATTCTAAATAGAATTCTCAGCAGAACTCTATGTGTGTGTATGTATAAATAAAAATATATAAATTTGTTAGAATATCAAAAGGCTCAAGCTTAAAGCTGCCAAATCCAATAACAATGCATGGCACACCAGATCTCTTCTGAAAGCTCAAGAGGGAGATGTCAACAATTAAAAACTATGTCTCTCCTTTTTTGTAAACAAGACAAACGTGTAACATCATGGTAAAGTTGCTTTTATTTTAAGATGGTACTTGTCTGACCACCTTACCTTACTGTGTGACACAGCTGTGTGTCATGTTTTAACCCCAGGTGGTAATTAAGTACCATGTAGCCACTTGCTCACTCCCCCCTCACCCAGAGGGGTGGGCAGGAGAATTGGAAAGAAATGTAAAACTCAAGGGTTGAGATAAGAACAACTTAATATTTGAAATAAAATAAAATCCAAAGAACAGTTATAATGAAAAGGAGGGAGAGGGGGAGAGGAATGAAATCCAAAGGGAAGGGATAAAAGAAAACTAGTGATGCACAGTACAACTGCTCATCACCCACTGACCAATGTCCAGCCAGTCCCCAAGAAACAATTGGCAGCCCCAGCAAACACACACACACCCCACACCCCCATTTATATACCAAGCATGACATCCCATGGTATGGAAAACCCCTTTGGCTAGTTCAGGTCAGCTGACCTGGCTGAGTCCCCTTCCAATTTCCTGTGCCCCTCCAGCCATACCTGCAGGCAAGGCCTGAGACACCAAAAAGTCCCCAACCACACTATCCACCAAGGAAGAAAATTAACTCTATCTTGGCCCAAACCAGGATACTGTGCCACTCCCAAGTTACAGTATGATGCCAAATGAGTGCCCAAAAACACAGGTATTTGTTTGAATTTAGTATATTACTTGGAATAGCACAGCCACAAATAAGCTACAGAAATCATGGCAAAAAAGGGCTAACTGTATAGGCCTGCTCACTGTATAGAGCACTAGGCTTTTTTCTGCTGTTAGTAACACAGAAATAAGTATTTACACTGTAATGTAACTTGATGAATAAAATAGATGTTTGCCATATTTCAAAGTTAATATGGCAGTCTTGGTTGGACTCCTTCCCTTTGGAAAGGGGCAATATAACTAAAAGATAAAGTCACAAATGAATCACTGATCAGTTGGAATATGGTAACTCTGAACAAAAAAACTTCTAGGCAACACCTCACACCCTGTAAGCTTGGCAAAGAGCTTTATTTTACTCAAGTCCTAATGAGTTGAGTTCTAAGTAACTTTTTTCTGCAGGAGTCCAATAGAAAAAAAAAATCCAAAGCCAGAAGACTGAGAACATACATTACATAAGTGTTCATGTTCATGCTGTGCTATAAAATACATTAACTTCTGGTCCACAGACCCTCTTCTTCCGTGCTTCTGAACTATGCTATTAGTCAGGAAAACATATTCAAGAGCCTCAAAACTGACAACCATCTAGACAAACTAATACTTACATACAATGAAAACATTTACTTAGCAGGTATTATGACACTACTCTTAAAAATCCCTTACTTTGTGTAAGGTTTGCAATGTCAGGACACATAGGCCTAGCCAAACACCCACTCCACTACAGAACAAATATTCTTCTACAAAAACAAAGGTGAAAATTTGATGAAGAAAAAAAATAATTAAAAGGTATAATTACTCTGAAGTCAACTCATGGAAATCACATCAGCATTGAATTAGTACTCTTACCAGTTAAACAATGCATTTAGCACGATAGAAAACATTCTCAAATGTCTGATATTAATCTAACATTAAGAGATTTAAAAATCTAATTTTAAGGGAGTAAAGCATCATGACAATATCAGATTCAAAACACTGGTAAGGGTAAATTTACTTTTTAAAAGAGATGAGCTAATGTCTTGCTTCTACTGAGAGGAGATCCCACTTCCCATCCCTCTTCCTTTTCTTCCACTTCCACCCCAGTTCCTTGTTCCTTCTACTCTCAGGTAAACTTTTCCTCCACTGCACTGGCTTTGGTATTTCTCAGACCCTTCAACAAAATAGCTTTCTGCCAGATGCTCAGTTATTTCTATAATTTCTCTTGGATTAATTTACTGAGGTTTACTGAGTTGAATCAGCACACTGCAAGGTCAGAGAAGCACAACAGGAAGGAACACAAAGCTGAAAACGGAAGGATGGAAAGAGATAGGATCCCTCCCTTTCAGCATCAGCAAATCGATGATCGAGTTCTTCAACTGCCTTCAACAGTGGGGCTGAGATGCCTTTAAATCAGGGGTCCTCAAACTACGGCCCGCGGGCCGGATATGGCCCCCCCAGGGTCCTCAATCCGGCCCCCGGTATTTACAGAATCCCCCCGCTCCCCCCCGCCAGGGGTTGGGGAGGGAAAACCAAGCAGCCCCAGATGACCTCCTGCCACTTCATCCACGTGCCGGCCCCCTGGTTAAAGAGTTTGAGGACCCCTGCTTTAAATCTTGGACAACAGCTGACAGGTAACTCAAATGGCCCACTGTATGATTTCCCAAGGCTGGTATAGTTCAACACGTTTTCAACCTCTAGAGGACCTTATACAATGGTGAAATCATGGAAAGTCAGGTCTAAGGAGGAAACAGCATTATGCATGACTAAAATTTTTAAAGTTTCTAAGGTAAAATAATGATTTTTTTTATTTAAAAGTTGAATACAAAATCCAAAAAAGTCCAAAAGAAAGAACATATTTACAGTCCACTATTACCAATAAAAGGCTGGATAAAATATCAATCATAGAATCATTTAGGTTGGAAAAGACGTTTAAGATCATCAAATCCAACTGTCAACCTAACACTGCCAAGTCCACGAATAAACCATGCCCTTAAGTGTAATATCTACATGTCTTTTAAATACCTCCAGGGATGGTGACTCAACCACTTCCCTGGAAAGCCTGTTCCAATGCTTCACCACCCTTTCAGTGAAGACGTTTTCATAATATCCAATCTAAACCTCCCCTAGCAAAAGGCTGTTTCCTCTTTTCCTATCGCTTGTTACCTGGGAAAAAGAGACAGACACCCACTTCACCACAACCTCCTTTCAGGTAGTTGTAGAGAGCAATAAGGTCTCCCCTGAGACTCCTTTCCTCCAGACTAAACAACCCCAGTTCCCTCAGCCACTCCTCATAAGACTTGTGCTCTAGACCCTCCACCAGCTTCATTGCCCTTCTTTGGACGCACTCCAGCACTTCAATGTCTTTCTTGTAGTGAGGGGCCCAAAAATGAACACAGCATTCGAGGTGCGGCCTCACCAGTGACGAATACAGGGGGACAATTGCTTCCCTAGTCCGGCTGGCCACGCTATTTCTGATACAAGCCAGGATGCTATTTGCCGCCTTGGCCACCTGGGCACACTGCTGGCTCATGTTCAGCCAGCTATCGACCAGCACCCCCAGGTCCTTTTCTTCCAGGCAGCTTTCCAGCCATTCTTCCCCGAGCCTGTAGCATTGCGTGGGGTTGTTGTGACCCAAGTGCAGGACCCAGCACTCTCCTCTTTGTTGAACCTCATACAATTAGCCTCGGCCCATCAGTCCAGCCTGTCCAGATACCTCTGCAGAGCCTTCCTACCCTCCAGCAGATCAACACTCCAGCCCAACTTGGTGTCATCTGCAAACTTACTGAAAGTGCACTCAGTCCCCTCACCCAGATCATTGATAAAGATATTAAACAGAACTGGTCCCAATATCAAGCCCTGGAGAACACCATTTGTGTCTGGACACAACTGGATTTAATTCCGTTCACCACAACTCTTTGGGCTTGGCCATCCAGCCAATATTTTACCCAGCAAAGAATACACTCATTCAAGCCATGAGCAGCCAGTTTCTCCAAGAGAATCTGCAGGAAAGATACATCAAGAAACTACTGAAATCTTATATGATGTACACTATTTTTCCTCCTACTCTAACAGTAAATATAATGTAAACAGCAAGCTATAAAATCACTTTCATAACAGCACAGCATTTCAGAAGAGAGCAATTTAAATTAGCGTCAGGCAAACAGATTTTTATTCTGTAGTGTTACCTGTTTGGGTTGGTTTTGTTCCTGTTTTCATGGAGAAATGAGGAGGAAAGGATACACAGATTAAATATTATGGAGAAATAAAATCCATGCATGATAAAGCAGCATAACAGAACACAGCTGAAATAATATATACAATTTACCTATTAATTCAACTCTTCCACAACTGCTCCAATATTGCAAGTAGTTTGGGATTTTTTTAAACTCCTCCCACATATGGATTTTTTGCTGAATTATACTATTCTGAAGTGAAAAAAGAATAGAATTTAAAATTTTGATATCTGATAATTATAAACAAATATCACAGTACTGAAACCTGAAAAATTTGGACTCTGAAGCCACAGTGCTATACGTAGAAAAATTATAAACTTTCAGAAACTTGTAAAACTGATCTACAGATTTTCTCCCTCAAAAGCCTATTGTTCTTTTTTAAAAATTTTCTTAAACCAGATATAAAGCACAGTGTTATTTAAGGTTGTTTTTTTTAAAAAAAAAACAAGCCCTAATCTAAATTAGTTCTACTTTAAGCATGGGGTTCCACTAGAAAACCTGCAGAGGTTCCCTCTAACATAATTATGATTCTAAGTTATTGAAATTTTTTTATAATACCCTCTCCCCTAAAGTAGCTGAAAATAAACCACGATGCAATGCTATTATGTGAGAAGTTGCACTACTACTCATTTTAGATGACCCATATAAATTGTCAGCAAGTCATCACAAACAAATGCTAATTGTATATTTAAAAAACATTTTCAAAGGAAAAGAAACATCCAGTTCTCTCATGCCAATGTCATAGCATTTTTTCCAAAACAAGGTCATATAAATAAATATTTGTCTACAAATGCATTTTAAAATAATACTATAACAGAAATATAAGACAAACAATTTTCAGTATCGCTTCAGAAAGCAGAGGTAACTGAATTTACTTTCAGAAAGAATAAAAAAGGTTGCTGAATGACTGGAAGTGGTTTATAACACCTTTTCAGGAACAACTCATTTACAAAAAATAGTACACTACATATTAAAATTTTTCTGAAAGGGTAATTTTGTCTAACCCATATGTAACAAAAAAAAATATCTATACATTTGATAACTTTCACCATACAAATACCACAAACAGAAAATAATAGATAGAAAGGAAATCCAGAGATAGGGTCTTAACAGAAAACCTATTTGCAACTGGTCAGCTGAGTTTATATCTACTCTGAATGGCTCCAGATGATGATTTTCAAAAACTACCTTGCCAGAGAAGCTGTCTTCACATTAAAATCCCTTTCTGCCTATGACTAGAAGAATTAATCCAAAAGTAAAATTCAAACTACACAAAAGAACCTCAAATAAGAGGTCATTAGGAAATGTCCTGGGTTTGGCTAGGATAGAGTTAATTTTCTTCTTGGTGTCTAGTGCAGTGCTGCGTTTTAGATTTGGTATGGGAAGAGTGTTGATAACACGCTGATGTTTTTGGCTGTTGCTGGGTAGTGTTTGTACTGGGTCAGAGACTTTTTGGTGTCTCAGGCTTTGCTGGCAGGTAGGGCTGGAGGGGCACAGGAAATTGGAAGGGGACTCAGCCAGGTCAGCTGACCTGAACTAGCCAAAGAGGTTTTCCATACCATGGGATGTCATGTTCGGTATATAAATGGGGGAGTGGAGGTGGGGAGTTTGGCTGGGGCTGCCAATCGTTTCTTGGGGACTGGCTGGACATTGGTCAGTGGGTGGTGAGCAGTTGTACTGTACATCACTAGTTTTCTTTTATCCCTTCCCTTTGGATTTCATTCCTCTCCCCTTCTCCCTCTTTTTCATAATAAATGTTTTGTTATCATTACTTTGGATTTTATTTTATTTCAAGTATTAAATTGTTCTTATCTCAACCCTCGAGTTTTACATTCTTTTCTGATTGTCCTCCCCACCTCCCTAGGTGAGGGGGGAGTGAGCAAGCAGCTGGGTGGTACTTAGTTACTGACTGGGGTTAAACCACAACAGGAATAAAGGACACAGTTGACAAGCAAGAGCTAGTAAACAAGGAGACATTTGTAGAGACGTTGCAAGTTAAAATCTAGCAGTGTTAAAATTCTTCATGAAGGCTTCAGACAAACTCGTAACAGTTTGGTTTATATTTCAGGCCCAAATTCTGCAGAAAATGGGAACTGGGCAAGTTTCAACAACAAATTAAAACAAAACCACATTTCCCTTATTAATTTATACAGCTTATGACTGGAAGATACTATGAGACCATCTAATCTCCAGTCCAACAAATTTGGACTATTTTCTTTATTTTTATAATCCTGTTTCAAGTTATGCAAAGGCTTTAACAATTATTATTAAAGACTAACCCATATTCTAGCAGATATCACTAGATTTCTGATGAAATATTACTTCCTGTAAGAGCACAACAATTCTTTCTTCACCATTCATAATAACAAACATGCAAAAATGTTTTAAACAGCACTACATTTAAAGCAGGGATTTTCAGTGAACTATCCAAGATCTTTGTTCTGAATAGTTACAGTTACATTAGTACTATGCAAGATGTATGAGCAATTCAATTAAATTGTTCCAGTGTATATTAACTTTGGCTCCCTTCCTCTCAGTCTTCTAATCTAGATCAGTATATATTACATGGTTAAACCTACAGTTGCTATTAGCCTCATATGCTCCAGTAGCAGGACAAAACTTCTGGACACCCAGTTTTTAACGCAGTAAAATGTTTACAACAGCAGCATAGCTTATTTAGAAGCTTTTACTACATAGTAAGTTAACAATATTTTGTGACAATTTTTTAAAAAATAAACTTAATTGATTTTAGCTGGAGTTTGGGTTTTGGTTTGTTTTGGTTGGTTTGGGTTTTTTTTCTGGGATAGAGAGAAGAAATAACATCACTGTTATATTACTGGCAACTCCTGAGTACTCCAAGTTGCCCCAAAAATCACAAGATATGTTTTAGATGCAGGTTCCTCTACAGAATTCAATACATGTTCATTTGCATCTCTTGCTTTTGTACAGTACTAAAAAATCATTACGGCATTATAGAATCACACATAGTAGATTTATCGTAACACCAAATGTTAATAGTTGATTGTTATTTGGAGATAACAGAGGAAGAGGAGGGAGTTAAGACTTGATGATCCTTATGGGTCCATACCAACTATGATTTTATTTACAAGATACTCTCAACTGTTAAAGCAATAGGCTCAACATCCCACAACGGAACCTTATTCTTCTGCCAACTCCTATTTCACAGATAGAATTCTGTATTAGGTTTGCACGGCACGGTTTTGGTAGCGGGGGGGGGGCCTACAGGGGTGGCTTCTATGAGAAGCTGCTAGAAGCATCCTCTATATCTGATAGGGCAAATGCCAGCTGGCTCCAAGACGGACCCACCACTGGCCAAAGCTGAGCCAATCAGTAACGGTGGTAGCGCCTCTGTGAGGACATATTTAGGAAGGGGAAAAAAACCAAACCCAAAACCTGCAGCAGAACAGTAACCGGTAGAGAGCAGTGAGAATATGTGAGAAAAACAACTCTGCAGACACCAAGGTCAGTGAAGAAGGGGAGGAGGTGCTCCAGATACCGGAGCAGAGATTCTCCTGCAGCCCGTGATGAAGACCATGATGAGACAGGTTGTCCCCCTGCAGCCCCTGGAGGTTAACAGTTGAGCAAATATCCACCTGCAGCCTGCGGAGGACCCACACCGAAGCAGGTAGATGTGCCCAAAGGAGGCTGTGACCCTGTGAACAGCCCACACTGGAGCAGGCTCCTGGCAAGACCTGTAGACCCGTGGAGAGAGAAGCCTATGCTAGACAAGGTTTGCTGGCAGGACTTGTGACCCTGTTGGGGGTACACACTGGGGCAGTCTGTTCCTGAAGAACTGTATCCTGTGGAAAGGGCCCACACTGGAACAGTTCATGAATTGCAGCCTGTGGGAAGGACTCATGTTGGAGAAGTTTATGGAGGACTGCCTCCTGTGGGAGGGACCCCACGCTGGAGCAGGAAAAGTGTGAGGAGTCCTCTGAGGAGCAGCAGAGATGTGATGAACTGACCACAACCCCCATTCCCCATCCCCCTGCACTGCTCAGGGAAAGGAGGTAGAGAATACAGGAGTGAAGTTGAGCCCAGGAAGAAGGGAGGGGTGGAGGGAAGGTGTTTTAAAATTTGGTTTTATTTTCTCATTACCCTATTCTGATTTGATTGGTAATAAATTAATTACCCCATCAGATCTGTTTTGCCCATGACTAATTGTGACTGATCTCCCTGTCCTTATCTCAAGCCACTAGCCTTTAGTTATATTTTCTCTCCCTGTCCAGCTGAGGAGGTAGAGTGATAGAGTGGCTTTGGTAGGCACCTGGCATCCAGCCAGGATCAATCCACCACACATTCTAAGCAACAGCTCAGATATATATACATAACATCACTGAGTTAGTCAATACATATCTTAAAAATATCATCTTTCTCCTTCCTTCTCCTCCTATCCTATCTTTCTTCTCTACCTACCATATTCCTTAAGGCTAAGTTTTCATCTCCTGTAAAGATAAACAACTTTAACAGATGTCTCTTTAGTTGGACCAAATCCCCACTTTGACTGAAGTTGTCACCAATAACAATTTCCCAGTGCACTGCAATGGTATGTTTCTACTAATATTAAAAAGGCATTCTAAAAGCACCTCCCCAAAGAGGAAAAACGGTAGGCACAGATATTTCTGAAAACCTCTGCTTTTCAATAGCTTCTTCAGCTCTGTAGTAGCAATATTTACATATATAAAGAACATAAACCTCACTGATCATCTGTAAGCAGTGTCTTGTCATATTATAGAAAGAACTGTAAAAAGATGCAATCAGAATGAATCTGCTTTCAAATTCTAACTTGCCTGTGAATACTATCTCAGCCAGAAATGGAGAGGAAAAACAGTTACTGGATTTAGTGAGCAGTATTAAAAGGTATTGAGTCGAAGGCCTTGAAGGTTGGATATTCAATTAAAGAGAAAGAAAATAATGCTGGAAAAAATGAGGAAAAAATATGCAAGATGACAAAGTTAAACACGGAGAAAAGACAACCAACATCATCTCTAAAACCTAAGAAATAAAGTGGGCTGTGAACCCCAAGTAGCACAATGGATTATAGAGTGTTTATTACATAGGTGGTACACACCTCTTGAAAATATTCTTGTATATGAAAATGCTGCAACTGCATATAAACTAGAAAAACTTTAAAAGAAAAATAGAGGAAAGTCTATCTCTACATCTAGGGTAACAAACAATTACAATTTTGAAGGGGAATATTAAATAAAATTAAATAAAATAATCCCATCAGAATATTCCCCCAACTAGAATACAAAAATGGTGCCTCAATCCCAGTTCAGACAGTTAAATAGAGCATATATTGCAATTTATTTCCTTTTTTTTTTTTTTTCTCACAGGTATTTAGATAGGGAAATGAACTATGAGACAGGCAAGCTGCTGTCTTCAGTTTCTAAAAATTACGTCTAATCTTACTAAGAGTCATATTGAACAGTATTGCTATATTCTATAGAATGTACTCATAATTTTCATGTAAGACTTAAGTTCTGTCAAGGAGGACCTAATTTTTCAAGCAGAAGTCCTTTTCTTTGTGTACATATCATTTGTACATGCTTTGAAGAAATGTACATTATTTTAAGCATTCTACTGTTTTCAGATACAGTAGCAATATTCATCATCTTCAGCTAGCTCTTGTCAAACTAACAAGGCATTAATAAAACAACGCATGAAGTCTATCTATATATGTATGCCATAAGTGCATAACTCCTTCAAATCCAAAACAAGCATCCTACTGAGACTGGGAAAGAGACAACACAAAAGATGGACAAAAACAAAGACAGTATCCAAAAACCTACAATCACAAGTCTATACATCTCTGAAGCAATTTGCAGCTACGTATAAAACAGAAGTAACAGGGAAGGGCAGTATTAAAAAATAAACATTTACTCAAGAAGATATCAAATGGAAGAAGGATAAAAGATTCCCAATGAAAAGGTAAATTGTTATTTTGCTTAGGACTTAGAGGGTTTTAATACACAGACTAAAGAGAAGCAAATACTGTGCTAACATAGTCTAATGTCCTTTAAACACTGCCATTTTAAAGCATGTATTTTAAAATGGTATGTAATCAGAGCTTAGACTTTCAGCAACTCTAAGTCCACCATATGATTAAGATGTTGCATATTTAATTATCCTTGCTGCTATAAGGGTCCATGAATCTTAAGTGATATAGCCCTCTACCTTACATCCACATCTTCCATGAGTATCACATCATAATTGTTTAACTTGTAACATGTATTTACATATGCAGAACACATTTCAGAAACTCACTGAAACACTTTGAAAACAAAATATCCATGTGACTTGGATTTTTATTATTTGCAGAAAAGGGGAGGGTTGGGAAACCACTCCACATTTAATTCTGCTTATCTGAAAATGTATTGCAGTATCCTTACTATTGGGTTTGATGCTTGCAGGAGTCAGGTGTGAACTTCCAACAATTAAAATGCTGAGCCTTTAAAATATTTATTAACTTAGGACTAGTTTGTAACAACCAGAAATAACTGCCAATGACTCCAGCTGCAGATCAGATAAATAAAAATATGACGGTTGTAACAAGAGTGCAGAAGAAAAACTTTGCATCTAGAAGGCAGAAAAAGTTAAGATTTTAGAAATACTGGCCAAGAAGCTGGAATCCCAAATAAGGATTCAGTGGCATCCTCTCTGTTGAAATAACATCTTTTCATCTGGTCATTAACTGATTCTGTATCATGTCTCCATTTGGGAGCTCAGACCTCTAGGTGAGCACCCAAGGAATTTTTTTTAAACAGGTATAAGCTTAATGAACAAGGGCTCCAAAGAAGTGTTTATTAGCTTTCAAAGATTAGGTAGAACAATATTTACTCCTTTAGATACAAGTTTTTACTTTAACATAAATTAACTGTTCTTAAGTTATTACAGAATTAATAGTTTTATTTGAAAAAAATAAAAGGATATGCTATTTCTAAACTGCAAATTATGCAGTAAAAATTAATTCCAGGTCATACAGTTCCTCTAAAACTATTTTTCTTCCTCATCTTGGATCTGTTTCTACTAGCAACATTCTTCTGGCTTATTAAAGTTTATAATTGAGACAGAGATAATAATGCCTATTAAAAAGAGCAGCAATTATTAACGCTGTGAAAATAAACCGGTTTGTGTGTAACATATGGAAAGCAACAGATAGCCAAGTAGGGGATGCTGAAACAAGGAACACAAGAGGTTTTATTGCTCACTTTGCTTCTCCACCCCTAAGAACATAATCAACAGAGACTGCAAGCATTTCTAACTGCACAGAAGAATTTATCCTCGAAAAAGAGATATATAAAATAATTATAAAACACAGAAGCATGTTTTGAAATGTTAAGCCAAAGTCTTGGAGTTCTAAACTTGGGGGGTTTTGCACAATTTTATATTAATGAAAACCCTCCATATTCGTTATGCTCTTTTATACTATTTTGGTTGCCAGTGCTGCTCAAACCTGTCCCTTTTTCCCCAAAGTTTCTAATAAGAGGTAAAATCGTTTAAAATTGCAGGAATCCAACATTCCCAACAGCTAACAGGCAAACTTCAAGTACAGGTGGAAAAGTAAATTAAAGTGAGATATGAAACACTGATTCAGTAGGTTTTCTTGAAAGTATGAAAAACCTTTACTCCAGAAATACTTCTCAATACTCATTATCAATTGCTTCATTTGCTTAGAATTGCAATGACAAACAATATTAGTATTTGATTAAAAGAAAGACTGTGGACTAAGTAAACCACTAACAGATAAGGAAAAGAGAAACCTGAGAGCCAAAAGGGATACAGCAGGTCATTCTATTGGTTTCTTAAACATTAACTACCTTTAATTAAAGAAGGATCAATTTACACAATTGACGGTAGTACAGCTGTACTAACTTTAGGTACACTACTGGATTGGTTATCATGGGAAAGGAAGGTTGTTCTTTAGTCAAATACATAAATATGCTTTGCCATTTTGTCTGCACCAAGTTCTGAACATTAACAGAGAATAAGATGTTATAGTTTAGAGATTCTGATGGATAAAGCTTGCGTTGCCTCTTGATAACTGATTTATTTTTTGCTGATAGTACTGGTGCTAACAAAATAGAAGTTAAGGTTCTCCAAGAAACAAATAGTTCCTACACAGTAATTCTGATTTAGCATTTCCTCAGAAACACCACACACTTTGAGTTAGGTACCTGGTTCCCAAACTCCACACGTTTAACAGGAACTTCTCTTGTCCTGCTCAGCTCCTTATAAAAACTGCTGAGCTGAATGCTAAGTGAATCTAAGCACACGCTCCCAAGCATTCATGCAGTCAAAGAAAAAAGTAGATGACAACATGCTTTCATAATCTCTGGACTAAAACTACTGCAGAAGACTAATTACCAGCTGTATACCAAAATTAACAAGAATTAATTCAGCCCTTTAAATAGCCATGAAGAAAAAAGAAGTATCACAATGATATATCCTAACACAACCGTTTGGAAATAAATTTATACCTGACAATGCTACATTGAGATGTTCTTATAATGATTTCATCACTGATAAAACAACAATTTTCTCATACTCTGTAACTCCAGTCACTAAGGAAAAGCTGGGCCCAAATCCTACAAAGACTCTAAACTATGCAGTCAAAAACAGCAAGCACATATGCTCATACTCCATCAAGGAAAAAAATCAAAATGTTCACCACCACACATTTTTGAACACACAATATTGGTAGGATATATGTGGGCAGCTGAAGCAGCCAAACTTGACTTATATCCATATGATAGAACATAGATGGTGTTTGCAAAAATAAAAAAATCTATAACATGATTCATACACAGTCGCACCTAGATAGATCCAGGTACATTCTGAACGAAGGCCGTTGAAACATAAAAACAAGTGTAAAATTCTCCTTTTTCACTGGGAAAATCTGGGTCCTTATATACCTCAGTCCAGTGAGAAAAAATTCTCACACACTGATGCTAGAAATTAGCAGAACCTATTCGACTACTTTCATCTAAAGAGTATATGCTATGTTCTGAAACATGCAAGTCTTGTCAGACATTAGCAATGGCATTACAATAAATACTCACTAGGACCACATAGCTTGCTTTTTAAAATCCCAACTGTAAGAATTTAGCTGCTGAACAAGTTGTAGTTACTCCAATTTCACTCGAAAACATCTCACTTCAAATAGCAGATTCAGCACTCAGAGTCTGTAAGAACTTAGAACTTTTTAGCTTCAAGTACCTAAATTGTACTGTCAAAATAAACACCACATGTTGCTGCTCACATTAAACAGAAAAATTCAGACTAAAACACATCCTGGTGCAAAGCAACGCAACAACAAAAATCTGGGAGCAAGATCTTGCCAAATCCATCAGATTCTCGTTCACAAACATCTACGTTCAATTGCACAAAATAAAGTACTGAGCCACACTTTGATGACATGGGAAAACTGCACCACCTTCTTAAATCCTGGCCCTAGAGACCTTGGAAAGGTTAAGCTTCATTTCCTTACTTTGATTCTCAAGGCTTGCCTTTTCTTTTTTTTTTTTTAACGAAACAGTTTTCCTATACTTTTTTTTGTCTCATGGATCGATTTATTCTGCGAAGGTAGAGGGAAGCAGCTGGAGAGAACATCTAAAAAAAATGTCACAGAGTAAGGAAAAGGTAACACTAAGGCAGAGATATCTGGACCATGCAGTAGCCTCACCTCCTGGATTCGCCTGCGGGCCCGCTGCAACACCTCCTCGTAACCTTTTTGTCGCAGCTCACTCAGACTCTCATAATACTCTTCGGGGTCGTCAGTCTCAGTGAAGAGCAACTGCAAAAGAATCTTCCAGCCACAAGTATCCAAGCTGTGGAGCAAGTAAACTTGCAGTTTGTAACAGAGAGCGTCCATCTCCTGCTCGGGTAGCTCCGGGGCTCCAAACAGCATCGTCCACACTCCTGAAGGCTCCTCGGGGAAGGCAGGCAGGTAGGGTTCCAGCTCCGAGTTCACCGAGCACAGCTGTTGGTGCACAGCCCGCAAGTCTTGGAAGGAGAAGAGGCCGGCCCAGCTGCACTCCTCCCCCCCCACGGGCTCCGCGTCGGGAGCGACCGACTCGTCTGCCCGCAGCGGCGAGGGCGACAGTGAGGCGGCCTCCTCCTTCCCCAGCTCTAACGCTTCTATCTCTTCGACGGCACCTGCCGCCTCCGGGCCCCGTAGCGGCCTCCGGGCCGGGCTGCTCTTGACGCACAGTGGGCTCTTCAGCAGCGCCTCAGCCGCCGCACCCCGCTCGTAGCCCCGCAGCCCCGCCTCGGCGCAAAGGTGCGAGGAGCCGCGCGCCAGGCCGAAGTCCCTACTCCAGGCCTGGCCCCTGTTCACCGTGGGGATGCCGGCCTCGGGGGCGGCAAGGCCGCCGCAGTATAGCTCACGGGAGCCGCTGCGCTGGCGCTGTGCCGTGCGGTTATGGCAGGTGATGGCGAACTTGCCCTCGATCTCGTTCCAAGCCACGATGAAGACGAATTTGTGCTTCTCTCGCTCCTGGAAAGCGTGAGGCCTCACGGCCACCCAGTCGGCCTCCAGCGTTTCCTCCAGGGCGAAGGCGGACATGGCGCCGCGCGGCTTCCCACGCACACACACGCACCTCACCCCACCCCACCGCACCGATCCTGTCCTGTCCTGCCCCGTCAGCCGCCCCCGCCTGCCCCGCCGGGCGCCGGCCGGTAGCAACACCCCGCAGCCCCGCCTCACTGCCCACCATCAGCCATCTTAGCGACGGGGGAACGGGAAAGGCGCTAAGGGAGGAGAATGCGCTGGATCCCGACCGAGACGGCGGGGGTGGGGAGGTAGGACAGAGAAGAATCACTTCCTTTCTGCTCGGTGTCCGCCGCGCACCCACTGCCAGGGAATCCCGCCGCTGCCGCCTTTGGTCATCAACCTGCCGCCGTGGCGGATAATGTCTGGTTGCCCCCACACAAATACCTCACACACATCACGAGAAGCACGATCTGTTTACAAGTGGCGGTGGCGCTGCGGGAACTCAGCGCCAACCCCGCCCCGCGGCCTCCCGAAACCCCGCCCTTCCTACTTCGCGGGTCTCCTTCCCCATTGGCTGTCGCCCTGGTTTCCCCAGCAGATGGAGGTAGGCGGAGCCTCACGCCTTGCCCCTTCTCCGCCGGCCACGCTCGCGTATCTCCCGTCCTCCCTTCTCGCCGCTCTGTGGTGGGTGGGGCAGGGGCGAGGGCGATGTCGATGTCCCGCCCCTTCTCTCGGACGTATAACGCGGCCGTTCGGCTGCTGTGTGCTGTATGGTGGGAAGGATGTGTGTTGGGTTGTAGCCGTTAGGGGACTGGGAGGCTCCGTGGGAGGGG